>NC_052018.1:12733473-13042737 GCF_015832195.1 Motacilla alba alba
CTTCCGAGTGCACGGGATTCAAGCGGGGGTGCTCAAGGTGACCTTTAGATACCCTGCTCTGAGTCACAGCCTGGCTGGAGGCCACTGTGCAGATGCGGGCACCATAAAGCAGAGCAGCGCCCGACCTGCTGCTGTCGAGGTCGCTGCCAGCCCCTGTGGCATCAAGCTGGCGAAGTATTTGAGGCCAGGTTTGCCTGAACTGTGGTGGTTTGGCCCCCCATTCCTCTAAGGCACTTCAGGTTCAAGACAGGGGAATTAATTGATTAGCAAATGTGCGCTCCGTACTTTGAAGATGTAAAGTCTTGTGAAAGCACGACGTTTTATGAATTTCTATTTGGATTATTTGGCTGGCCAAAAAAAAGTGTGGGTGGTTGGGATTTTTTTGCCCCTCACATTTCAGTAACCTTAAACACAGGTTGAAGCTTGTGAGGAGGCATGCACAGTTAGTATGAGGGTCACAGAATGTGTGAACAATTTATTAATTCTCATCAGTCAATGACCTTTGTGGATTTAAGCAATTATGTAAGATTTTCTCCTTTAATTATTTTTGTTTTCTATCTTGACTATAATGTTTTTATATATGCAAGTATTGTTATGTCCACCCAGAAAGGATGTGGGCTGCTACCTTATTTCCTGTTTATTCATTACCATTTTCATCTAGATTTCCTCAACACCCTTTTTAAGTTTTCCCTTTTTTTTTTATTTTTCCAAATGTATGTACATGGGATTAAAACCATCAGCTTCTAGGAAAGTTCTTGTGGGGTGTGATATCTTTTGTAGCACCCTGAATGAGAATGTTAATAAGACCAATCTTTTAAAGTAACTTTCATTGCCAAAAAACATCAAACCAACAAAAAACAAAACCCCCTCACAAACAGGAAATGGAAAACAGTATACTGAGAAACATTACTGTGTATGAGGAGTAACTTTTTTTAGGTTAAAAAGACTTGTTAAAACCCCAGATCTACTGCTTTGTCTTCTACAATTGAGAAAGACATGGAAAATTTTAGAAGGACTGCACAAATCCTTGTGGTGTTTTGACTGACACTACCTTGGGCTCTTTTATCAATGCTTACATTTCTTTCTCTGATCTATTTTGTCCCTGAAATGGCATATATCAAGAAGCCTCAAGGCAAATGAAAGTCTGAAATTACTAGTAGTAAATTTATTATTATGTTGTTTCACTGGAAAAACTTGAGGATTAAGATGTACTGATAGTGGAAGTGGGTCCTGATAAAAACCAGTTGTGTACCAAGTATGTTGAGGCATTGTAAGAACTCATAATCTGGAAAAGTAGAAAAGTGTAAAAAAGTATATAAAAGTCTAAAGGCTGCTTTTACTTGTACAGTGGTAAGAATCTAAGTGGATCCAGTGGTCTTCAGTGTGGCCTAGCAAGAACCCTGGGAAAGCCCTGTGCTGAGAGCTCGGATGTACATACCTGGGCATAATACACAGGAAAGTTATGGTTGGGGCTACTGTATATCTTCTCATTTGTTGTCATTGATTCATTAAGAAATGCTGTGTGAGGCAAATTTCTCTGGCCACACACACCTCTCATTCACACTCACAGCCTGCAACTGTTGAGAAGATCAAAATAAATGATACTATTACTTGATATGTGTGCAGTTGTCTTCCTGGGAGGCACCCAAACTTCAGGGCATTTCTTCTTTCTTTTCAGAAGTAATGTATGTATTCTCTTGTCTCCATGTCACACTGTAAAAGATTTTATAAATGATCTTGTTAATCAGGGAATGCAGAAAGTGGTCAATACCCCAGTGTTCTGAGGGTATTGACCAAAACTGTGACAGCATTGGGACAATTTATCCCTGTTCTGTATTAACCAGCAGAAGCTACATGTGAAACTCTGAGTAGGACTAGAGAGGATGTAGGTATGAACACTCATAGACCTTTTTATTTTTTTTTTTTCTTAAAAAAGACCTAATACACTTCCTGTTAAATAGCAGTAGTAAAATTTTCAGGTGGATTAAGTATTTGGAAGTAAGTATTAAAGTTAACAGTTACAAAAGCTGCCAGATTTAGAGCAGCAGATTTATTCCTGCTTACGTTCAGTAAACTTGCTAGGGAGTTGTGCTGCTCCCTGCTGTGTTGCTGCTGCCGGTGTGTAATTGAGACTATTTCTCTTGCTGATTTACCCACATCCAGGTGAGACGGGCTTAGGGACTTGCCCAGTGTCACTTATGGAAACTGAAGCAGATTTCCCTGGTAAGCTGATTGTAACAGTCTGAGGTGGCAATTGCTTTCCCATAAGTTCTTGCAGAGTGCATCAGCATTATCCATTAAGATGAGAATATAGTGCAGAGTCACAAAGCCCTTTGGATGTCACAAAGGCCTGCAAAGAATACAGACGTTCTTGTGACATAAAAATTACCAATTACTAATCTTAATTATTGGCCACAATACCTTGTGCTCATATAATGTTTCACATGACCAAGACATTGAAAAATGTGACTTATTTCACTTACAGTCACCACAGAGGTCTGTAGCCAATCACCTGTGCATCCAGAAGAACTTTATGGAGTACCTAGAAATCAGAGGACTAATACTATTTAATTAGAACTAATTTTAAAGCCATATGATTCATGAGGAGTAGTCTGATAATAGAATAATACTGTGGCTGCTGAAAACAGCGGAGATACTGGATTTATCTAGTGGTAAAGGTGGCTTAATGCTCCACCTTTAAGTGTTCCTAGATATATCGGAAACCATCTTTCAGAAGGTGTTGAAAAGATTTTTTTTTTTCCTTCTGTGCCTTTTTATGTATATTTGGGCTTTTGGAAAGCGATTGGTCAGACCAGTGTTTGTGTACTAGTCTTCTTCAGCTTCCTTTCCTTTCTAGCTGCTCAGGGAGCATTGGAAGATTTTCATTAAAACCAGGAAGCCTAGAAATGTATTTTTTAATATTTGACAGAAGCTTATAGCAGTTTCTCAGGAAAACATCCTGCTTGCAACAGATTTTTTCAAACCTTATATATGGCTAGATAAACATCTAAGCATTGGTTATCTTACTGTTGTATTCTAAAGCAAAGCAAAACAAAAATAACTTCAAAAAGTTGCAGGTAAGACCACTAAGTGACATGTTTCACAACAAAGCTGTTTATCCAGAATCCCAGAATCAGTTAGGTTGGAGGAGACCTCTGAGATTGTCAAGTCCAACCTGTGACCGAACACCCCCACTTCAGCCAGACCATGGCACTGAGTGCCATATCCAGTCTTTCCTTAAACACCTCTAGGGATGGTGGCTCTACCACCTCCTGGATGTTTAATCATCCTTTCCAGGAAGAATTTCTTCCTAATGTCCAATCTCCCCTGGCACAGCTTAAGACTATATCTTCCTATCTGCAGTTGCTAGGAGAAGGGGCTGATATCTGCCTGGTTACAACCTCCCTTCAGGCAGTTGTGGAGAGCCATAAGATCTTCTCAGAGCCTCCTTTTCTCCAGGCTAATAGTGTGTCCTGTTGATCATACTATTCTGGTACAGGCCAGGGTGCCACAGGCCTTCCTGACCACCTTGGCCCACCCTGGCTTATGTTCAGCTGCTGTTGACCAGCACCCCCAGGTCCTTTTCCTCTTGGCCCTTTCCAGTGGCTCTTCCCTATCCTGTAGCACTGCAGGGGTTGTTGTGACCCAAGGGCAGGACCCAGCACTTGGTCTGTTTGAACCTCATGCTATGTGTCTTAACCCATTGATCCAGCTTGTCCAGGTCCCTCTGCAGAAGCTTTCTGCCCTCCAGCAGATCAACACTCCCACCCAGCTTGGGGTTGTCCACACATTTGGTAAGGGCAGACTAGGTATAGTCTAGCTAAGTGCAATGATGAACTTGGTTTTTGGTAGAATAATTTGTTAAATTCTGAAAAAAGTTAACAAAAGTAGTGCATTACAGTTGCTGTTTTGCCACTGCCTTTTTTATTATTTTTTTAATTATGGTTTTAATTATGGTGAATATAATATGTGTTCAGCACACCGAGACACTGATCTGTACTGCCATGCTGGAAATAAACAGTTGATTGTCATCTACCAGGAATTCTGACAGTATCAGTGATGTAGATTTTTACTGTGTCCTTCAGCCACAGCAAATATGCCAGACCTCCTGCAGGATTAGATGTCATTATAAATAATCTTATCACAGGTCTTCAGTTTTTCTTTGAAAGCCAAGGGTTTGAGCCTCTTCAGTCAATATCCACTCCACTGCCTGTTAAAGCCAGGGAAGAACTGGAAAGCCATTGGAAAATTAATTTAGTAAAGTCTGGGAGACTCATATTTTGCAGTTTGTAAGCATGGAGAGAACTATACTGAAGGGCAGTTTCCTGCTTCTCTTGACCTGCTGCAGGTAATAGGCAGGTGGGAAGAGGGCTGGTGTGGTCTCAGAGCTTCACCAAGATAAGATTTCCTCCTCACCATGGTCCATGGAAAAGACAGTCTTCATCAGGAAGACTTGTTGTTCTCAATGAGTTTAATTCTCTGAAAAGCTTAATTAAGCTAAAATCTTTTTAATGCTACAGCAGGAAAAGTTGTTCTGTGAACACTGGAACATATTTGGGGTTGTTCACACAGCTTGTAAAGTAGCTACTTGTATACTTTGTTCCTTATTCTTACCGAGTTTCTTTTCTACCTGTATCTCTCTGCTTCGTATCACATATTCAATCATTTAGTTGTTTGAAGCATTGCAGAATTTTATATTTATATGTGCTTAAATGTTTTATCCTTTTTTGAGCAGTCAGGCAATTGGGCATTTTTATGCAAGCTCACTTTCCTGACTGGTTTTGAAACTTCAGTTCAAAATGTTTCTCTGGTTGCAAAGCTTTTTAAACTATTCATTGTAATGAGATATTTTATCAGATAATTCACTGAGACAAATGTGAAATGTGCAGTTGGGAAGGTAAAATTATAACCAGTCACATAAACCTGTCCTCATTAGCTCCTTTCAGACATTTCCAAATGTTACCAATAGAGAAAGACATCCTTGGAGAGTGGCTTGAAATGGGAATTCTTTAGTTTTCAGTTGGAATCTGCTTTATGTTTGAGAGGAAGGCTTTAATTTCCTACATCTGAGATTCATTTTCAAATGCAAGCTAACAGGAAGATTAGCCTTTAAGGACTATTAGTGACTGGCCAGAATGGTGTTGGTGACTAGAACATAAAAGGGGAAAAAAAGGAAAATATGGACTTAAGAGTGAATGAGGGGGTGCATCAAACTATACTCTCAGCTGGTGTCAATTGAGATGGCTTCCTTCCACTGGGACTGTGCCAGATGAGACCAGTGACAGATCTGTCCTTTTTGATTCCAGCTTTAGTCCTGGGCCACAACTTAAAAGTAGTTTTCTGGATTGTTTAGTTGGTTCCTATTTTATATGCAATGTATAGAGCCTTTACTGATAACCTGTGGGACATTCTTCAAAGCTTTGCTGTAAAAACTGTTAACAGCAAAGGAAACACTTAACACTTATTGCAGTAATGAAAATATCTTCAGACACATTAAAGGCCTTTATGGAGTTTTGATGGTTTTATTATTATGACCATCCCCACTTCAGTAAATCAGCGGGTCAAAGTTTTGTTTATTTATGTCAGAAATTCTTGATGTATCTCTGGCTGCAAGCAGACATGTATGAAGGGCTGTGCCACAATCTTTGGATGTCTTACCATTTCCTCCTTTTCTGCATGTCTTTCATAATCTCCCAAGAGAGAGCTGGCTGTGTCCTTTATTCACTTTGGCTAATTTCCGTGGGCTTCTGTGAAACTTTCCTGCTGTTTCCTTGACAAATCATGGATACCCCAGCCTTGATAAAGGTGTTTGCCTACTGGTGAAACAAATTATTGTTAGAGATTAGAAACCACACTCAGAAGAGCTAGGTTTGCATTTGTGTCATCAACTTCTGTGATCTATTCATATGTTTGATATATTTATACGTTTTCCAGGCAGATGCAAGGGGGTTTTGTATGAACCACAGCTTGTAAGTCAGAAAATTGCTTTCAAGGGAGTCATGATCAATAGGAGGCTGAAAGAAGTGTCTTATTCTGATCATTGTACATAATTTTGAAAAATGGTTTGACAGGTTACAGACTGTGTGTGGCAAACTAAGGTGAAGCTGAAGAAAAGAATACAAGGCAGAAGATGGCACAGCAATGTTAATCTTGTAGCTACCCCAAGGAAGGTATGACTGAGAGAAGAAAAGGTTACATGGAATTTTGGTTGAATGATATTATAAAGCATCATTTTAAAAATCCTTTAAAACTGCTCACTTGTTTTGCCTTCACTTTTAACGAATTTAATTATTTTATAGCATGCTTTCCATTTAGGTAATTTGAAATGTCAATGCAGAAGAAGCAAAGTCAGAATGCCTAGCACACCTTAATTCAAAGAGTTTAAAAACATTGCTGTTTGACTTACAGCTGAAAAAACTGAAAAACATATATTTAGTGCTGTTTTCACTGTTATACTATTTGGATATTAATTTCTCTTTTGATCATTGTATTGGAGAGACTTCCTTGTTTTACTGTTAACTGAAACAGCCAAAACTGTAATCCTGCTTTGGTAGTGCAAAGCTATGTTCATGTGATCAGACATCACATGTTAAACGTTTTTTCATCTGTAATCTAATATTTATGTGCTATTACAGTATTGAGGCTTTCTGGTAATGAAGATATTTGTTTTCCAGTGACATAATTTCACTGCTGAAAACAATTTCTGTTTAACAGAACTGAAATGTTCTTGATATCCGCAAACGTAATTCTGCCTAATATCAAAGTTTAGAATAGATGGGCCATATTAGCAGAGGAATACAGAAATATACATTATTTCAAAAGAGATGAAATTTATATTAAAGGATGAAAATAATTGTGAAAACTTGTGATGTTTTGTTTTCATTGGGAAATTACCCAAGTCTTCTAACAACAGTTTTCATTGCATTACTTCCAGAGTGCTAAATACGTTACATTTTGGCAAGATCATTGTCTCAAACATACTAGTATTGTGCTGGCATTCCAGCTCCTTTGACTTGTATTTGGGGTGCAGACAGCAAGATCAGCATTAATCAGTGCAGAAAATCACATTTGTGTGCCAGGGTTTCAGACTGCTGGTGAAGACTTGTTCTTGGCAGGCCACAGGACAGATAAAAGGTTGGAAGGCATCATCCTTGCAGTGTGTCATAGTGTTGAGGACTCGGTTTTTGACTCCTCTGGAAAAAACACTACTGAAATGTTTTGTTTCTAAGCAATTAAAAAGGACCACACTTTGGTAGTTTAATGTACTTACAAGAAGTAGCAGCAAAGTGAGTATAGGTAAACATCAGTGGGAGAAGAGTGCTGTATTTATGCAGAAGCATGTCTGTGTATGTGTTTATGTACAATCGTGTGTGTGTGTGTGTGCATGTATGCACAGCTGTGGTTTTATGCTCTGACTTACCCTGTAGTAAATTTTAAAACTGTTTATATTTTTCAGAAATTAAAAAAAAGTTGAATTATTATCTATATTATTTTTCTTTTTTTAAAGGATGATGTCAGTATTATATTCGTTATCTGCTTCTACAGAGGATTTAGGATATGTCTGCCGAGGGCAGCAGGGCATGAAGACCATCCCCAGTTCACCTAGGCTGAACTAGGGTGATAAATCTGCAAAGCACATTTCATTGTTGATGGCTCAAGTACCAAAGGTATATAAACTGTGTTTGCTTGACCCACTACTCAGGATAGTAAGTTTTCCCCTTCACAAGGCTAATAACCTGGGCTCAGCATAATTTTGAAACTTCTGTAGTGTATCATTCCGACACTTAACCAGCCAGGCAACTGCATTATGTTTGAGCATGCTGTGGGGATGCACCATGAGTAAACAGGGAGAGTATTTGTCTTAAGCTGTTAAAAGAAATATTTAATATCATTCACTGTCTATTTTATTCTCTTATTAATATTTGTAGTCACCTTTCAAGCCTATGACTGTTGAACAGTGTGCAGTAGAGCTGGACTCATGGTAGATTATCATAATGCTAAGATAGGATGAAAGAGCGTGTCCTGGGGTTTTGATTTTAGTTTTAGTTTAACCTTTAGAGCTGTAGCAGATCATACTCAAGCTCATGTCAATTTTCATGTCAACTTTCATTTTTCCTCACTTGTAAAAGGGGGTAGTGGTGATTGGTACCTCTGTGAAGTGTTTTGAGACAGGAAAATTGCATGTTGGTAACTAAGCCAGTGAAAAATGACTAGATTTTTGTTTTGTAGTATGTTTCTACTAATATATGATGGGGGAACAATACTCTGCAGTGAAGGTGGAATTGCTCTGTGATGTAGAAAGTAAAGATGAATGTTGAAATGAGACAGAGGAATTCATTTCACCTTAAGGGATGGCTGCAGTGCAAAGATGTTCATCTATGGTAGTCATTATAGGCTGCTTTTCTAGTCAGTGGAGAACACTTGCCTTAATCCATTTGACTCTCTTTAGATGTCTGCTTGAGGGTGAGACGAATAATGCCGTATGAATAATGCTCATTACATAATTTAATCTTACATCCTACTGTAGAGGTAGCTCCTCCTGGTCTGTAGTGGTTGTGGTTGCTTTTGTTTGGCTAAAGCACCACTTTCATTAGCTTTCCTTAAGACTAATTTGTACTAGTAACCTGATATTTGTAGTGATGATACTACTTTTTTCCCTTTCCTTCCCACACATGTCTTTCATTAACCTTCAAAAGTAGTTCATGAATCATATAAACAGCAGTTGAAGCAGCTTCTCATGGAGTGTTGTCATGTTTGACAGTAAGAACTGAGCATTGGTCAGCAACTGCTGTGAAAAAATGAAAGGTACATTTGGCACGTACAGTGAAATGCTGGAGTGGTGATCAGTATTTTGACAAACAGCTTAGTCTGGCTTGATCAGCTATTGGGATGGTTGCATACATATTTTGCTATATTATCCTGATTACATTCATTTTGGTTTTGAACTGAGGTCAGGATAATTATAGAGAGAGATGTGTCACTGCTTAACAAGGCTATAAAAATGACTACTCAGTTTCTGCAGCTCCTGAGGTGCAATGGCATTTCTACTTGGTCTGTGAGTTGTGTCATTGCAGATATTTGCTTGGTGGTTGTAATATGAGTACAAGGCTTTTCAATGTATTTACAAAAATACACGTTTTATCCTCTTTGGAACTGGGATATTATTGTATACAGAGTGTAACTACATATTTAGACTGGGTTATTTGTGCAAGCTTGTTCTCATGAAAATAACATAAAGAGAGTTCTCATATGCACGTAAGTAGTGGCATTTTTTTCCTGGAGCTGCTTAGGAATGTGAGTTAAAAGTAAAGGTGAATAATGAAACGTGATGTATGTGTACATTCCATGTCCCATTATGCTGATAGCCCTGTATCTGTCATTTTGGAGATGACATGAAAAGATAATGAGTAAGCCTTTGTGCATATCCTGTGGCTCAGGGAAGGAAAAAAAGCTCTTCTGAAGCTTGCATGCCATTAGCAGTTACTATTGGAAAACCCCCTTCTGCTTGTCTTGCCTTGTGAGATGTGAGACTTGAAAGAACGCTTGCTTCTTTTACTGGTTTGAAAACATATTTAACCTCTGAGAAAGGAAGCCAGGGAAAGCATTGAATAACTTGATTTACCATCTCTTTAAATACCTCCTTTACTAGTTCTGTGCCAGAATCTGAAGTGCTGTAGTGACAGCAGCCAAAAGGGAGTCAGGATTTGGATAGAGATAAAGGGAAAGATTAAAAAAAGAAGTCTAAACCTATATTTAATCCAATGGTCTCATTATCTGAAGCTGGCCACTTCCAGGAGCTCTGCAAACCTTTCCTTTAGTGAATGAATTGAGCCCTGTGTTATAATGACAAATACTTCTGGGAAATACTTGTGGTATGTTAATGCTACAGAGAAAAAGTACAACTGAATTAGATAGAAAAGGTATGAATTTTTACATCTGTGGTGCATGGGCTTTATGGAGGCAAAGATGACCCAAGAGAGTGTCTGAGTTGCTGAAAAGCAGGTTTTAGAATGACTTACCAAGAACAGCTGCAGCTGAGACTGGGGGCAGGGGGCGTGCTTATCAGTGAAATGTTCAATTAAAATTCTTGGACTAAATTTCTTTAGTCCAAGAAAAAAATGGGATTTATTAATGTTTCTGATGAATTTATTATAAAACATTGCTACTTCAACATGATTCTAAAATTTTAAATCACATGTTTGTAGTTAACTTTTAGCTGGTTGATTTTGGTAAACTTCTACTGACTTCAACCAGCTAAGAACCTTCTTCACAATCATCATAATATCATTTACTTGAAGTATCTCCTGTGCTATAAACTATCTGGGACAGAGAGCTCCAAAGCTCTAAGAAAAATGGTTTCAGATCCCTTTGGAAGTAGATGTCTGCCCCTAAGTAGAAGTGTTCAGCAGCATACATCCTAATTTGAGGATGTCTAGTAGTTAGGCACTGCAGAGCTGAATCCAGCAGTACCTGGGTCACCCTTGGGATTATGTGTTGCCTTTGGAGATTTCAGCATTGGGTGAGCTGTATGCTCCCTGTAATTCGACCCGAATTTCACATCCTCCTTTTCTCCCTTCATAGAAATGTCTGCTTGGTGATTAAAGGCTCATAAGGCAAACATTTAAAGCTATATTATAATTTCACTTTTCCCAGACATGACCTTTTTATTTCTGCCATTAGATCCTCATGCAGGGTAAAAAGGGAGTGCATCCTCACATCCAGCTGTTTTCTGGAGTCGTTTCAAAGCTGCAGATGAACGAAGAGGACAAAGATGGACAGAGAATCCTGAACAGCGTCAGCAAGTTTTGAACAGTCCATAGGAATGTGCATAATGACAATTTTGGAGAAAGGTGCCACACATAATATCATGGCAGTCACAGCAAGAGGCCACAACTATTTGGTTTTTTTTAAATTGAAGTGGGAAGTGAGGCGTGGCAAAACTGAAGACTTTGGAATGTTGTGAGGTCTTGAGAATGTCAGGAAAGCTGAAGGCAGAGAGGGTTGGGGTAAGAGGCTTTTCAGTGGCTGACTTGCTTTAATTAGGAGCAATGGATTTAAAGTTCAGCATGCCGATGGAAAATAATTTTCTTGCAAAGCCATTAGTAAGAATCTGAGTTCTTTACTTTTGTTGTTATTTAATTCCACTGGTGTATGAGGTTGTCATCAGAAGAATGTTTGTTGCTTGTTTATTCAGGTCAGGAAAATTGTTAATGAAATATGTAGTCACATAGTAATTATGTCATCAGATATACTGCTACAAAACTCTCCTTAGTGAAGAGGAATTTCCTTTGCACCTGATGATATTTTTCAACATAAAATGTGTCAAAGCTTAGAAGATTATCTTGGCAGAGCATCATACCATTAAAGCAAGATTGAATATATCCTGTCCAAATCTCTTGCTTCTTGTAATGGTGCCTAAGGCTGCAGTCCTCCAGATGTTGATACTACCAGCATTTACATTTAGAATGAAAACCCCCTCTTGCTTCCACAGACACTTCACAGTAGAATTCCTACACTTTTTTTTCAGAACAGTTTGTGTGATGTCATGTAAAATATTGTGATGGGAAAAAAACCCCCCAGATTCCCCCCCCCCTTCAAAATAATTTGCCTTTAGCAATTATAATGAGAAAGGATGGGACAGCAGCTATTTCATGCTCCTTGCTTCCCAGTCTAGGTTAAGGTTGCAGTGTTTGCCCATAAATAGCTAAAAATTGCCTTAGTCTCAGGAAGGAAACAGTAGGTGCTGCAGTAGAAATAGAAGTGAGAGGGCAAGCAAAACTTTCCTTGCACAAACACTGTCCAGACATCATCAGCATGAAACTTAATGAGCCTTATTTACACTGAGTCAGCTCACTCTGCTCTAGCCTTAAAGGGACCCTAAAACAAGTAAGAATGGGAATAATTTCCATTCAAGTTTTAGTAACTGACACAACTGCTCCCACAGGAGTTTGAAAGATGGTGGTAAGACAGTTCCATTTTCTTAGTTTTGTTGGATACCAAAGGCAGCTTGCAGCCTTCTTGCTGTGGTGCTACAGCTTCACACAATTTTTGTGAATGAACGGCAGGACAAAATGAGCAAGGGATGACAAAGGGATGAGCTAATAGGACACTGAAAGGAGAAATACATATTTCTTGGTGTATACTATTAGTAGTAATATACTACATTAGTATAGTTGTATTACTATATAGTACACTATATTAGTATAGTATTACTACATTAGTAAAGTTGAGGGAGATTGGGCAGGCTTCCATTGGAATTATATTATTTTTTCAAGAAGAATTGTATCACGAAATGCATATCCAAAGGTTGTTTTGTCCTGCTCTTATTTACAAGTTTAGCTATCTTACTGCTCAGTGTTTTTCTGGGTTGGTAGCTGAGGCTTGAATCTGGTAAAAAGATTCATGGTGCAGATGCATAGACTAATTTTCCAGTCCATTGGTACTGTTTCTGTGCTGTACACTAAATTGGAGCTTACAGCTGTCAGCCTGAAGAAGCAAGGCATGGCTTGGAGGATTGCTTTTACTTTCAGGATCAGATGTTCAGCCCATCACCCTCCAGCAAACAGATCTTGGTCAGACCATTAGTAACAGTTCCAAAGAAAGTCATGAATTCACTACCAAGCAGAATGTGTAGGCATTACCTGGGTCTTGTGTGTGTGGTTTTGTAGTAGTGAGATATATATGGAGAGAAACAACAGTGAGAAGTAACATACCAGGTCTTCCGTACAAGTGAGTTGTAAAGGTAAATGATTTTCCCGACTGCTCTTTTCCCCTACACAGCAACTTTGCATGGGAACACCTTATTAGAAAAAAGTATTGGGATTGTGGTGGGTGTGGGATTCATTTACAGGTTATACTTATTCAAAATGAGAGGGCTCAATCTTTTAAAACTCACTTTACATCATGCCTTTATACAGTGGCAGAAATACCATTGTGTGTGTATATATATAGATAGATAGATAGATAGATAGATAGATAGATAGATATAGTATATTCAGCAAATGCACAAAAATACAGAATGTCATGTGCTCGTTTTGTGCTTGCACTTCAAATAATTTCTGTTCAACCATTATATCCTTTGGCATGGATGGATGCTTGTTTGTAGAACAAGTAAAATAGTTCCTGAGTTAGAAAGGTCATAGATGGGGCAATGGGCCTGGGGACCCAAAGCTGGAAAATGTATTAACATAGTTTAATCAGTCATACTAAATTCCACTGTGGCATATTTCCTCAACAAATTAGTTAAAAGGATTCTGGGTTGTGTCACTGGAAAAGAAAACACTTATCTTTATTCTAAAAAGATTTTTTTCTTTAATTATTGTGTCTGAAAATTTTCTGGGTTTTTTGTTTGTTTTAGTTGTGGGGTTGTTGGGGTTTTTTTTGCATTTTGAGAGTCAGTTTAAGTTCACGTTCTAATGTTTAAACCTTATATTAGGATATTTGGCCTTTCCTGTAAATTTTGCCAGAGTTTTGTTGTGTAGCCTTGATCAAGTTACTCATTCCTTCTGTGTCTCACTTTCACTCTATCCAGGTGACTCTCCAGCACTGTCCTAAACTTCAGTTGTGTCTGTAAAATGCAATGGTGGCATGTGATGTTAATATCAGATGGAATTTCTAAAAATTACTGCCATTCAAAGAAGTTGTAATTATTTGGAGGTTGGCTAATTTGTCTTATCCGCATGCTCTCTAGTGAAGAGCCATCACTTCAAATATTGAAAGAATGTGCATGCAAACCATTGGTGTGTTTTGGCAGAACAATATGCTTAGGTGAGCAATCCCAAGCAAAGGAGTACAGATGTGAAAGGATATCAGTGAGATTCCTCTGAAGAATCACTGTGGTTGTTTCATTTCTAGAATGACCAAGAGAATTATGCAACATTAACTACCACTTGAATAGGTTGAAGCTAAAGTTGGAAACCAATTTATTGTGGCCATTCTTATGCATCCTATTCAACTGGTACCCTGCCTCCTTCATCCCTTGAGAGGAAGGGTAAGAAAGGCACTTCAGGAGGGAATACAATTCCTTTACTCTGGGGTGACTCTGCAATCATTAACAGCAGCACTCGAGTTGCATTCTCAATACATTCAAACTGAAATCTGAAATTCCTTCTCTATTAGAGTGCTACCTCTTTTTCACAAGTACCTTGTAGAGCTGTATAGCTTATAAGCTTCATAATGGTGGCATCCTACCCTGAGATACAACTGTAGGATGATACACTGTGCTGAAGAACTCATCTATGGTTGCTTTTTTCTTAAATAGATATGCCTAATGGATTTTTAAAAAGTAGGGAAATAATTCACAAAATTCAGTAATTAGTGATATGGTAAAAATAGAATTCCTCCAAATCACCTTAAAAGTTGGACTGTTTCCATCTACACCATTTAATAGGTATTAATTTAAAGCCAGCTGCTTCTTGCCTTTTGCATTTCAGTATTGCCCTGTTAGCTTTTTGTTCTTCCTCCTGAGGATTAAATCTGTGTCCTGCAGGCTTATCAGCCCTGACTTTTTGAATGTGACAACGCTCACTGTGATCTCCTAACTCATCAATCAAGTGGGACCATAGCCTTCAAAAGGGTTTTACAGAGCCTCTTTCTTGAATAGTGCACAGGATTTCCATACTAAGGGCATGCTATGCCATAAAATAATGTTTATGTTGCTTTAGGCTTAATACCATACCATTTATGAGCACAAGTGCTGAAGTAATTTGGAAAGAGATGTTAACTTTATATCCTGCCAGGGAAGTAGTTTTATTACTGTGTATGCAAAGCAACAGGAAAGCAAAGCTTTGCTTTCATATTTTATTAGCTATCATTATCATGTTTCAGGGCCTTTTCTTGTATCAGTACTTGCAAACATACAGAAGTCTTTCTTTATATCATACTAAGCAGTTAGGAAATTAATAATGTAGCTTCTGAATCTTTAGAAAAAGCACTTGCTTTAGAAAACAAAGAATTACTTTAGCAATGAGGCTTAAAAATGCTAGATGTAGAGAAGTAACATTGTACTTTGGCATTGGAAAGTGGGATGGAGATGAAAGCAGCTAACCCAACTGCTATGCAAAGGAATATCACTGTTGGCAGTGCCAGCCATTTATATATGAATCAAGTCCCAACATAGTCCTGAGATATCCTAAAATCATTAAAATATACTTCAGGTTACTTTTTGTTTGCCCACTGATTTCATTCTTTGGGGTCCCTTTCTGAGTTTTTTGTCATAAGTGGGAGATTGAGAAACCAATGTTAAGATCTTTCAAGTAGGGACAAGTTGTCAGAAACATGAATTTTAATCAGATTACAAAGTACTATGAAATTCCATAAACCTGTGAAAGTTTCTAATACTGTGATAAGCAAAGTTCTGAGATACAACTTTTTCAGTCTCTGAAATGGTTTGAGTGGGTTTGGAAAATGAAATTCTACACTGAGAAAATTCATGTACAAGTAAATGTCTTATTTTGGTAAGATGTAAGGCATATTAAATATTAAAATATTTTTATTTTTTCATACATATTGTGGTTTATTTTTATACTATAGAAGACATCTCAAAAAACACTAATAAGAATACTGAGAAGTCACTTACTAAAGGAGCTTGATCATATTCATGTTCAAATTCTAACAGAATGGAATTCCCTATGGAAATAAGTGTTGGCCTTTTTGTGAGAATTTACTGGGTAATAGTATATTTGCTAACCCCATTCTGAATCCTAAGTATTAATTACACCCAGGAAATGGAATCCTAGAATATAGATTGCCTTGTATTGAAAAAGAAAGCATCTATGACTTTATAAGGTATTCTGTAGGAATGAGAAGATTGTTATGTAGGAACCAGTCTGGAGAGCCACGCAGATCCCTTGCTCATAGCAAATGAGTTTTGAAAGTAGAGTCTAAATGACAGCAGCTAATGATGATACAGACATGGCACAAGCATTGCCACATCACAATTGCTGCTTCTAGACTTTTAGATGCCCGTGATCTTAAAAAAAAAAAAAAAAGAATAAAAGAAATACCAACTCAAAGAAACACTCAAACCAGCCAACTAACCAAACAAAACCACAATAAACCTCCTAAGATGACTGGTTTTATGACAAGAAATGAAATTACTGAGATACCTCATAATAATCTGAAAAAATATTATCTTGTCTAATCTGAGATGTTAGCAAGCATTAGTCATGCTGCAGGTTTGATGGTTAATTGAACGTGCAAATTATCATTAAAGTCCCTCTATCTTAGCTAAAAACTTTTGAAATGTCTTTCACTGAAATTAAATGCTTTTTATCATTATACTCATGTCTTCCTGAAGTTCAGTCTTCTCCCTACCTAGCAACGGATTTAAGTGCTCATAATAATGAGGAAGTCAAACGTTCACAGAGGAAAGGTTACAGCTGTTCTTTATCCACTTGTTACTGACACAGAATTTGTTCAATAGATATTGTATGAAAAGTTCTGGGACAAGCAGAAAAAGATGTGATTCTAGCAATTATAGATTTCTGCACCATTATGGTTTGGTATGTCATTACAGAGGAGACCAGAAGCCTCTTGCACATGGAGCATACTATTTCTTCTTAATAAGATTTTGTGGTTGGTCAAGTTAAGCTTGTAAAGAGATACAAAATGAGAACAATCTGCTTCCTGTGCATTTGTAGCAGACCATTAAGGTATGGATCTAGACCTTGGTATGAATCCAGCAAATGCCAGGTGTGCTTTCCTAGCCTCACATAGATGAACATTTGTGGGGTTTGGCAAGCTTCTGAATGAGCTTGTTCAGGAAGGAGGGATTTGCTATGCTTTTTGGTTGGTTTGAAATCATGAAGTTTTGCAAACAGTCAACCTTCTTCATTGCTAGTCAAACAAGTTTTGGCTTGAAAGACAACACAAGTTTCTTTCTTTGAAATCCATATTTGTAATTTCTGTAGAAAAGGCCTTCTGTTCGTTATTCTTTCACAAATCAGTAATAACACGACTAAATACAGGTGGTTTGGGTTTTTATCTAAGTTTCATTTGCAAAAGCAAGTAACCTCATCATGAAATGTGAACTGAAGTGGGGCCACGTGGAATTACCTTTGCAGTTCCCCAGCTGGTCTAGAATCTATTATTCTGTTGTCATGCACATCTTTTATTTGTAGTTATTTCAGCTCCTCCAAGTGATGAACTATGTTAGAGTCAGTGTTGAATGATAATTGAGAATTTGATCTCTTGTTATACCTAAAAATTTATTTTAAAGAAACAGCAAATTTACAAGGAAACTTCACAATTCAAAATAACTGCATTCTGCGTTCAGCTGTTGCCTCTTTATGTCATGGTCTATCTTGATGGCAACACATCCAGTTTTTACTCTAGAGTTCCAGGTTTACACTGAGTAAAGGATGTCCGTCTCCAAAATAGTTCTAAATAACATTTTACGCTTTGTAAAATGATTAGACAATCAAAAGAGACAGAATATTGCTGGAAGAAAAAGAACGATCTTGAGATGAAGTAGATAAGAAAATGCCCTTTAAAAAATTAATTTTATACCAGTCTTCCTCCTGTTTGGCCAGTCACTTTTAAACAGATTTTCAAAGTTAGGGAGTAATTTAATGTTCGTTATTTTCAAGTAGCCCCAGTGGTTTTGGGCCTAGACTTAAAAAAAATTCTATGCACTACAGATCTAACTGGGGTGTGTACTTGTACTACGTAAATTGTTATAAAAAAAGAGGATGCATAGGTAACAAATTGGACATCTAGAATTAATGGTGTTTTTATTGTCTTGGCATTCTTCCATAGGAAGAGGGAATGACAATTCTTGTTCACAGAAAGGTTGTAAGATAAATTCAGCACCATTTTTATAAAGTTCTGAGGTTCTATTGTGGTATTGAAAATTTAGGAGGAGCCCATATCCCAGTGTTTAAACAGTCTGCATATTAACCATGGGCCAGGGAAACTCATTTGTGTGCCATAGGGGAAACAGCAGAGGAACAAATATTAAATTACCTACGGGAATGCAATCAGTGCCTTGAGTGGTTTTGGTCATATCCTAAAGCATTTGCTGCAAGACCAGTGCATACACCAAAACGTGCTGTCTGTGTCTTCTGCCTGTGTTTTGATTTTACACATGCATAGTTGAGCACATGTTTAAGTTTATTATTAAGCAAAATATAACTTTAAATACAAATTTATTCATACTAAAATCGATCTGTGAACAGATTCATGAACTTAAATAAATACTACATCACTGGATTATTGGAGTGGAGGTAAATACCTAAACTGTTTCCTATTTCTAGTTAGCTGTAAGCATTTTGTAGTGCTTGTTGATCACCATGTTGCCAGGAGATGAGCAGAGAGAAGCAACTGGTTAACAGCTGGTTGCATCTGGTCACAGCCAGAAAAGCACAGCAATAGGTTTTCAACAGCTGCATTTACAGTTACAGTCTACTGAGTCAAATAAGTGCAGTTTTCCTAGTATAATTTGTGAGTTAGAAACATAAATTATCTTTAGAAACATTTAGTAGCAACAAGAAAAAAACTATCCTTATTTTATATTTTTCCCCTCTTTTACTATTGTTATTTTTAATTCCTGACTTTTTTTTTAAACATTTAGAGCATCTACTAATAAACAACAGGCTGAAGCATTTTAATTCTCTTCTGTGTTTTGCATTCTGATGTACATTTCTGTGTTTCAATCTCCAGAGATTCTATGCTCTCCTTTTTCACTTCTGGGAACACTTGAGTACTGTTAAATATTCCCTAATAAACACTAAGTACCTTGCTAACAGTTTTTGTTGTCCCTGGGAAGTCACCAGATACAATATTGATGGGTAAGTGTAGAACATGTTATTGAAGAACTAATTGGATTTGGAGCGCTGTCAAGTAATGGAGTGCCTGAATATGCTACTGAAAGCCATCCAGAGAATGGAAGATGGTCACACTGTTTGAGGGACATCATGCTGGGGCCAAAAATATTTGTATCTTTTCTCCATCAAGATGTCAACATTCTCAGATGCCATGTTAGTATGTATTATCTAGTTGTCTTGGAAAGTAATAGCCTGTGAACAAGAAAAAGAACCACAGATGACAGGTATAGCAGATTATTAAATCAGGGCATATCAAGTTTGGGTGAGATTTTGGCAGATCAAAAAACCTTTCAGGTTACCTTTTGATCCACATACCACTGCAGCTGCAGTTGCTGTCATGTAGTGCCTATCTCTACATAAAAAGCTATTTCCAAAGTAACAGGCAGTAGACAAAAAAGTTTATCTAAGTTACCAAAGAGCCTTAACACTTTCTTCAACCTGTTCTTATCTCCTGAGTAAATAAAAAACTGCCTAATTATATATTTATTTGGGAGACTGAAAGGCTTTATTTAAAGTCATTAGTATTACTTGCATAGTTTGTCCATATTTTATGAGCTCAAGACTTTTTATTCACTTTTTCTAATTAAATTTACCAATGTTTGGTGTCTGATTTCATAATATTTTATTTAAGCTACTTTGATTACAGTCTGAGTAAGGACAAGAGGAGTGAGCCCAAGGCTGTATTGTAAAACATTCATGATGTTAAAATCTTTTAACAATCTTTTCTGTTTCAAATTTATGTGAATCAATACAGCAATAAAAAATCATTGCACTAGCAAACAAACAAACATACTAACATTAATGTTAGCATATTTGTCATGTTAGTGCGTCTTATTCAATAGAGTGTGAAGAATTTTAAGATATTTTGTTTACTTATTCATCTGAACTTTGGTATGCAAAAGGTGTCATGCTAGAAAAGCCAGAAGAGATGATGATTTCCTAACTATAATTGTCACATAGGTAGATACACAGCTATGTGTATTTTTACAAGGAGCCATGTTAAAGATTATAACTGAGCCATTTAACTTTATATAACTGTATGTATGTCTTTGATTCATGAAGGTCATCAATCAGATACCTGAAAACATCCCTTGGTGAGTCCAAGTGTTAAAATGCTGTATTTTTCATCCATCACATCTTCACAGAACCTAAAGAAATGCTACAGTTTATGTTAATGACCTTGTAAGTACAAATCTATCACAGATTGTTTTTTACTTTATGCATAATCACAATGTCAGCAAATGTACCATCCTCTGGACACAAGCTGGCTTGTACCAATGGAATAAATGTCTTATGCTAGGACCAAGTCTGTGCGTAGATTGAGTTGGTGTGCACTTAAAAAAAAATGTAGAATTGTTTCATTTGAAATGTATTGCAGCCTTAGAACTTGGCTTTAGGTTAATTGTCTGAAGAGGCTTGAAATCTCAAAACAGTCCTTACAGAGTTCAGTTCACCACTTCACCCCAGAATAGAAGAATAGGCGGACACAAGAAACAAAAACAGAAGGAAAAAACAGGAAAGCAGACAAAATAAATGTCTCTTTTGCTTTCAGTAGGTAGTAAGCGGCTAGTATAGAAAACATGCCCAATATTAGGGGTCCTTCAGTCTAGCCCCTCTGCAGAGAGACAAGAGAAAGTGTCTGGTCTGATCTCTGTGGCTGCTCAATATACCTGACAACTGCTAGAGAAAGGAATGGACCCCACATCTTTGGCACCAGCCCATGATTGCTGTCCAAAGGGATGGCAGAAGTAGTTGCTTACTTTGCAATAAATGTATTTCTCCTGAATCATTGCAGCATTCTCAAAAGGACAAACTGAGGTCTGAGTGCAGCATTTTGAGTCAGGAGATCCCTACACCAGTACTACCCTGTGAGTGTGGACTGCAGCTCAGCTAGATTAAAAGAGGAAGGTGGGGACAGTGGTCATGTCTTGAAGCAGCATTTAAATGTGTAATTTTAGCCAAGTTGAACATGCGTGTCCCCATGCTCTTTTCTCTGATTACAATGTCACTGATAAATCATACATGTGTTTTTACTACATACAAGTGCTATTTCTTGGTGTCAGTAACCAGGTGCAAAGGTATGATGAATAAATGGCAGTGTTTTGCACTGTGAGTGAAAGTAGATATAATGATTGGGTTAGTCACATATGTGAGTTTAGCACGGCATACTCTCATACATTTTTTTTTTGATCTTCCAAGAAAGCAAGACCAATACAAGGGATATTTCCCAGAGCCATGCCCCTTTAGTGACAAGAAAACCTAAGCTTACTATCATCACATAGCGACTTCTGGTGTCAAACACTGTGACTACTTAAGAACAGTCAGAAAAGACAGAAGTGGTATTATTAGAAAGCATTGTTTCTGTTTCTCTTATCCTGCTGACCATTGTATTCTTTCCACTCAATGTAACTCATGGTGTCAACACTGAACCAGGTCCAGATCCAAACACAGAAGAGAGGAGACTTTTAAATGCCAGCCATCTGTTTGCTCCTTAAAGGAATGCTGGTCAGCTACTAAAGCCACTGTCAGCAGCAGGTAGAGGAATGTGAAGAATGCTTAGAAAAAATGCATAAAATGTATGTCTTGTTTTCTTATCTCTTCTCTCACACAACAAGAAGACACTTGCCATCAGCCCTGTAATTGTCTCTTGGCAAATTGTTTCATTACTATTTCCTGCCACAGACAGAACAAATTGTCATTATTCTTCTAATCTAAATTTCTGCTTGTCTGTATAAACAAGTGTGGTGTGGCCAAGAAAGGTGCCTTTACAAAGTACGAACTACCATCTGCTGTACTGTTATACCATTTTGCTTCTGAGCCTTTAGACCGGTTTTTGCTAATATCAAGAAAACTATTTTGAAAATGATTTTTCAATGCAATAGTTGCTCATAAAATGATTTGTTTGCTTATTTTCTCCATTGGGAACAGCAATAGGAGAAAACAGCAGACAAATGAAGGTGGAAAATGCATCTGAGCAGAATACTGGAAGGCAGTAGAAATCACATAAAACTCTTGTATTCTTACTCCAGGAGAAATCCAAATCACAGATTTGCATATGATCTTATTGTATTATTTGTACCACTTTCTCTGGCTTGTTTAGTCTATGATGACCTTGAGCAGTAATATCAATTTTAAACCTTTTTTGGACATAAAATTAGAAGAAGTTTGAGGCCACTCTGAAGAAAGGTTTAGTTGCCTAATCTGTGGTTGAGTTTGAGATTAGAAGCACTAGTTCCTGAATGGCGATTCCCTCAGAGACCAGTGAAGCACTGCAGTACTGTCACAGCCATCATTGCAGTGATGGCTGATCCCACTGGGAATGCTCTGGAACACGTTGGGCCACTCTGCTTGTGGAAGAGGAGTGCGTCTGTCAAGCTGATGGACACTGCATATGCTTTTTGGAAGGCAGCAGACATGAAAAAGAGAGTTAGCACTGAAAAAAAAGGCTATGTGAGCTTTCAGCTAATGTATCTTGGCACAGTGCCACGGAGCTAGGCGGGTTTATTAAATGTAAGAGCTGTTGCTTATGTGCAAATTAGAACTGCCACCTGGCTGGTTTCCAGCTGTCTTGCCTGGTTTTATTCTGAACTTGCTGGCTGCTGCTGGAGCTACTGTACAGTTTGGTCTGGACATTCTCAGCAGATGTTTCTTTGGTTGGTGGATGGCTTTTTTGGTGTTGAAGATGACAGCATTTTACCTGTGTTTTAGCAATAAAAAGCCACGGAAGTCACAGAGGTGATTATTCTGAAATGTTAATAGCGGTAACCAACATGACAAGTGCAAAAAAAAGGGTCACTTAAAATGTAATAAAAACAGGATAGCTTCATCCAAATAAAATGATGGTGAAAAGGTATGCAGTCTTTTTGACTGTGTTTCTTTTTGTAGCCTTTTCAAAATATAAGTTATGTAGATGAATGTAGATAATAAGTTACAATAGGAACATATTTTGACAGTGCATTCTAGGCCAACAGAAGCTACTAGATAGAAGTTTTACTTCCTAAGAATTTTGAAAATGTCTTTGTTATTTCTTTCTTGGGTTTTGTTTTCTGTCTGACTCTAGAGATATTCTAACTGATAAACTTTTGGTGCTTAATTCAGTTACTAATAAGGACCATTTACTCAGTTTCTTTAGAGGAGGTGCTCAGTGTCTTTCTTGATCACTCAACAACCTTTCTTTCACAGTGGCCAGTACAAGCTGCATGATTCAAGACTGCGAGTGCAAGTGCTGGATGTTTTAGTTAATTTTATGTTCAAAGTGTCTGAAGAATTATTTTATGATCTCACTCAACTGCCATTTTTAAGACAGAGGTGATACTTCCAAAGTTCTGGTGGGTGTCCAATTTGTCCACACATTTCTGAGGCAACATTTGTATTCTGCCCATGCATAGGAATGTATGTCTGTGCTACACAATAACTCAGGCGTGTTTGGTCAAAGGACTCCTTAGCTGCCTTTTCTGGCATTTGTGAAGTCGTATTATCTTTCTTATGACTTTGAAACAGTCTTAGCAACCTGTACCAGGCTACAGAAGATTTGCGTTCTCTTGTATAGATGAGAAGAAAGGGTGAACATTAATTCCAAATAAACCATCAACCCTTTTTTCCCCTACATATAATAGTATCCGGATGTTTTACTTCTGCTAGAAACAACTCAATAGCACCTAATACTTCCAATATGTGTATAAACAGAGAAGTCTTGTTTACATGCCAAATGCTTGCACTCACCCTGCTGTCCAGTGCTGGGAATAGAACTGTGTGGCTGTGAGTGATTCTGGTCCTTTGCAGAAATTTTTGTGCTGCAAAATGACTATTCAGATCATCATGGGTATTCCTAAGATGTGGGGGAGGGGAAATAGAGGTGGGTTGCATGGGTATAATTAAAAGAAAAGATGAGTGCCTTTTTTCAAATCTGATCCATTCTTGCCCCTAAGCACAATACAAGTATTGAAAAGCCCCCAAAACAGAAAAAAAAACCCCTGTTTTCTGCTTCTGTAGCAGTAGGTAATCTGCTGTGATCAGATGTTCAACACATAATATACTGCTCTCAGTTTAAGAACTTTGGAACAAAAAGCAAAGGAAATTGGATGAGACATCCACCTAGCTTTTGGGATCAAGATACTGTGTTCAGATTAGATTTTAAATTACTAAGTGTTTATTATCATCTTATATCCTAACAATTCATAGAAAAATATAACAATGTAAAGATGAGACAGCTGCATCTTGTAAAGATTTGTATATTCTTAAAGCAATTTTCTAGCAATTCAGATAACATCACATCTGTCACCTTTACAATATCTTGCTTAGATGTCCCTGGCATTTGCTGGGAGGGGAGAGGGAGTGGTGAGTGAGTGGAAGTCCTAAAGATGCTGAAGTTTATGAAACAACTTTGCCTTCAAGGACACTTGACAGTACACAATCTGGAGTGTATCAGCACCCTCCCCCCCCCAACAATTACAGCTTTTTTAAATTTTGCAACATTAAGACAGCTTGAAAGCACAAATTCTCTTGAAAGTATGTGCTTACAGTTTATGCCTACTAAAATTATCTGGATTTTAGCTAATGGATTTTAGCTAATGATTTTAAAATGTTCTATAACTTTTGAACACTATTCATATAAATGTTGAGTTTTACTCTTCCTTCACTGAAAGTCATGCAATCTTACTGACCTTCATCAATTATAAACACTTAACAGCAAGCAGAGACAATTTTGCTGTCACCTCATTCCTGAAACATTTTCAGGACATTTTCAGATACTGGGGATGTCACATCAGCTTACCATGTTCAGCAGCCATGTCCCTCCTTTTCTACTGTAGGAGAAATGCTTCTTAACAGTTTTCTAACAGCTGCAAGAAGCTGAATGAGCTTGGTCATGGCAATAACACTTTGAACCCCAGAGGAGAACCATCAGGATATAACTCTGCTCCATTTCCCACTTGGGACAATGTCAAAATTTCTACTAACCAAAATAAAGGCAGAAAAGGAGGCAATGTCTTCTACTTACCTGGCACAATGCTTAAGCATGAAAAAGCAATGTAGTTCTGGTTTATCCCAATTATAGTGCACATATTTCTGTTCAGATGCTCTGCATGCAATCTAACTGCGTAATGAATATGAGTTAGAGCCCCTATTTAAATATTTACATTTGAGGCTCAGCTAGTCCTGTCTTTTGCTTCAAACCATTACTTACTTACCTTTAATAATTCTACACTTTTCATGTGGTTTTGACAGTGGATTATGTCAAGGTTTTTAGTCTATAGAAAGTACAATGGATGACTTCGGGGACTTTGGAAAGTGAGCAAGGATGAAAATTTTGTGCAGTAGAAGTTTTATTTTAGCAGAGCGTTGGGCTATTTTCCAAAGAGAGAGAAAGCTGTAAAAATAGGATGTTATGTGTCACAGCTAGGGGATCAAATCTCCTAACTAGGATGCAAATACAGTGTACAATCAAACTGAAGGAGATATGAACCGACTAAATTGATAAGGAAAACGAGGAGTCAAAGATCTGCATGCTAATGCTAGAAACCCAGATGAAAAGGAGAAAGAATTGGAATTTCTAATGGACTTGGATATGATCCAGGCATTAATTATAAGGAAAGGAAAATACATAATTGCTGAGTATATATATCGAGGTGGGGAGTGGGCAAGGGGGATGGTTCTGCATTTGGAGTGGTGATCTATGAGTTTGTATCATAATCCATCCACCAGCCAACTGGATATAAAAAGGATTTGAATAGACGTCTTCCAAATATAGTATTTTTGAAATAATTTTTCTAACATTGGATTCCTTAAAGGTTTGGTTTCTCCTATACCTTGTCTGATATTATTTACTTGTAATTTCCAGAGAAAAGGTGACAACTTCATGAAGCTGCTAAATCGTTTGTGTAGTATCACTATGCATTAAAGGGAAACAGAAATACTGGACTAATCATAGGCTGGATCATGTGGTACAAATCCTAGGAGAGAGGGTGAGAGAGGATTCATACATGATTTAGTTAAAAAGGAGGAGTGAGGAACATAACTGATCAAGATAATTTTCTGAAAAATAGATTCTCTCAAAGAATTTGGTGAGATACTTTGACAAAATTATGATTGTTTGAGAAAACTGTTGTGTAGCTCTATTTGGACTCCTGTAGGGTGAATGATTTCATATTACCTCACAGTATTATTCAAAATACAGCACAGTACACTAACAATAAGAGATTAAGAGATGGCTGACAGATCAGAAAAATAGCTGGCAATAGAGAATCCTCATGCAGGTGTCTATATTTCTGCATTAGATATAATTTTTTTTCAGCATTGGATATAAATTTTTTTCAGCATTTTCATCCATGTCTTGAAAATGGTAAACTCACTACCATGAGGTTTCTAAAAAATATGACAAAAGGTGCCCTGCAAACTGCTGAGGTGAGCAATACAGTCAGAATCAAAAACTTCTAAGGAAGCTGGCCTGTGCCAAATAGTTTCTAGCGCCAGGCACTCAGTTTGAAGATCTCTAAAGATTTTTTCGTCTTTTTTCTTCAGTTTCTCTGATCCCACTGCATTGCATCTTTGGGTTCTCTCACTGACAAAGTAATTCTGTTGTCTGCTAGGTGTCTTATGAGTTCTCTGTACTCAAAAAATACCAGTCTACTCCAGACATGATTACTTGGCTACATCAGTACAAAAAAAAAAAAAAAATCCTAGCCACTCTCTTGAGGGCAACTATCATGGTCTGGCCTTTTCTGTAGTGTTACATCCTCTTTACTTTCATGTTGGGTTGGTCTCATCTAATTTGCCCTTTGGGAGTGGTCCCCGACCAGGCTTTTTTCTGGAGCAGTGACAAGGTTAAAACACTGGCAGGGACTGCTGAGTGTTCTGTCAGTGTGGGTGAATGAGTTCCAGGAACAAAACCTGTACTTGGGTCTTCATTATATTGGTGCTCATACAACCTCTCTGTGCAAATCAGTGCTCTCCCTCCTCTCGCTGACATCTTTTAATGTGTACTCATCTCACAATCAAATTCAGTGCAGATGAAGTGAAAAATGGATTTCCCTGCCTGTGATCACCATTTTTAACAAATACATCCTCACAGCTACCACTTTCCTGATCTCTACTGCATTCACTCTTCACGTAGAATGATAACCTGAACATCACTTTCAAACCTAGCCTCTCCTCAAGCCTCCTACCCTGCCTTAGTCCATCAATAGTCCTACACAGCTTACACTCATTGTGCAAAAAAGAAAAAAAAGGGAAAAAAAAGAATTATAATACGCATAAAATTATATGGGGCAGGGAATTTGAAATGTACCCTCAAAGTGGGGAAGGGTGTGGAGCGCAGGGAGAGTCATATAACAGAAAGTAGGTTATGTATTTATAAACCGTAACTAACATACAGTGAAACATTAAATTCTCAAAAGATATGTGGATAGACAGACAAAGAATATAGGCAGGGAATAGATTTTTCCTCTGCAAGTGACCCTTCTCACTGGATTTAACTACCCTACCATTTCTTTCCTGCTCAAGAAAAAAAATAATGTAGATATAATTTTGATGTTCACATTTTTTCAAAAGAGATAGTGAACAATTGGAAGCAGTATAGAAAAGACTCATAATAATATTCCAAGACTGAAGAAAGTACCATAAAACAGACTGTTTATCAAAGCTGACTGATAAAACCATGTAAATACCTTCTTGTTACCTGATGCTGAGCGGAAAGTGCTCTCACCCTTGACAACAGCTGAGATGTGAATAGGGAGAACTTGTTCCAACCTGAAAAAATGTTAGAATGGAAAGGAATGTTATGCTATTTGCTTCTTCTCTATTTAAGTGTCACTGCTTTTATATACTAGAATATATTTTCACATAAAGTGCTTAGTGTCACATAGATTGCTTGTGTAGGCAAGCAGAAAAGCAATGGTACTTTTATCACTGAAACAGTAATGCAAAATTAGTTCATAAATACAGAACAGCCTTTGTAGCCTTTGCTTCTGACTATTGATGAGTTATTGGAAGTAGTGACTAGTAACCAATGTAACTTTAATGTGGTACATTGCCTGTACCTGAAACTTTTTTGTACTATTTGTTTGTCCTTCCAAGTGTCCAAAAATAGGCGTAAAACACACGGAAAGTGTATGCTATTCAGATAGCAGTGGGAAGATTGTTGAAGATCTAAAATATAAAGCTCCTAAGCCAATTCCTGTGTGCTATAACTCCATTTAATGCAACTGAAGTGAAAAAAATTTTACCAGTGATGAATCTGGTTCAAGCTGTTAATTTATTAAACAATATAAAGAAAGGAGCAAAATAGTGTTTTTTTTTCTAAAGATATTTCCTGAAGCTATATATTAAATATCAATGCACATCATACAGAAGACTGCCTCACTGATTCATTAAGACTTTATAGAACAGTGCACTGTGAGCAGAGATGGCAAAATGAAGGATTTTTAGATGTTTCATTTGGCTATTTCTGTGTGGGATTTTTTTTCTTTGAGAAAGGCTCTGTATCATGCTGTTGAGTGCAGTATTAATGACTACTGTATCATACCACAGTCATCACACCACGAAGTGTATTGCATTCCTCAATGAATTTCACTACTGCTTTCCCCTCTTAGGAAAAAATAAAAATCTGCCTTGATTTTATCCTTTAGTTCTGCCTTTTGTGCCATGTGCCCAGGTCTTTGAGGGACAAATGTCCCCTGCTTTTACTGAGAATAGGTGAAGGGTAGGCAGGGTTTTAACAACAACCCTGTTAAGTGCCCAGCAATATGGGGAATGAGGCCTGGCTTTTATTTGTTGTTCAATAAATGCATGTAATGCACATTAAGACTAGTGGAATTAAAGGAAATGTGAACTTGGATTCCCTTTACTGAAGTCAATAAATTCAGTGGATCCGGTATCTAACCCTTTTAAAATTGGGGCTCCATTGATTCAAAACATGAGAAGGATCTCTCCCTGCATATTGTCCTGGGGATTGAATAGTCTTCAGCTCTAGAAGAACTGAATATTAGAACTCTAATTTACAATCAGCACTGTAAAAAGTTCTGTTCTATACAGATTGTCTGGCAGCAGCAGCAAGCACAAATGTGTTTATTGAAACCCATTCCAGAGAGTTGTAATTGTCCTTATTTAGGCAGTCTTAAAAAGAGAGAAATATATAATTCATTGCAATCTTTAAAAACTCTCTGACCAAGGCTCATGACAAATGCTTACAAATGGCGATTAAAACCTGAGCTGTCAGTGAGATAATTAGTTTATTCGAGCACACTGAAAGGCTGTGGTTGTGATGATGATGGGTGCCATCTGATGAGTAAGGATTCATGTTACAACACAAGCACATGCTCCCCCTTCCCCTCCCCTCTCCTCCAGTAGAGACCTTATTTAGCCAGCTATGATACTGCTTTTCACAAGAGAAAAAAGGAATTGCTTTAACTCCTCTGTTTTCTGGTTCTTTTCAAGTAGTGATTGACAATCCCCATTTGGCTGGAGTAGGATCTGAGACCAGAGAAGTCAAAGAGAAATATTTGTGAATTCTGTCCTCAAAGTAATTATTTTTAGTTTCCACCAAGCAGGCAACTATACCCAGATATTCATAAACAGGTTCCTAATGCAAAAACTGTCAGTAAATTGGCCATATTACAAAACAAATTCTTCCCTCTGCCGAGGTTCCATGTTCTGGATTTTCTTTCTACCACCGTTGCTGGTCACAGCATGTGAAAACTGCAAGTGAGTCATCATTTCTATATAGATAGGACAGCTGTGGAGGGAAAGAAGGAGGGGAAATTAGATATCTCTTCTCCTTTAGCATAACTGCAGAGCACAGAATAATGTGCAGCTAGTCAGGAATTAATTCAGACAGGCAGCAATCTTCACACCAGATAAACTGTAGGGTGGTCTATGGACATTATTAAAGTCAAGTACCTGTCTGCAAATTCTTATCCTTCAATCTGTGAGAATTAAATTCTGAAGGTCAAATCATATCACTAGCAGACTTCTTATATGTGTTTTACCTGCAAATAGCAGGAAAACAAAAAAAAAAAAAATTTTAAAAAAGTATATTCCTGATCAGAATAGCAACTTTGCTTTATAAAATGCCAGCTGACTTCAAATGTGTCAAATGATCTTTTGCCCTCTTTGCTTTTTTATTACCTTCAATTTATTTGGGTTCCTAAATTTAGTTTTTGTAGTATTACAATGCTTTCCAAGTATTTTGTAATCAAATGGTGACACAAAGTTATTGACACAAAATTACTGACTTTCTTATGTCAGACCTGGAGGCACATAGTCCATTCTAGGAATATAAGTAGGAAGGTGAACCAAATGTAGGAGAAAAATTATTAAGCTGTTAGCCTGCAAATGACAAGTCCTTTTAGGAAAAGAAATAATAAAGCTGGATCTTGAGAACTAAAGCACTGGCAGCTCCATAGTTTAAGATTCAACTTGAAAACTCTTCAAGGTAAATGATGCCAAAGAAACCTTATTGTGACAGTTAGACCTATCTCTGCAAAGGACAAGTCTAGTGAAAACAGTTTTCTCCAGTGAAGGTATAAACAAGTGGCAGAGGAACTTGAAATGCATTTATTCCAAAATATATGCCAAGCCATAGAGAAAGAATCCAAGTGTGAATAATGCTGCAGATGGGATTTCTTTGCATTACCCAAGTAAACATAATGTAATACCAAAGTGTCCATTGGAAAGACTGAGGTTTTATTCATGACATAAAGCTTGCCACTTCAAAATAGGTAAAAGTGCAAAGGGATAGCATGCATTTTATTGCTTTTCTTACCTACGATTCACTCAAAAGAAATCATATTAATTTTTTCCAGTTTGAAACTCGTGTCACGGTTAAGTTGTATTCATGGGATTCCTGCTGATGTCATTAGGACATTAAAAGGCAAAGCATCTCCACATCAGGCAAACGTTGTGACGATTTTTACCACAGATAAGAGATCTGCATTGCAGCGAGTGAAGAAAACTTTGTTCTTGGTTTTTAATAAACTTCCTGTCACATCTATCACTCCTGAGCTCAAGAATTTCAAGCGTAGTGAACTTTCTTCTCTCATGATTAGTGAAGTGCCTGTAGCTGGCTAACAAAGGTTAGTTATTTTCTAAATGTCTGTTTTAGCTGATGGTAAGTGACTGGAGAAGAAAAGGAGTGCAATGCATGCATGTAATACTTTGATGTGTGGAGATTAAATATTTTATGAAGTGAATCATTTCCTGGTGCGTCAAATGTGCACTGTGTGGTTTTGGTTTGGTTTTGTTTTTTGTTTTTTTCTTTTCTGTATTAAAAAAGTGGATAGTTCTGTTATAGTGTTATAACATTTGTGATTATGACAGCAAAGGCATTTCTCTTGTGAACTGAGTCATATCTCTGTAACTCTTTTCATTTCAGTCAATGGTTGAGCACATGACCTGTGTTTATGTAGCATGATGTACTTTTGATATGATAAACTCTTACATGGAAACATGCACCTTTGTTTGGAGAGACATGATCAAGATCCCTTCAGTGTAAACAGCTTTTTGAAATGAATCCACCAAGAGGTTTTCTTCACAGCTTAATTTGTAGAAACTGCTATAATCTTTTTTAAGGTTTTGGTTCAGGAAAAATGTCACTTGTGTAGTTACTACCACCATATACTGCTTTTGGATGCAGGCTAATATAAAATTGTGTTGTGTGAATCACTCTCTAAAAGAGTCTGACAGCATTTTATATGACCCCTGTGCCAGTGCTAAACTCTGGATGATGTTCTGAAAATGTGTGAGCAAGCTGGGGTCACACCAGGCGAAGATTAGAACAAGACATTTCTGAGAAAAAAAAAATTGTATTGATGGATTCAATCTTTTGATGGATTCAATCATTTATGATTTCTCCTATAAAACACAATACCTTGTAAATTCAGAAGCTTTGTAGGTTCAGGTGGAGCCTGTGTCTTTAATTGCTGACATTTAAATCTGAAAATTCTGCAGTTTAGCAAATTCCATGACAGTGTTTGTGGAATTGCAAATCAAGACAGCTTGGTTACAAATGGCTGTCACACATGGCTTGCACTATCAAGAGTTTAGCAGAGATGGATGATTGGTATGAGCTGCATATTTTTAGTTAAGAAATGAAATAGCCATATAATTTTTTAATAGCTGTATAAATTTTATAGCTTTTTAATGGCTGTATAAATTTTTACCATTTTTATTGTAAAATAGGTTGAAATCGGAAACCACCAGATTTTAAAATTATTTTTTCATTTTTCTTGCATTTTTCATTGCATTAATTAATAAATTACTTTTTAAATTGCTTATTTGTAAGAAAGTTGATCTGCTTAGCTGACTTTTTCCCTTTCCTTCTTCAGATTTGCCTCCAGGGCAAGCATGTCTTCAGCTACACACCTGGCCTAGAAGAAACCTCACATTTCAAACTGTACTTGTTATGACAGTGCCTGGTCTGACAATCCTATTGCGAAGCTGGAGGTGTGACAAAGTGAGGTGCAGTTGATAAAGCAGCTAAGCCTCCCAAGTCATGCTGCTGTTTCCAAGCAGTTTTGTGTCAGATCTAGGGGGAAGGGGTGTACTTTGGGTGTATGGGCCAGGAAAATCAATCCAGTGCAATTCCTTGTCTAGGACTAAATAATTTTGTTACCATGTAAGGTGTGCTAGCAGTGTTATTTTGAGTGAGGTTGTGTTCTAATACTGCTGCTCTAACTGATGAAGTACTGATGGTAAGAGGGATTACTGAAACTGGCTTTGTGGATGGGGAAAAGGCATTCCACAGAAGTACCTGGGCACAGGAGAGTGTTCATGGGGAGTTAACACAGCCCTCTGTCATTGGCTTTTCCTGTCTTCACTGGTTCTTCTCCGGGACAGGATAAAGAAATAAATTGTTATACTCCAGTCTAATTTAATGTTGATAAAGAACCTCGCTGCCTGTCCTTGGAATTACTTTCACATTTGTGCATGTGTACAGGATGAGGCAATCTCTGCTCGTTGCCCTTATGTCACACTTTAGCCTTGGAGGATGCTTGAATATTTTATAAATAAGATGGATCCTGTTTATTCCAGTTTTTTTTATGTTCACCATAGTTGGAACAGTGGCTCCATTGTGCAAAAGAGATGTAAGAATATGATCTATGGACCCTCCATTTTGCATTGCTCCCCTCAAGTGCCTTTTTTGTGTCTCTGAACAGCAGCAGGAACTCTGCCTTGCTCATCCTACACCTTGGGTCAAGCAGGTTATAGAAATGGAAAGTTCCTATCTACAAACATGTTGTTTCAACATATTGTTTCACTAGTTTCTTACCCAAAAAAGAAAAATTAAAAACCTGTCCAAAAGACATAAAATGCAACAGAAAGCTGAGGTCCATTTGTGTTTGGCAGAGGGTGGTGAGGGTGATGAGTGTTCACTTTTAAACTGCCATGAAAAGAAATTAAACCAACTACAGTTGTAGGAGCAAGAAATTCCTTTATGGTATGTGTATTATCTTTAGCTTTTTGTTTTGTTTTGTTTTTAAGACTTAGCTTATCTAGTATTTGAAGCTAGTATGGCCTGCCCAAACTCATGTTGGTGATAGGAATATAAATGTGAATCTAGGAGGTCTGAAGGTAGTAAAACCAAAAAACCAAAAAAAACCCAAAAAAAAAAAAAAAAAAAAAAAAAAAAAAAACCACCAAAAACCCCCAAAACCAACCAAGCAAACAAAAAAAACCCCACAAAAACCCCAACCAAACAAAACCCCCAACAACAACAACAAAAGAAACACAGATTTGAAGCACCACATTCTTAACTGAAAATCAACCCTCATTTTCTAGTGTTAATTATTTTAAGTCAGTCAGTCTTGCATTTCATTTCCATAAAAAGGGCACAAGAAAGGTTACAAATCCGTGTCATCTACTGTGAATGAATTCTTTTTTTAAAGCTCTACAGCCTACAGTATTTAAATTATGCCATCACTGAATATTTTTCCCCAGTCAGGAACTAAGCCTAATGAGCCAAGAAGAGAATACTTATGCAGAAAGATACCTATGGAGCTCAGAAAATATACAATCCTCACTTAAAAGTCTTCAGAGCTGGCTCAAAGCAACAATTTGCACTGGTGATGCACACAGTGGGAGCTACTTTGAAAGCAGCTCCTGTAAGACAAATACCACTCTTTCCATTCTTGCATGTTTTCTTCCCATTCATTTCTATTCCACCCTGAACCTTTCATTACTGAACAAGAGACAAGTCTATAATCGATTTTTTGAGCCAGAAAGAAATTTCTATGGGATTTTTTTTTAAATAACATTGCTTATATACAAAGACTAGATTTTGGTTTCCCTTGTACCTTCATAAACTCTGCACATTTGGGGTGATTTACCATGGTTTTGCTTACACATAGTTTGGTAGGCTAATTGCCAAACATTAAGAGAGTTAAGTACAGCATCCTAAAGTTGAAAATTAATGAGAGTTTTAGCTACTTTAGCCATTAGGTAGATTGATGCTCAACACAGTAATACTCTTTTTCACTTCTTACAGAGAAGCTGAATGAGTATGTTTTGTAAGAATGGGTGATTGAAAGAAAAGGTTGCTGAAACGTGCAAAGTCATGAAATGCCGTCATCCAAATGTGCAGTTATAGTTAGGGGCAGTCTCGGAAGAGGGAAAATATTAGTTTGCAGCTCAGTTTAGTGCCGTCTGAGTGCCAAAAGATGGTTTGAGCACTGTATGCAGTGCTCTTGTAGGCTTGCTGATATCCTTGGAGGGTATTAAAACCATCTGGATGTTTCCAGGATGCAGAAGGGTTCCTGGAGGAAAAGGTGATGACTCTCTCTCCTAACAGTGCCGCCTACACTTTCTCTCCGCTGGGCTCCTACATGCAGAGAGTACACTTAGCCATGGAAGTGGTGTTCCCACTGGAGATGGCACACAAACCAGTTCTCTTGTGGGAATCCAACAGTTATATATTGGGAGAAGACCATGAGCCTTTGTTTTTCTCTGAGAAACTGACTTCCAAACATTTTACAAGATTTTATATGAGGTTTTCTCAGTTTGAAAGTTTTAATAGGCTGCCAGTTCTGAATACTTGTTTAGGGGTATTTTTATCCACAAGATATATTTTTCTTCCTGTGAAAGAAGTGAAAAAGAAAATAATGATAGAAGATTTTAATCTGAAAAAGACATGAGCACAAATTAAACAAATTAATATTTTTCTTTTGATTAGCTCTCATTTGCTACTGAACTGTGAATTTGCTTCTTCATTAGACATGTGGTGAACAAAGGAAAATCTAATTAAAGGTTGTTACCTCTCCACACCATTGGTGCCTAAAATCCATCATATCTCTATTTCCTGATAGATAGTCCATTATAAAGAAATGATCACAATGATTTTGTTTCAAGGCCCAAAATATGGCATGCCTGGTCATAAGCTAAGAAAAGTTTGTCATAGATATGAAAATTAAAGCTGTTTTTTCCTCATTTTAATCATAACACAGGACTGAAACTAGGCCTGTTGAAATTAATGAAAGCTTCCTATCAATGGAAGCAGAAGCAGGTCTCTGAATGAGAATTCTCTTGACATACAATACAATGTATATGTTGAATACCAGGTTAAGTCACCCAGGATTGGGGTGAATGTAGTTAAATCCCAGCTGAGGAAATAATCTTGAATTAACAAAAAATGCTTCCTTTCCTCTGCCCAGGACAAGGAATCCACTCAAGGACCTATTTTTTCCAAGGCATCAAGGTTAAACAGTCTGCACATTAGCAGGATAGCACTGTCAGAGAAAAGACCTTTTGTAGAAGTATGGTACACATTGAATTAACCAGCCCTTGAATTAGCCATTGAATTAACAGGCATTGAGTTTTCCAGCCAGCTCCAAGCCCAACTAGGAAAGCCAGGCTCTTCTCTAACTACTGGCCATACTCACACATTCATTTATGTAGACATACAAAGATTATGAAGTACAGGATATATATGAATACATATCTTTACAGCATATTACACTATTCGTGTATCAATTTCCAATCTTTGTCACATTCAGATAAACTGTGTTCTCGAATACATTTTAATTTATGAATTCATATTGCTGCTAGGCTTAAGTGAGGAGAAATAAAAATGTTTCCATCTTTAATGTTTGGAATGTTTTCAGTGGTCCACTCATGTTGCAAAAATTGTGCCATCTAACAGAAGTGTCAAAGCAAAGCCAGAGGTAAGCTGTTAGCAATTAAGTAGGTTTGCAGAAGGCAGAAAACAATCAGTAGCTATTCCTTGCAGGTATGGCAGAGACCTACAGTTAACTGCTACAGAGTTACTGATACAGTGCCCTGCCACTTGCAGGAAAAAAAGGAAAAAATATGTGGTAGCTTAAGAAGTTATCAGAGAGAAAGTGAGGAATTAATGCTACTAGGAGACAAAAGAGTTCTCCACTGGTTTATGGATTATTTTTAACACTTCACATATCTGTACCTCAATATTCATGGGTGTGTGCCACATAGTTTTATTCCAGAACAGCACAAAGTGGTACAGTTTGCTGGTGAATCTGGTCAACAAATCTGGTTTTCTAGTTATATTTTCATTAGGATAAGGTTCTTCCCCTAGAGGGTGGTTAGGCACTGGAACAGGCTCGTCAGGTAAGCAGTCACAGAACCAATCCTGACAGAGCTCAAGGAGCGTTTGGACAATGCTCTCAGGCACATGGTGTAATAACTGGTGTGTCCTGTGCAGGAGGACCAGAAGTTGGACTGAATGATCCTTTTGGGTCTCTTCCAACTCAGGATATTCTATGATTTACACTTAAGTGAAGTAAGAGTGCAGAGTGGACAGATATCAGAGCGGATGTGTTTCACTCAGTTATCCAAAATTGCCAGCATCCCAGAAGCAGCTCTTGGCAGCATGAATTACAGCACTAGCTACTTCAAAAGCATAAGGTCTGTTGTATTTGATGCTGGCCTTACTTGATGCACTTGAGCATAGCAAATCCAAGAAGTCAGAAGCATCCCCTCCGCACTGAGCTCAAATCAGATGCTGTACTTGTATGCAGTGGCTTTTTGTCCATAAGTTCTACTTGGTCATTGTCCAAAGAGCTGTAGCTATGAATTACTGCTTGACATCGGAATCTTCTGCCATAATTAATGGAGTTGTCTGGTCTGATGAAGTTCCTTTAAAGAACATGTAAAGGATTGTTATAGCAGCCTATGATACAATTAAAGATATTTTAGATGTGTCTACATTTTATACTATGAAGAGCATTCATCCATTGTGTCTACTCTGAGTGGAATAACAAAAAGACATATCTGCTTCCACTCTTACAACAAATGAAGGGCTGGGCCTCAACAAGGCCCATTACCTTGAGCTAAACATCACATAATAAGGTCAGATAGTTTCTTCTCAGTCTGGAAGTGGACAAAGGCAAGCTTATACTTGCCCAAAGAACATGGTATAAGCTTACACAGTTTCACTCAAAAGAGCTTCAGATATAGTCTGGTCTATATGCAAAAGGTTTTGAGGGTAGGATACAAATAAACCTCAAACTGATCAGTCTTAATCCAATATCAGAGTAGATTTTTTTGTGTGTTTATGCCTCTTAAGAAGAGGTTTAAGTGAAATTGAAAAGCTATGCTTAAAGCAGAGCAAAGCTGTTTACACTGGGGATTATACCAGCATGGCTTTTCCTAGACAACTATATCAGCATGAAGGATAAAATGTAGAAAAGTCTGCAGATGTACTGTGATAAAACACATAATAAGATATAGGATGGAGAGGAAGAAGGACGAGAATAACAACAATAATTTGCTGTTTGCATTTCACAGGCTTTGAAAAACTTTTAAAAAAGAAATATTCTCTTTCCTGTTTCTGTGTGAAAGACTCAAACAGACAATAGGGTAAAATATTTCTGCCAGGACTTAGGAAACTACTCTGCTGACTATAGAGAAAATGCTGCCAAATTCAGGAAGTAAACAGGCTGAAATAAACAGAAAAACAACATTTACTTTTCTCAAATCTCTTAAAGTAAATCTTCTCTCCTAGCAACCATATGGGAAAACAGTGGAGACACAAATGTTACTGGTAACTCCAAGTTCTTCAATGAAAGTGTATTGTGCATGGCCTCTTGCATCCATGGCACACTTCCCTGGAAAGAGTTTGCCCCTCCACTCACCAGCAGAGTTGAGCATGCTGCTTGTTACACATGCTGTCACAGTCTGGGCAAGGGTGGAGGATTTGTAAGCCTCCAGATAAGGGCTTCAAAGTTTGAGACAGCAACATTTTTAGGTTTTGGCAAAGATGGTGCCAGCTGTCTGGCTCTCAGGATCTCTCCTGTCAAATGATCCATGAAGCAGCATTGGCACCAGCTGCACAGGAAATAAAGTATACCTGGACCCTCAAAAGGAGGTCAAGTACCTCATTGAAAGCCTCCAGCCGGCAACAAAGAAAGAGTGGGAAGGCAAAAAGATACAATGAGCAATTGAGTTCAGAAAGAATCTGAGGGAAAAGAGATGTGTGCTGGGTTCAACACAGCATTTCCATCACCTCCACCGCCATGGGCTGGCCCTGTGAAAATGGAAACGGCACTACTAGTACTGGAAATCTTCATGTTTCACTTGAGTCTTTGAGTACTATTAGTATGTCTAAAAAGTGGAGTGCTATTGTTTATTGTCTATGTTGTACTGTCAACTGCTGAAATGAATTGTTTCCTAAATTTATTCTAATATATTCAAACCACATATAATGGAGGGCCATGGCTTACAGGCTCCTCGAACAATGATTTCCCACTGGTGACATTCACTGCAATAACAGGGAGGCAGTACTTCCCAGCTGAGGCCCTTTCCAGAACGCTCCTGGCTGGAGCAGCGCTTGCTCGTGCGGAAAGGAACAAAACCAACTGCTTTTGGGTGGTGTGCAGAATAAAGGCTGAGAATTCCTAGGACTTGATCAGCTGAGATGCTGAGCAACCTTGACCCACCATGAACTCACCAGGGTGCTTGGCAGCTCCTTGGATCTGTCCCCTGCCAATGAGAGCACCTGTTCTTGGCCGTGGTGGTCTCTGCTCCCCTTCTCCACCACAAGGCAGCCCAGCCTCCAGCCACGGAGTGTAACTGTGGGTGAGAGGGCTTACAATGGATTGAGGTGTAGCCTGTATTTTGGCATTTTCACAGACAAGCTCAAAAATTCTAAGGTTTGAAAAATAGCACAGAAACTCTATTTTTTTACTGAACACTGCTTCTGGCAGTGAGTCTGATAGATGTTCTGAAGCAGAATAAGCAGTATTCAGCCTGTCCCCACCATCTGCCCAAGTCCTGTTTTCTTTTTCTCATTCAGCTGTATTGGAAAATATCAACAGAAAGTCATGTTTTCTTTACCAAGAAAAACCATGTGTTGGTTTGTACTATAACTCAGGAATCTTTTGTATTCTGGAAGAATATAGCTGCAGTGCAATTCATGGCAACCATATGAACTTTCTGAGATAATCTGCTCCAAAACTTCATAAGACCTCCTGAACTATGTTCATGCTACACACAGGGCTAATCTGGCAGCTGGATAAATCTCATTTTCTGCCCAATTGCAAAATAAAGGTGACAAAAGAAATCTATTCAACATATAAAACAGTGATTTGTGAACAGATAAAAATCAGAGCAAGTACTGCATTACAAACTTTCTTTTTTTCCCCATGTGTCTTGAATGATCATAGAAAATCCTTCTGATGAAAAATCCAAGTTAGGGAATGACTGTATCGTTAGCTGGGCAAAACAGAAGAAGACACAGTTTATTATTTTTTTGTTACAATCTATGGTAGTAACTTGAGGAAGAACTGACCACAGAGACACTATTGCACTGTTCACTGGACAAAGACAGATTCCTTATTGTAAACAAGTAATGCTTGAAAGAATGAAGCAGACGAAGTATAGAAGGATACAAATGCAAACTTTTTATGTAGAATACTGAAGAGCAGTCAAGATTCAAACTCACTGTTTATCAATCTTTTATATAAGTTTATCTTTCATTGCTATGGAGATAAAACTTTACAGTTTTTACCTTAATTCAAAGCAAAATATGGGGGAAATCACTCTATCATTGATAACTTTGCCTTCCTAAATAGCCTGTTCTATTTCAATTATTGATTTATTTTCTGAAAATCTTTTTAATTATTTTTGTTTGAAATGTATGGTATATTATTGAAATATATTTCACCTGAAAATTTGGTCTTGTGTCTTTTTATGACCCCAAGAAATGTCTGTAAATCCTCCCTAGAGTAATTCTGCATCTCTCAAATGTCTGCTTTTTCTGGGAGGAATCACCCTCTGGAGGAGGCTGTCATGGTCCATAAGTAAAGCAAAAGCCTATATCACTAGGCTGGGCTGTAACATTTATTTATAGAGACTTGAAATCAAACCAAATTAATCTTCATAAAGGCAATACTGGCTTTCCTGGTACACCTTTCAACTCCTAAATATCATTAAATAAATGCTTAATTAAACTCATTAAAGGAAAAAAAATGCCTAATGAAAACACTATGCCAATTTGATCCTAGAGACAATGAAATCTGGTGGAGACTCTTATCACTTCTGCTGAGCTATTACGAAATATTCTGATTCTATAGTGGCAGGTGACAGGATAAAATGTGGTGACCCCTTTCAATACAGAGGACAGGCAGACAGTCTGTATTATATCTGACCACATTTAATTGCCTACTGCATTAACTGGAATATATGAGTAAAACAAATGGTATTACGTTTATTCCCTTGCAGTGAGGCCAATGTGAGTTATTTTGACTGAGTGTCTGCCTGCAGTTTCTCTCACCCTCCTAAACAGAGGCCATGCGGAAAAGTTACTTTGGGAATGGCTCCTCATGTGTGCTGACCTCTGAGATGTGCCCAGCAGTTATTTGGTAAAGCTTTAGCAATTTTTTGATAGGAATGCTTGAATTCCAGTGCCCAGCACAGCTTTCTGGCCATATTTAGTTTCTTAATATACAGATAGCCTTAAGGTGCAATTTATCTCCTCCCAATTCAGATATCAAATATAGATTAATATTTCTCAGACTGTGATCTGTGAAGTGTTTGGTGGTCTGTAAGAAATGACAAGGTGATTTCACAATTGTTTTGGAAAATTTTCAATTTTAAGTATAAATTTAGATTGTTTAAATATAGAAAAAAAAATCAGTATAGGTGCACATATTTTCAGGCATGCAAGCAGGAAAACAAAATGGAGGAAAGTAAATGTCACTGTAGGTTATTCCCAGGGCAGCTGAATTTTATTCAGATATAAATGAAAACCATCATGGCAACACTGTTCTAGATGATCCTTGGTATCATTTCAAAAAGTTTGTCTGGAGCTACGTTTCAAAAGAGTTGAGGAACAGCAGGTGAGAGGACCTCTGGGTGTCCATGCAGCCCTATGAGTCTGTTCTGTTTGAAAAGATTTGCAGATGCATCACCTTGGGTGGGAGGTGGTTTACATGAAATCCAGGTATTTCTTTCCTGTGCTTAGGTGTAGAATGAGGCAGAAGCAAAAGGTAGATAGAATTAGTCTCATTAGGAGATTGAACTGGCAATGAACAGTGCACTGAAACCGTGATCATTTTACTGTCCTGAGTGTGTATTCCATCACCCTCCACAATGTTTTATTAGTTACTGTTTCAGTTGTGCTACTCTCGATGCTAATCATGCTCCTCCTGTGCTACCAGAGCACCCTGAGTTTCTGATGCACATCTCTGTCCTCCTCCCACACTGGGGCAGTTACCTCTGTGACGTTTCTGTTGCCCTTCTCCCCTCCTCAGTCTGCTGTGGAGCAGAGTTTGCACTCGAGATCTTCAGCCTGAAAGCAGGAGTGAGAAAGGAAGATAGTCCTCATATGGTACTGATAATGAAGAGCAGAAAATCCTGGGACAGCAGCTGGTGGTCAAAGAAATTTTCAGGTGGTGGAGATATCATAGCTGGAAGCTTAGAGCCTTCCTGCACTGCTGTTTCCATCACAGAGCACCATATACAAAATCCAGCAAGATCCAGCTGGTAGAGGGATGGGAACTAGTAAGGGGAAAAAGACTCCTGTTGTCCTCCTGCTGCATCCCTGTCTAAGCAAACGTCTTGGTTTGATAGTGCCTCAATACTTTTTAAGTTCACTACTAAGAAATATGTGAATGAGGTCACCTCAGGTTAGATTTGGATTCTGCAGACATATTTCACATGAGATGTTCCTGCTATACCCATGCACACATTTCTCCAGTCTGCATTGCTAAGTTTGAGAGACACACTTAAACATTTAACTGTATATGAATTCATCCTTTTGTGGTTTGTTCCAATGTCATCTGAAATTTCTATTAACTAATTTGGCCATCACCCAGTTTGTCCATGCCACGTAACAAGGTTTTGTACAAAATGGGTTTTTTTGTGTGTTAGGAATGTCATGTTTTAATCAATGTCTCTCTGAATGTTAATTCTAATGAAGGCTGTGAGAGATTATAAATGCACAGAAAGAGTTACCATGGAAACCAGAGCAGTATCTGCCGGGTATCCCACACTGGCAGCACTGCCCTGGTGCAAGACAGAGGCTTTCCAGAACATTTTCAGTAGTCACATCAAGAGCTACAAGCTGCCACCAAAACAGGCTAGGTGCTGTTTTGGTGGCAGCTTGTAGACTGGCCAGTGTCATGATGGTAGGGTGGCAGCTGGTACAGTCACCTGCTGAGCTGGCACAGACTGTGTGATTTAGTATCTACTTCTGTACAGCTTCTTTAGCAGAACTTGTGCACCATTAGTAGCCAAATTTCCTGAAACCTTTGGCCACAAGCTGTGAATTTTTACTCAGATATGATGAACTTCTACATAGTCAAGTACACCAAGGAACTCCAGAGCTCATTCAAGCCAGAAGGTAAGAAAGCTGCCTTCATTAACAGAAGCTGCACCCTCAGAGACAGGAAAGAAAACCACTTCTTAGAGATGACAAAGGTACCCAGTGAGGCATGGGAAGACCCCAGACCCAAATACTACCAAAGGTCCTGTCTGCCACATGAAGGGTGGGGGATTTAGAGTAGAAGGGAATAGTTGTTTAGCGAGGTCCCTCTTCAGAGGCACTCAGCTTGAGCAGTAGCACTGCTGATATTAGAGCTATTATAGGGGAATCTACCCTTTGGCTTATCAATTCAATTGACATGTAGAATCGAACCTGGTCATGGTGTCTGGCTTGCCTAATTTCACACAGCAGAGCCCTCACTTCTGAAAGGCAGATGCAACTGTCCTCTTGAGCACAGGCTGGACAGTCCTGACTGCAGTTAGAAGAGATGAGGCTCCAGAAAAAAAATTCAGAGGTTCTACACAGTAGTTCTGGACTTGTAATCCTCTGGAGCTGAAACTTCTGTTTTTTCTGGCTTGATACTCCTCTAAGATGAAGGGTGTAAGACCTGCAGGATAGAGAAGAGAAGCCTTGTCACCCAGAGGACCCTCACAATGTGAGAAAAGCCCTTCTGGCAACCTGGAGGATACTTCTGCTGAGGATGCAGGTACTCTGCCATCACTGTGCATTTCAGTACTCATTCAGGGATAAGTACTGCAGAATATTTGCTCCTCAGAACCCTGCCTCATCCTTGTCCAACCCATCCATGAAGCGTCCACAGAAAATGTGTGCAATTACTCAGAGGAACTGTGGAGCAAAGCCAAATTGCTACCAAGAAAACATAATATTTCATTTTTTCTCCTTATTCTGAGTGACAAAGTGCTAGGACACCTTTCTAGGTTATTAAAACTAAAGGCGTTTTCAAAGTGTCATTTATTTATTATCCTTTCTGTTTCATTTCCTTATTGCAGCTTTTCACAGCTCAGAAAATAAAACTACACTGAAAGCTCTTTGGAGCAGGGATCATTATTATAGTTATTTTCAGTGCTGCATGATCTCAGTTCCTGTATAAATCTTATAGTCACTGTTGTTCTATACGTGCAGTAATAATATCCAGGACTGCCTACTAAGTGTTGCTTATTACATGTCTTCTTTCCCCCCTTGATGCTCCTGGGCTTGCACTAAGCTCTTTAATTCAGTCTTTGTTAGTAAATCCAATCCTGATTTAAAAGAGAAAATAATATATATGCTTTTATTATAACTTCCACAAATACTGGACACATTACTTTCTTTAAGACGTGGAGTATTTCATACATTTCAGCTCACAGGGAAATGAGCCTTCCACTTCCAAGCATGTAAAGCAGCAGAGTGAAAGTGGGCATATTTCAAACAGACGTGAATGCTCTCTCAAGCTCACTCTCCCTTGGCCCTCAGCCACAATTTTAGAGTAATTTGCCCTAATCTGCCATATGGTTTTCTTTCTTTGCATTTTATAAAACTGCAGGGCTAAGTGAATGTGCCTCTTCAATAGTACTGACACAAGCCTGATTTAATTTAAACTTCCATATTAACATACCAACTAAATCAGTGCTGCAGCCTATGAGGGAAACTTCAGTGCACGAGGAGAGCTGCCATTAGTTTCCAAGTGGTTCTAGGTTACCACCCTTGAACTGGTTCTCCCTTATTATCATTTTTAGAGGTCACTCCAAAAGAACATCAGGCTTACTCCAGCAGCATGTGACCCCCATTCCCTTCCCTGGATCAAACCAGGCCTCCAGTGAGACATTATTCAAGCCTGAAATCACTTCCGAACAGCAGGCGCTCTGAGTAAATCTGATTCATCCTGTGGAAGATCTATCTGCCTGCTGTATGAGAAGCATCTCTGACTGAGATTTCCAGCAAGCCCTGCCAGTGAATCCTTTTATTCAAGGAGTCTGTGCAGTATACTTTTATATCACAGATGGCTCCAGGACTTAGAGACAATTTCCTTAAATAGGCTCTCACACCAGGCTTGTCTACACATTTTACTTTGGAATTTTTAGCCCGTAACAAGAATGTGACATGGTTCACTAAACATACGCTCCATGTGTGTATGTTTAGTGAACCATGCACAAGTTTCCCTGTAAGCTGCAGCAGAACTGCTACCCTGCCTGGTGCCCATGTACACTCATCTGCACTCCTATTTATTCCCTTTGCTGGATCATTTGGGATGTGGATGGCAGGGTACCATGCTAGTGTGGGCTCCTGGCTCCACAGCGGCACCTTTGGCCTCTGTCATGGTCAACACTCAGGTCAGCTGCTCCAGTGAAGTTGAACACAAACCACTATCCAAGAGGGTGGCTTTTACATGAAAAAAAGAATATAATTTTGCATTAAAACAATTATCATTCTGAAGCTAACTGTAGTTAAAATTTAGTACTCATATATAAAGAAACAAATAGTCACAGAACCAGGGAGCAGAAGATACCAAGCTCCTGGCAAACTGGTGTAACATGTTAACCATTAATGAGAACCAACCTACAACTTAACCAATATGATAATTAATAAAACATGGACCTTTAGAATCCTATACTGAAGAAGATATTAATTTCCTGTATCACATTATCTTACTTAGCAGTAATAATATTGATGCTCTTGTCTGGGTATGAACAATAAGCAGCAAAGAAAATTCTACCCTGTCCTATAGTGATGCTACTTCAGATTAAACAGGTTTTTTGGGTTTTTTGTCTGATTAAGGAAAAGTAAAACTCCAAGAAATGACAATGTAATGCACCAAAGTAGTCCAAACAGGCCATCATTTTGAAGTCTGAGGCCAAATTAGGTCATTTTAAGTCAGCATATTGTATGAATTTCATGTCCAAGACTATATAGATAATTTTCAGCCTGATCCTTTGGTAGATATGGGCTGCTGGCTAATCAGTAAAATCACTCATCATATAAGAGTTAAGTCATAACTATTCTTATATGCTGCAGGCTCATGAACAATAAATTATCTTGGAATAATCTAAAATACAGCAGAATTATTGAGCTGGATTTTGTCAATTAACTAGTCCAGAAAAGCAAGCAGATGCCAGAGATTAAAAGCTCAGAACTGTCACACAAGGAGTTTTTATGGAATGGTCCTGGGGTGGATAAACAGGATGCAATCCTTTCCTCACTGAGAGGAAAGGATTGACCTCACATTTCCCCCTTCAATATGGAGATTTTTACCACCTGGCTGTACTTAATTTTGATCTGTGTCTTCCTCAAGCCCACCTGTTGGATCAGATTCATTTTCCATTAAGTATTTAAATATGCTCAGAGTCAACACAGACACCTTGGGCACAAGAGTGTGTTGGGGGACACACCTGAGACACTGCCCCAAAGTGCAAGATGATACCTAAAGCCTTCTACTGAGATTTACATCCAGCATCCCTCAAAAAGAGGGAATTCAGAGAAATAAAGCTGAGAGAGCTTCAAAACTTATAGATGAAAGGTAGCTGATTCCTTATCCAGCAGTTTTGCTAATGAAACCTCTCAAAGTTGTTGTTTTTCCAGCCAAAACTATTTCATGAATTTGACCTAAATTTGTTAATAGTTTTGGGACAACCAGAATTGCATTTTTCCTCAAATAAACTATTCATCAGAAAGAAAATTACTGCTCTTGTCACAGAACACCAGCTGCCTACCCATTCAAATAATAATAAAAAAAGCTTTAAAATCAAAAGAAGCAAAATTAAAAATCTTATAATATCTCTTAACAGTCACAGAAGGCATGTAAAAAGAAGAAAGTAAAAAAAAGAAAATAAGGAGAAAAGCTAAAGAACATGGAACAGTATGGGATAATTGTAAAACTTGAGAGGTTATTCAACCAAACAGATATCTTTCAGAAAATGGAAATCCAGCCCAAATGAAGCCACCAAAAAGAACCGTAAAAAATAGCTTGTAAAGTGGTGGTTGGGATTATGAAATACATGTGCTTATGTTGGTCCTATTATTTTGCACAAATCCTACACAGTGGAATTGTAAAGGGCAAGAAGGGAATGTGAACAGCAAGCAGAAAACTGAAGAACAAAAGATGAATTATGCAAATTGATCAGATTTGGGAAGCTGAATTTGTTGCCTCCCCAACAACTTGAATAACAGTGTTTAAATACAACTTTCTTTTTGTAGAAAGCACCACTTTCTAAGCAACCCTTCCAAATGCTTTCCCATCTGTTACGACAAATGTGATAATGAGGAGGTTATGCTGCAAGCTCTAAAAAAATCAAGTTATTTGTCCAAACTAAGAAACACAAGACAGGTAAAAGGTTGTGCCAGTCACCATGCTCCAAGTGATCATAATCCAAAATACTCTTTATTTTCTTAACTTGGCTTTACATCCTAAGAGATGAGCATTACCAATTTAGGTTTGATAAGTTTAGGTGAAGGAAGAGCAGAGCAAAATAGATCCTTTACAACTCTGCCTGTTATGAATGTCTTAGGCAGCTAGAAAGATGAACTGTGCCTGAAAAAGGATCCAGCAAGGAAGGTTTCATTCCCCTGAATGTGAGCTGCTAATACAAAACGTGCCTGAAAATCTTGGTATTTTATTTAGCTGTGGATTCAGAATCGAGGGAGGCTTTTTAATCTGTGGAAGAGCAAAGGACTCTTTCTGTTCGGGGTCATTCCCCCAGAGCAGCGTTAGGAGCATGCAAATTGTGCTATAGAAGCCTGACAAAAGCAACCATCAGCAGTGCCACTTTCCATGTCCTCTTACTGCAAAGCTCAGCTGCTGGAGTGGGAGCTGAGCTTTAAACTTCTCGGCCTTTGTGTCCTCAGTCTGTTCCAGTATAATTTTGAAGTGATTCCACTAGAAGTGACTAGATTTATCAGTGTGTGAATCTGGGATGTGTAGTCAGAATCTGGCCAGGACGGATTCTCTGTTTCTGTACTTACTATTCTCAATGCAGCTGAGATTAAAAAAAGGAGAATAATTAGAACAGAAACTGAGAGCATTTCCAAAGTAGGGTAAGGAAAGCTTATAAACTATATTGGGATCAAAATAATAAGGTATGTGAAAGAAGTCACGTAAATACAGTGCTGCAGCTTTAGGGCTAAGCTGTAGCTTTACAAACCTTTGGAAAACATCTAACACCAGAGGCACAATGTGGCCTTTTTGAAACTGGGTGAGTTAGGAAGTCTAAGCTATCCAAATTTCCTTCAGCCTTTTCAGCATCACTGTCATTTTCACAGGTAGAAGATCATGGGGTTTATGAATCACTGATATCTATTTCCTAGACAAACTGAAAGAAGTCAAGAGGAAAGAAATGAGGTTTTATGGGTAAAGAGATGCCTTGTACCAGAATATTAAGTATATTCTCCCCAGAAATTTTCTGTGTGCCATTTAACTTTGCCCATCCATCCCAAATTTCCAGATGTGCAGTGGTTTCCCTGGTGCAGATCTAACCAAGTTTCCTTCTGAGCAGCCCTCAAATTTCAGGGAAACTGTGACTCTGGGCTGACCAGCTGTGTGTATCTGGGAAACAGTGCACATACAGCATGTGCAGTGAGCAGACAGCCTTCTCCTCACAGTAAATCTGGAGCTGCCCAGATGCATCAAGTTTACTAGCCACGTGCAGAGAAGCTCTGCAGAGCACAGCTGGTGGGGTCAGTGCTTCTGAGGTGATCAGTGTTTGTGAGACATGGCACACCTCAGCAATCCCTGCCATAGATCCAGCTAATTCCCTTCTCCTTTCATTCAGGTAATGGAGGGTAGGCAGCAATTTGTTAAATATTTATCCTGTGGAGGCAGATGGGGAGCAGTTGGAACAGCAGAGGAGGAGGTAGCACTGCTTGTATTGCTCCTGGCTCCCCCTTGGCCCTGCAGAGGGGAGGAGGCTGGGTGCTCATCCAGCCCCACCGCCCTCCAGCCACCTCTTCCCCAAACCTTCCCTGTCCTCTGGCACCCTGTGTGGGGAGAGGCTGTGCCAGAGAGGCCCTTGAAGGCGCATGGCTCCAGATCTTCCGCACAGGTTCCTCCTGACAGCTGGCTCTGCCCCACCTTCAACAGCCTAGGGAGCACATTGTCATCACAGTCACTCGATGCGCATGTCCTGCTCTCAGCATGGAAAAGACGTGCAGCAAAATCACAGAATCATGGAATTGTTTGTGTTGGAAGGGACCTTTAAGGATCATCTAGTTCCAACCCCTGCTTCCACGGGAATGTGCTGCTTAAAGGCTCTGGGGGACTGCCTCCCTTCCCTAGTCTGGCATAGTCTGTCAAGCTAAACAAGCTGCTGGAGATGCCTTTGAGACTCATTTCTGATGGAGGAGAAACGTGTGCTTCCCAGGAAGAGGGAGACTTAGATGGAACAGGAGACACAGTAGCCCAGTTCCTGTTTGGAGGAATATTAATTGCATTTCTTGCTGGGATATTATGGTTATATTAATCAAGAATTGAAATATTATTTTAGCTGGAGTAGGCCTCTGTTTTAATTCAACTCCTCAGAATATAGACTAAATTCACTCTTTGGTATTTCTTTCCTACCATGGTGACAAGTGAACTTCTAGGACAGTTTGTTTACTGTTTGTTTCAGCTATTGCTGAATTTCATGAGCCAATACATCTCACTTTCAGATATGCACACTTCAGTAGAAAGAACTCCACTTAAGAGCTGAAAGGCATGTATCATGTCAATAAAGACAATATTATCACATTAGATATTGTGATGAAACATGTACATACTTAATGACTTCTTGCTGGCTTCTGGACCAAATTCCTATCAGGCATTCATGTCTCTCCTCATGCTCACTGTCTCTTTGCTTCTGCTGCTATCAAGCAACACCATGCTTAATAGAAATCTTCTGCCTCTCTGTTAGCAAGTAATGGCTCTGTGCAATCTGGCTTGCATTGGATAAAGTGAATTTGGGGACTGCTTTTTCATTGTTGGGGTAAATGTTTCTTCTTTGATCCAACATCTGCCCTTTTTGCTGCTCACACTGCAAATTGATGCAGATCTAGCAGAGGGATGGGAGGCATTTATAGGGCTTCCTGTTATGGAGTAATTTGGAGAGCATCATTTTCCCCTGCTCACTTTTTGCCTTCAGCAACAACAATCCAATTCTTTGCGTTTTCGACTGGAAGACAATTCTTTGTCTCGCCCTTTCCTTCTAGTTCTCCCTGAAGGCTATATAAAGAAAGAACACGAATAACCAAGCAATGAAATCATAAAATAGTCCCGTTTACTGTTATCTTTCCAAGAACAGTGAAGGCATTAAAGTTCTAAAACCTTTTTTCTTGAAGAAAAGATTGCAGCTAGAACAGGAAATGACACAACATAAATTCAATTCCTGACAATTATTATAACATGAAAGGGAAATAGTATAAATCACTGTTGTTAAACACTCTGTTCATTGGCTAGATCTGGCCCATTTGAGCTATTTATCTAGATCCTGTGACAGATTCAGATTTTGCACCACACATGCTTTCATTTTTTAAAATACATGTTTCAAGTTTTTATGCTTCTGAAAAAGAGCTTCTGCATATGCACTGAGTAGAAGCTGGTGAAAGCTCATGCATAGCTGTCTTTTTTAAACTACAGAACACAAAGTATGTTATATTTTAAAAGACAAAGTCTAGCCCTTTTCATTTCAGTTGGTGTTAACACATGAAGTTAATGATAGTTTATGTGGTTGACATTGAAATGTTTCTCAGAAGTCAACATTAAGGAAAGATAAAGATGCAAACTGGGGGGTTTTGTATTAAAAAAAATTAAAAGTGCATACATTTTGAGGGAAAGGAAATCAGAAATATCATGCATATCTGTAAAGCATACCTAAGTCTGTCAAAAAATTTGTTAAATTCCTATGCAGTGAAAGTGTAGAGTTTAAATAATTGAAGAAAAATAGACCCATCTGGGAAAGTGTTAAGAAAAGAGGTGTGCTGAATTCTCCATCCCAGCTGCATACAAGGCTGACCCAGAGTCTCCTAGGGGTCTCCCAGTTTTAGCCACTTCAAAGACATAGTGTAGTATTTTAGAATAAGATTTTCAAAAAATTAATTTTTGCTTTTAATATTTATGCAAAAATCGATTTGTATTTTATAAATAAAACTAGCACCAGTTAGATATTCTTCATATATGAGATTCACTTCACAGCAATAACCATTTGGTCAGATATTTTATTGGCTTCTCACTGAAATTGCAGTGCTGCCTAAGGCAGTTGCTGTTGGAAACAGAATACTACCCTGACAGACTTTTGAATCAAAAACCATGGCCATGCTTATTTTATACTCCAATGCATTAAAATTTACTGCTTGCTTTCCATGCTTTAAGTAAAGTTACTTCATTAGGAATGGGACATATATTTTTATGACATACTCAGAAATGCAGTATTTTGAAACAAATCATTCTTTCAACAGAGTAATTCAAGAAGTGTGAAGCTGTAAAAGCTAAGAAAAAGATGGATTTTAAGAAGAAAAAGCTATTCTGGGGAATGGGAAATTCTATTATTAAAAAAATAAAATTAAAGCATCTAAGAGTCATGTCTTCACATACTATTCCTAATTTAGCTTTGAAGTACTTTCCTTTAATTCTTAATCCTGTCTTGAAAAAAACCAATGATAGATTGTGAATACTGCTATTTTTACACTATAGCTTACTGCATATTATATGTAATATGGGCACCATGGAAAATATTCAAGATCTTAGAAGTTTTGTGTCTATCTGTAGTTTGGTATTGCACAGGAAGAGAGCTTCAACAGAACCAAGGCCTTCAACATAAAATAATGTTTCTCAGCATTTTTTTATAATTATCATTGGTTTTCTTTATGCATAATAAATTACACAAAAAATGTGACATTGATTTATTTCTCTCTTGAATGTGCCACCCATAATAAAATTATAATAATTTTTTCACACAGAAATTTGAAAACTAAGACTCTAAATTTTGTTTATGGTTCAATATAAATATGTATGATTTACAGGTTGATTACAAATCAGTAATTCTTACCTGTTCATATATGTAACCCAATTGTCTGGTAGTTAATAGTGACTAAAGAAGAAATAGTCAATGTATACACTTCCCCTAATGAGGGAAAATTTTATTGGTCACAAACATCAGCTAGAAACTGGGAAAACTAAAACATAAAGTCACTAGGTTCCCTTAAAAGCTGAGCTTCCTGCAGTCACCAGTTGTCTGAGACTACTTGAGCACAGAAATCTTTCTTCAGGAGAAGGAGCACTTATGAACCCAGTGTGCTGAATCCCAGTGTACTGAAATACCCTTATGAGCCCAGGGAAGCAGACCAGCACAAGGTACAAGCAGTAGAGACCAAACAGGGCCTCCTGTGCAGTGCCACAGCAGCAATGCATTTGAAGCTGATCCTCATTGCCATGAGCTGCACCACTCTGTCCCTGCTGCGCTGCAGATCTGCCTTTGGGTCCCTCAGACAGTTTGTCACACAGGTGGTTTGCAGTTCCCAGCTCCACTCCTGCCCTTGGAGCCCTGTAAACCCCACCAGTGTCTTTGGGTCATTGCCCTGGAGCAAACTGGGACCAATTGGGACCCTCCAAGAGGGCTGGAAGCACATCCTTACTGTAGACAGATCTGGGCCTTCTCAAAGTCTTTTGTATGGCCAGATCCTCCCAAATTCCAAACTGGACCCCAAACAGTTGAAGCTTCTGGTGTGGATAGATTGCACAAATGAAACTCACTATGGGAATAATAAGCAGTTCTTTTCAGTAATGGAGAACTTTCTACTTCCCTGGAACTTCAGCACATGACTTTAATTTATATTGCAATAATTTCAAGCAAGAAATTAGTATAATATATTAGTATAATAAGTGTATTACAGGCATTAGTATCATTCATTGTGCCTTCTCCAAAATTATAATACTGATATTTTCTGACATTCAGCTCCCACCGTTATGGCAGAGGGATGGTTAAAGCATCTCATTATAGATCCAGAAAATTCCCAGATAGATTAGCTCAGCAGAAAATAGGTCATTTAGCAGGGAAATGAAAGGTAGATGTGTATGAGATTAACCATCTTTTTCTTTTAACTGCTCCTGGTTAAGGAATTATATTTTCTTCAAGTACAAAAATTTTGATGGACCATTTTTGCTCTGGCTTTATTCAGGCAGATGACCAAGACAAGACCCAATCCATTAATTTATAATGAGGGGATAACTTCAAGACCCATGTCCAACTGCATTTAAAACTACACCTAAGATTCCCTCCTTTCCATATTCACAGTGTATTTAACATGGAGACTCCCATGGTGGAATTATATCACCACAAAAGAAGTTGTTTATCTTTGGAAATGTTGGGTTCAGCCCCATGAAACCTGTTGAAATATGCTACTGCAATTTAAAGCCACAGACCTGCCTCTGAAGTGACTTACCCCAGTGGCAATCTGGGGCATTAAATCAGTGGGTCTCTGCAACTGTGTAAATGTTCACTGCCCTGACTGCCAGGGATACTTTCTCAGAATAGCACAAAGTTGCTGAGAAGAAAATCTGAAATAAATCCCTCTGTGGTGAAATTCAGGGTGGCTGATGTCAAGGAAAAGCCTGGCATGAGCTGTAAAAGGCCAGGATTTCACCCTTCATCACACCACCCCCATCCCTGAGCAGAAAGAGTCGTTATTTATTTATGTGGTGCCATTAGTGTGTGAGGCACATCGGATGTGTTCCTTGGTTGGTGCAAAGCCATACTGCCCCATTCATTCCTGTCCTGCCCTCGTTCTCCAGGGTGCACTTCTTGCTGCCTGCAACAGCTGGAGCAGCCATGGGAATGACCACAGAATTAAGACTGTAGTGCTAAATTTTCACACCTCCTTATGATCCTCTTTTCTGGGCCAAAGCTTTTAAGGAACACAAAACAGCTCTCAAGAGACACCTTATTTATTTATTTTCATTTTTATAAAACAAAAATATGTGTTGGGATGCTGTGCCAGCATTTATAACCATCCACTGAATAGAGTTTACAGTAAAGCATTCTAGTCATTAGCAAATCTTGATAAAATTCCTGTTATAAGCATGCAATTGAAAAGCAGATCAATATCCTAGTCTGTCTGAGACATAATTGCATTACTTCCATTTTCTCTCCTTTTTTATTAGCAGCAATTTTGTCCGCTCAGGAGCAGAGGAATGAATTTCAGAGGTTATGTCCATGGGATTCATTGGAGAGTCCTTCATGGGCACAGGCTCAGGCTGGAAGAAGATGGTGAGTTCCATCTCTCAGTCTTGGATAATAACCTATTATGAACAAATTGCATTATTTCTTGTGTCTTCACCTGCTTGGACTTTAATTTGGCTATCTGGGTGTAAGGCAGTATCAGGGTGGAATTTCTTGCTGAGTTTTTTTTGTACTGGACTTTGCACTGTTGAACTGTTATTTCAGGCTCTTTATTATTATAAAAAAAACAAACAAAAAAAAAACCAAACAAAAAAACCCACCTGTGGCATTTGCAAAAAAAAGCTGATTTTTCAGGGTGAAAGAAAATCCCCAGTAATAAAAAGTCTAATAAAATCAATATGTAAACTTTTAGTTACGAATACAGCAAGTGTTGCAGAGGCTTTAGTCATCACATCAGCATCAAGTGGCCCAAAGCTAGATTTTTCTGCTGTTTAAAACATGAAGTGTGTTTTCAAGATCAAATTCCTTTTATTCTGATCCTATGGAACATTATCTATCTCCATTTTGATACAAGGATGAAAGCTTGCTCTCACATCTACTTGGCATTACTTGGTCTGGTGAATAAATACAGTAAATTACCAGGGAAGTATCTTTGGGGATTTTGGTGGGTTGTTTTGAGCTTTCAAGTGTTTTTTTGTTTGGGTTTGTTGTTGTTGTTTGCTTGTTTGTTTGTTTTTCCCTTTAGGGTAGTGAATGGGTTGTCCAGAAAAAATGTGGAAACTCCAGCCTTGGAGTACTCAAAAATTGACTGAACAAGATCCTGGCCAAACCAGCTCTGCTTGGAATTACTTGGTTGGAGCACTGGACTCAATGACCTTCAGGAGACCATTCTAACAAATTATGCTGTAATTCTATGTCCTTAACAGCAAATCACAAAATCAGATGACTAATCACAGCTTCCTTGTGCAAAGAAGGCCAGACTAACTTCCTTGCTGAGATATATTTCACTCAATTTACTCAAGGTAAGACTGAGCCTTTATAGTTCACAAAAATAGGGGTCTACTCCTCGGCTGGAATCCTGGTATACTGAAATACCATTATACCAAAATGTAGGTAGAATATTTAGTAATATGTAGCAATAGTTGCACACTGGATCAAGCAAGCAGTGACTGAAAATGAAAAGCCCAAATCTGAGATGCAGAGAAGGGATTCATTTCTCTGAAAGCAGAACACATCCAACAGTTTCATAGAATCATAAAATGGGTTGGATTGTGTTATGGTTTAGGATTCTCCACTTTAGTGTTCCCACACTGCTGCTTCCACTCCCCCTCCAACTGGAGGCACAAAAGGCCCATGTGAAAAGAGAATTTGAACTTTGAGTCTAGTGAGTTCTGTGTCTTACTGGGGAGATTTTCAGGGATAACTTCTATCTTTCTATCTAAGAACCCAGATCAAATATACTCCAGTTATTTTTCATAGCTATTGAACCCCCACCAGATCTACAGAAAATCTTAATTGTTACTTCATAAGCAGGAGTTCAGATGACGCAAAACAAAAAGCATGTTTTGGTTATTCTCTTCACTAGTTCTCACTTTAATAGTAATTATTTACTACTTCTTGAGACAAATTCTTACTGAGTGTAACTGTCAGATTAAATGGTGGTACCAAGGATACCACTTCACAGAACATTCAAGAGGCCATGCACATCACCTGGTGTAATCCTCCCCATACTGGCAGCCACAGGACCTCTTTGTCGTAACCCAGAATGTCCCTCAGACATTCTTGGATGTTCCAGACTCAGGTCAGAAGCATCTGAGACCCTGGCATGCAGCCAGAAACCCCTGTGGCTTTGAATCTGACCCATGGAACAATTTACCAACCTTGCAGGAAGAACAAGAAGTCACAAAAGTTTAGGTATTGTAGTAGAAGTAGTCACAAAGTGAAGGGTAGGATTTTGGAGTGCTGTACAGGGGGGTTTTAAGCCTTGTACGCAGGGGTCCAAGTTTTGTACTTGGGGGTCAGGGGTTCTAAGATGGAGGGATTTGGGTGTGCCCTGTCCTCCTTCTTTCTCCTTCCTAACCTCCATGTCTTTGGTGATGTTGGCACTCACAGATTGGTTTAGAGTAGAAAGTCACCATTCAATATAGATAATAGGCATTGGAGAAAAAGTATAAACACCTAACACGTAATGTATGATATAAAAGATAGCACCAGCCCCCTGGGAGGGCAGTGTGTCCTTGTCTGACCTGCTGAACGGGCCACAGCAGTTCAGGAAGAAAATCTTTTAGATAACTTACAATAAACTACCTTGAGATCGGACGACTAAAGACTACTGAGTCTTTCTTTGAAGGCATGGGTTGGAGGAGAGACTTTTCGATCTTTTGGGGTCACCCGTCACCCCAATCTGGGGGTGAGTCCCGGCACCTCTTAACTAATTTCTAGCTCAAACCCAACAGAGCATTGTCTTTAGTATGATCCCCATTTTCAAATTTCTGATGGTTAAGAACCCGTTTTTTCTCTGAAATTCTTTTCCTGTACCTTCAATGTGAGAAGTGACCATTTAATTTCAGTCAATTTTTTCCAAGCTTTGGCTTTCAGCCTTTAGATCTGTTAGGCTGGAGAAGTCTGTGAACAAATTTTTATCCTTGAAGCAGGTGCTTCAGGTCCCCTTGATTTTCTACCAAATATGAAAGCAGGTTAAGGTCCTTATTATGTGCCATTTTCTCTAATCCTTTCATTCTTTTTCGAATGCTCCCTTAAACTATTCAACAAGGAAAATCCTGAATCTCTGTATTATTCATGAACTAGAACTGAACACAGTATTTCAGCAGCCACCGTATCAGTGCCAGATACAAAATATTACCTAGATACTCTATGTACCCCTTTTTAAAGATCAAAGCAATCACATTTCTTTAATGGAAGAATAAAAAAATTATTCTTAACACAGTCAGTTGAGATAAGCCAAGGTATTACGTTCTGTTCTAAATACTTCATATAAAATGGCAGGGAGGAATCAACCAAAGTGCTGATCTTTCTCTCAGAATATCCTAAAGCCCAGGAAAAAGGTATCTATCTACATAGATACCATAGTGGTATCTATCTACGTAGATACCATAGTGGGTTTAAATTCCTTCTCCACAGGTTTACTAGGAGCTTCTTCACAGATGAACACCAATTCAGAAGCTGATGGGCATCTGGCCTTCTCGTGAGGACTGACTTGCCTTCTTCCATCTGTCCCCCACTGAACAAAGTGCTGAATTCTCTTGTGCTGAGCCTCAGACTCTCTTCATGTTTTTGGTGTTTCCCCTGCTCAGCATGCTGCCTTCTGAGGAGTAAATATACATTGTGCCTCAAGTGTCTCCCTGGCTGCCCAGATTCACTTCACTTCAAGCTGTTTGAAGACATGGGTTAAAGACAAGCTCCAGATAACAAGGTAAAAACCTTATACTGGAACCAAGCCTGCCCCTGATTCTTTTAAGACAGACAGGGATGCCCTGGCACATACACCCCACAAACATAACCACCAGGCTTCATCACAGGAGTCCTGACTTCATGTCCAGCAAGATACTGCAGACTGTGTAGACAGATGAGTTCAAGGCAACCTTTTGCCAGAATCATGTTATATTGGAAAGGTGAAAAGTTGCTTTAAAGCAGTCTTTGGCCTTCTGTACTCTAGGCTGCAGAGCCTGTGAGCTCCATCCTTCACTCATCTGCATCATCGCCTTATGCAGTAGGTTGGGTAGCCCCACAAATTCAGAGGCATAAATTCCAGCAGACAGCAGGCATTGCAAACTGGAACCCTGCAGATCTGAGGTCTATTCACAGATCTAACCATAAACCATGGTCCCTAGTGCTCAGCCACCCTAAACAGAGCTTTTGAGGAACACCCTCTAACAATACCTTGCAGAGCACGGGAAGGGCAGGAATGCAATTGTGGCTCCCAGACTCTCTTGACCCAGTTGTAAATTACATGCTGGTAATAAGAACTACAGCTTACATGAAAGTGACTTCCTCTGTCTGACTTTAATTGTTTTATGGAGACAGATTGCCTAGGAACCTTGCTGCTTCTTCAGTAATAACCATTGGATTTATGATAGATCCTGAGATTTCCTACTTTAAAGAAAGTTCATGAGTGTCTGAGCAGATCTTGGGTCCTCTGCCACAAGAGTCATGCAGACACAGGTTTTAAGCCACACAGCTCATCCTCAATGAGCAACTACAGACACTCAGGATGTTGTCTGGGTGCATGGCACTGACATTTCCACAACTACTTTTGCAGCCCCTCTAAATGGGGAGCTACTGCAGCTACCCCGTCTGCTGCACCCACAGATAATGCAGTTCAGGTATTACTCCCTGTGCCACAGGCATAGTAATATGTCTTCAGTATAGAATCCTCTCAATTTTGATGAGGGGTTTTTGGTTTGTTTGGTTGGTTTTTTTTGTAAAGCAAAAGAAAAGACTGGTTTGTTGCTATCATTTACAACAAATCATCAACCAAGGTAAATAAATATTGCTCTTTTTAATTCAAGGGAACAAATCTTCAGCAGGAGGATTTGAGAGGTAATGGGGGCTTTCTTTTGAAGATAATGATATGAGCCAAGGATAAAGGAGATGAAAGATCCTTTTGTAAAACTGCTAATCTTTCCTCTTCCATGGAATCATTTTTCTACTGTAAACACGTGATTGTGCCCACCTCTCTTAGTTAAAAAAAAAATTCATAGGTTTAATTGAATAAAAAAAATAAAAAACATCCTCACATCCTTTAATCTGTTGAGAAGCAGTGGAAAGGAACACCTCTCATCTTTACTGATTGGAGAGAAAAATCTGTAAAATTATGGAAGTGTTAACATTAGAAGGAAGGTTGGGAGCAGGACAAGAGGTTTGAAATTCCTTTACAAGTAACATCAGTCACTTACTTAAAGTGCAATGCTCATGGTGGCTGTACTACAGTAAGTGTCACTGCAGGTTGTTTTAGCTGTGAAATGAATCAGAGGTGTTTCATAGCCACACAGTTGGCTTCCTCTCTGCTGGTGAGTCTGACCTCCCTCCATAGCAGGAGCAATCCACGGCAAAACACAAAGTGAAAACTGCAAGATTAAAACCATAAAAGCACTTCAGTGACAAAGTAGTCTTGTATCATGTTTTTAAAAAATAGTCTTTCAGTGGTAGAGTGGGACTGATAAGATTTGAGTTGTTTTCTGCTCTGGCACCAGCTTCTTTTCTGGCTTTGGATAAGTAGTTTCAGACACATTTTGCTCCAAATGTCAAATCAAAATTGGAGCTATGGGCTTTATCCCGTTTCCCATGAAAATTATTAAAACCCTTATACTCCAATTTGAGCAATTGTGTGAACTGAGCTGTGAAAACTTCTAATACCACTTGGGACAGCCCAGTTAGGAGTCGTACCTGAAGTGTACAGGCATCCTGTGTCTCTCACAGGGGATAATACTGCTCCACAAGTGTGCATTCCTAGTCCCTACACTGTTGTGTATTTCAACATCAGTTAGCACAATTAGCTCAGAATCCAGCTTGGAGCCTTTGGAATTCTTTGGCACTAACACTGAGAGTAGTCTTAGTTCTAAATTTCATTTGCAAAATGAATTATCTGATTGCCAGTGGAAAATGTAAAGTGCATCTTTTATGACAAGGGGAGAACTATTTTGGATTACTAATTTTAGTTTCAGCTTTATGTTATTTACTTTTGCTATTTTTAAGGACTTTTCTTCCTTTTTCATTGCTCTTCTTTTTCCCTTTTTGGTTGTGACTGCCTGTGTTTAATTTCTGATGTAATTAAATTTTGTATTGCAGAAGGACCAATGCTGTGTATATTAGGTTATAATATGTAGTTATAAAAGCTGTCTAGAAATACTAGTTAGATACACTTACCTAGAAAACTGTTTCAGTTCAGTTTCCTGACTGAATAATCTAAAAAATAAAAATAGTAATAAAATTCTTTGAATCTTTCCTCCACTTGCTAAGCAATTAACTTGTCTACCACATTCAAGGAGATACACTCCTCATTTCCCCTCCATAGGAAGGGAAAGGCCAAGCTGGAGCATGGATGTGTGAGAGAAATTTCAGGACATGAGAATAAGATTAACTACTCATGTTTAACTTTGTATGTCTTCATCTTTCCATATTATGTATGTAGAATTCAGTAAGGCACCTCTCTAAATATTTTGTTGATAGGCTTTTTATTTCTGTGAAGTAAATAGGAATTACAGAGGAAGATAGTGCATGTGATGGGGCAGTAATGCTAAAGAAAGAAAGAAAAAACTTAAAGAAATGACAGATGAAATTAAGAATTTTACAGATGACCTTCCTCAGTTTTGGTGAGGCTTGTGTTTCACTGTGTCGGCTCTAAGCTTTTTACTGCCTTGACTCCAACTGAAAAGCCTAAATCAGACTGCAGAATAAAGACATTTGTGGAATCTGGAGATATTAAATTATGTTCTTAGGTACATGGTGGGATCCAGAAAGCTGCCAGCTCTAAAGAGCACTATGATCATAATGAAATTTTCTGAAAGAAAGAAAAGATCAGCAATTCTCAAAGGGACAATTTCTGTAAGGCTGAATGGACTCAATACTCCTCCTGAATTAAAAAGTTCAAAATAGAGAGAGTTTGGGGGTTACTTGGAGCAAGTGTGGGGGGAGGTAACACTGAGAGTAAGTGAACCATTGGAGGCCTAAGATTATGGCAAGTTCTTAGTCTTGCAGTACTTCAGGCAACCCAAAAAGATAATGTGAATTAGGCTGAAATTGTGGCTCTAACAGAGGTGTCATTGGTTGAGGATGCCTGCAATGACTCATGCAGGAGGCCAGAGCAGGCCTTTCAAACCATCCTCTGGAATCATGTGCTCAGCATCTTACAGGAAGGAACAAAATGTGCAACTGATCTCATCTAAATTTAGCTGCATTCAATTTGGTTATCTAGATTTAATTAGTCATCCTCATTCCTAAAGAGTCAGTGGAGGCAGATAGTACAATGAGGTGCCTTCAGGAGTTGTCTGTTTCTCTCCACTCCACAGGAAGATCAGGATGGCTGAATTACATTGATTAACTTGTAACAGGCAAAATTAATTCAATCATCTCTGCTTATGTCAAAGTAACCCTTTGGTCCTTGTCTGTTACTGAATGATGATTTATCTTCTTGGTTCCCCTTGCCTGGCCCTGTTGGGACTCTCTGGGCTCACTCATGATTTATATTGCATTAGGAAAAACAGAAGCTCTCCTTCTGCATTCACTAAAAAAGCTAATGATTATAATCCATTCATTCAACAGGCAGTGATTTTGTACTAACGGAACAAGAGAAAAACTGAGATATTTGGTTTATTTGACTAGAATTCTTTTTATTGTTTTCAATGTTATATTATTTATAACATAAAATAGGAAGATTGGACCTCAGGAGCATGCATTGACTCCAACAGAGGATCTGGTCTGTGTTAATTTGGTACTTGCCGGAAAAAGGAAAATAGCTATTTTTGTTAGGATGGACACATCCTCTAAGAAAGGCCTATTTTTTTCTTGTACAAGCATTTAACTGTAGACCTAATCTGCATCACTTTCATTAAAGGATTATTCATTTTACAACACCTGTCCTGCATTAGCAAATAGTTGTCTCTTGCAACTAATTTTACCAAATTCAGAAATACATAAGGAAGTGTAGAACATGTATTACACAATCTGTTACAGGTCAGAGATGAGCTGTTGGCTTTTGTCCTTAGATGCTTCATTTGTAGAGCAACATACAATACTGTGAAGCAGCTCTAGATTTTAAAATTCCCACATTTTAGTGATCTTATTTTGTTCTTAATGGGCATACTCTGGTACACAATGTTAGTCACATGAGCAAGACTTCACAGTAGCTTTTTTCTTTGAGCACTGGAGAGCACAACCCTGTGCATAGGCAGTTCCAGTTGTCCACAGATAACTCACCTGAATAAGTAATATCTGGTCCGGCTATTATTCCTGTAAAGTGTCTGAGAAAAATAAAGCTATATCTTGAAATAAAGGAAGAAAATTTCAGTCTTCTAGCCTTGAACCTACAGAACAAACAAGTCTCAAAAAAACTCCCCACACAATTTGAGTGGTGAATTTCTGCTCTTCACACGTGTTTTTTCTAGAGCTGGATTCCTCTGCTGGTGGATTCACCTTCCCAAGCAGCATTTCTCCATGGGGAATAGCCCATAAGCACTGAAATCAGTAATGCAAATTGCAAACCACCCAAGGTGCTGATCTAATTTAACTGGGGGTTGTTTTCAATTAAGAACAGGCGGGGGTTTGTTGCTTTATTTTGCCTGCCATCTAGATGCCTTCCTCTTCCCTCCTAAGGATACTTTTACTTATTTTAGTCAATTTAGGTGAAAGACAAAATAATTGTTCCTTCAGTTGCAGTAATTCTGCGCAAGGGGCAAAGCTGGTTCTAAGAATACAAAGAAAATCAAGTTCAGATTCTTCTTTTTATTGATTGTGCAAAACAAATGAGGAAAGAGCTAAGTAAAAGCCCATCCAATATAAGAATAAATGAGGTGGATCTTCTCTACATAGCTTTTCTAGTTCTGTGCTTACGGTTAGAATAAAAATTGCCCAGTTGCCAGGGGATACATGGAAAATCCCATTCTACTACCTCAGCCTGAGGTTTGTGCAAAATTCAATGTTAATTCTTCCTGCCTTCTCAGAATGTTTTTATTTATTTGATTTTACAAATCTTTGCCTAGGGAAGGAATGTAGTCATAATATGATGTAGCTCATATCAAACTCTGCTTTGTTCTGATCATTTCAAGAAAATTTGCTGTGATGTGAATGTACATAAGTTCAATCTATCCATAAATATTTTAAATATGGAAGCTTGTTCAATCTGGGGGTGGGCCAATTTAATGAAAACATAGCTGAATAAATTCTTACACCAAATGCCTTTGGTTCAGAATAAATCAATTAGAAACAAGCTTGAGGAGTTTATACTGTTTTAGTAAAAATCATATATAAAAAGTTTTATATATGATTCTATATACAAGCAATAGTCAATTGTAATAGAACTGCAGGAAATTGTAAACATTATCTAACATGTCAAAAGCATGCATTTCTTTAGCCTGATAACTGTGAGCAAGCTAATCTGGATTCAGGGGAGCAAATGAAAAGGAAACGTCTAGACCAGAGAGTTAGGAGGAGCAAGAGTTTATTCTGTTCATCCATATTGCATAGAGTTTTTCAACACCTTGAACAAATTAGTCATTAAAGAGAATATACTTTATCAGCTCAGCACCAGTAAATGCAAGTGCCATGAAGAGATCCTGAATTATCAACAAATGAATCTGTTTAAAGCACCAACAGTGAAAATTGCATTCAAAACCAACTTGCTCCTTGGGTTTGGACTAAGCAGAAAGTTATGTTAAGAGAGACACACTGTTTGGTACTATTTTTCAACACAATTATAAGCTTCTAAAATAGACCAGCTGTCTGACAAGTATGTAGTCAGGCCCATAGTTCTTCAGCAACCATCAGTGTGCCCACACATATATTTTTTTATTTACATACTCAATTTCAATTAGCTTTTCTTTTTCATGAAAGAGAAACGAAAAAGTTTAAACACTTTTTTTTTTTTTTTTTGAGTACTGCTAGGAAGATATTTTAAAATTAGTAATATAGCAAAACAAAATAGTTTGGACCAAACAGGGCACTTCAAATTGACTGTAGTAACAGGGTTTTTTCTTTTTGCCACAGGAAAAAAAGGGTCCTAATTTAGTCTGAACTATGTCTTCCTCTTTTTTATTTTGGAAAACGAACCAAACCTTTAGGTCAGAAATTTTTTTTTGTGACCACCATGAACCAAGATAAACTTGCACTGGCAGCAAAGCCATTATAAGATCAAATAGGGGGTGAGTGTTGATTCTTGGCGGGTAGTGGTAAAGGTATGGCACCAAAAAACTTTGAAAGAAATAATGGAATACATTTACATCTCCTTTCTTTATTTGTTCATCTACATTTTCCAAGTACCCTTTTTACATGGGAAGAATTTACTCATGCGTTGCATGAGCCTGCTGCCTGGACCCATGCCACTTTGCTCTCTGCTGTATGAATAAGAGCAGGGTAACAACTACATATGAATTTCTGAAACAGCACAAAATTTCTACAACAAAACCACAGAAAATGCTTAAAAAGAAAAATTCTCAGATGTCTATCTGCTTTCCAGCATGAGGAAGAGAAGTGTGAGCAGTGTCTGACCAGCTTGCTCACACTTGGAAGCTTCTCCCCGGTTTATCAGGGGTTTTCACAAAGGCCTGTGTTAGCTCAGTTCTGCTTTTACTGGCTGTGTTGTATTAGTAAATTAAACAGAGCAGCACTGGCACATTATTGTCCATACTGTTAAATAGCTGGCACATTCCCTAAAGCAATTTTGCTCTGGTGTTTTCCCAGAAATTAGCCAGAAATGGCACAGGATGCAAGACATTCACATCAGGCAATATGTGTTCAACCAGCCTCTTTTGGGGGCATTAGCTATGCAGATGTGCATGTGTTATATCAACTGTCTCTATCAGAAATTTGTGCTTGGTACTTTTATTTATGACATAGTCCCTGAGAACAGGAATGAACTTAGGGCATTTTTCCAAGCATAAGATAGTTTCAAAGCACCTAAATGCATTAATTATCTAAAGGCTTTTACTAGAAATCATTTTTAAAATGCATTCTAAATTATTATAGGCATCCTAATTCTGAAATGTAATATTAATGATTGAATTATGTAATATTAATGATTGAATTGTCTAAACAAGATCAGATTTAAGACTTTCCTTTTCTCTATTCCTCCTGCTGTAAAATGAACAGTGCCACGGACCAGACGAGCATTTTTCTGGTGCATAGAGTCTTCCCTTTCACCTTTTCTGTGATGGAGAAAAGTACAAGACCACCTGTGTGAAACTGTTAAGGAAAACTGCATCTGACTGAGCTTGACAAACTCATTCCACTGATGAATTACATTTGCCTGAAGTGCATGGGTACATGGTTGTAAGACAGAAGGAGAGGTGGAAAACTGCAAAAATAGGTGTTGAAATGGAAGTTACTATGTAATATCACTGGATTCTGTGCCACGGGTGCTTAAGTGCTTAAGTAAACCTGTGCTAAGTGATAATCTGACTGTACTGGGATGAGATATGATCCACAAGGTAAAAAACCATGAGGTTGGGCCTGTGATTATAAAGCGTTGGGCAGATGCTTCATAATAAAGCAGAATAAACAACAGAAACATGGCAAACCATGGAAAACCAAGCCTGTATTTTCTGAGGGGACCTGCAGCAGCAGCAGGCAGGTGTCTGGTGCCTTGGTGCTGCCTGGTGCTGCTGCATGCTCTGAGCCAGACCTGCCAGCAGCAGCCCAGCTGGGCAGCCCTGCAACTCCTTCGCCAGGCTGCAGCTGCTCTGGTCCACAGCAAAACACATCTTCAAAAGGAAAGAGGGACACAAGCAGTGACTAAAGGAAAAATGTAAGAGAAACAGGCATACGTTTTTTGTTGTTGGGTGGTTTTGGGGTTTTTTTAATACTATTCTCCAATAAAGGTTGTATGATAGACTGATATTAAATGTGAACAGAAGCTCTTACAAGTAGAAACAAGTCTTTCAGACCGTAAGCCTACCAGTAAATAATCAGGACCAGGACCTGAACTTCTGCCCCTGAGGCCAGCTGGCATGGTCTGCCCAGATTCACCCTGTTAAACTACCCTAGTTTTCAAAGCATCCTGGCTTTGCCCAGACCAGCTGCTGGGCAAGTCCACAGCCTCAGCTTTCTCCTGAAGTGCTTGGAGAGAGGCTGGGCAGCTACCAGCAATACTGCATCAGGTCTGGTCCTATTTAGTTCAGGAGAGTAGATGTAACCTTAAAATACACATCAAGTCATCTGTTGCCTCAATTCCACAGATTTCAAAGGATTTAGGCCAGAAGGAAACTTGCCCTAAGCTGTGCATTCTTGCAGCATGCTCATTATCACATTTGCCTTTGACTTGCACAGCTGTAAATCCATGGAAACCAGAGTAATTCAGGGATGAATCAGGTCCATTATCTCCTCGTGTTTGTACAGCACTTAGCACAATGGTTCCCTGATCCTGATGGGAATTCATGTTATTTTAGGACAATCAGAGCTTTCATTCGTTAAAATAAAGTATATTTTTAGCCAGAGCCAATTTCAGTGGCAGTATATGGGGAGTGGGGGTGGAATGTGTGAATGAAGGGGAAGGCACAACTGATTTCCCACCACATGACTCTGAGCACACCTATCATATGCCTGGGAGATTATCTTCCCTCCTGGCCAGGATGGCCATGAAAACATGACCAATGAGGGACTCAGAAGCTGGGATAGAAAACAAAGAACAAAACCTGTGAATATTATTGCTTATTTTTAAAATAAGTTGCATCATTTTTAGGGTTTAGAATATGAAGCCCAGTATCTGATTTTGGAATATTTGGGGTTAATATTGGTATTTTTAGTGCTTTTGCTGAAAAGTAATAAATCAGGTGCAGTGCCAATGCTTTCCATGGAAAGTTACATCTCAAAGATGTTATTTGCTCAACACTATTTTCAAATAAAAGCAAATAAAAGGAACCAGGAACACTTGAAAAAGCAAGAACTGTGCAATGCTCATGTTCAGAGGTGCTTGTTTCAGCTCTTTTATGAAATCTTGTTAAGACCAGTAGGTCTTATAAATTCTAATGAAATACATATGTGTAACATATATAAAGACATTACAAATGTCTTACAAAATATTTGCTATATAAGGAACCCAACTATGTGTAGTTATTTTTCAAAAGAGAGGTAAGTCCTAGGAGAAGACAATAAAAAACATCAGTTGAAAATCATAATCCTAACAGGGCTTGTTCCTAGTTCCTCTTACTTTAAAACTGAAATGTGTGCTTCACCTTCAAGTTATTTTCATGGACATTGGTGGGGAAGACTGAATACCAGCTGTCATTAATCTAGTGTCCTGACATGACAGAATCACCATTAGTCCCAGAAAATGTAAGCTGATACTTTCAGCTTAAAAACATTAGAAACACATATTTTTACAACCAAAAATTTCCAGCAATTATTGCTAGAGTTGTTACAACAAGTTTTAAAAGCCGACATGTGAAACCAGTAAGCTGTCTTCCCAGTCCTAACCTACCCACTAGGAAAAACAGAAATGTAAATATTAAGCTCTTTCAAAGCTGCTAGCTTATTTTTCTTCAAGCCAACTTATTATCTCACTGAAACATAATCTTAAAAATTCTTGCAGTGAAAAGCCATGTCCTGAAAGGACCATTAATTTAATATTTGAAAATCCTCTTCTGATACTGTTCTTAATTTCACCTAATTTCAGGACGGCCTGTTACAGGTAAAATGCCAATCAGGCCAAATCAATAATTTGCAAAAGCCAAATTGTTATAATAATAAAAAATAGAATTTATTTCGCGTTCAGATTACAATTTGTGCCAGCCACGAATCAAAAGGACAGAGCCGAGCCCAGGACTTGGTTCTGCGTGAACACAGACCTGACCCCCTCGCGCATCAGGATTGGTGAGTTCACGAATTCTGTGAGGATCAGTCCGGGTTTTATACTCTTTTTCTCACCCAGAGCTACTTTTCCTTTGTCCTTTTCTCAGTCCAATGAGTTTTCAATGTTTCTCTGGTGTAGGATAAGTCTATCAGATGAACAAACAGTCCAAGCTCCAGAGTCTTGGGAATATTCATGCTGTCCTCTTGTTTCTCGTCTGGCGTGTGCAGATACCTGTCTCCCCTTTGACAAAAGCCGCTGCAATACACAAACCACGTCCGGGAACCCATACATGTTGAATAGCCTTTACGGGAATCGGGGTTTTAACATGCTAGTGAGATTCCCAGAACCGGCTATTCATGCTTCAGTTGACTATCAGGAATGATGGGTCATTCTGGTTGTCCCACTGATGTCTTGGGCATTCCGTGATTGAGTTGGAACTTCTCCTTCATTTGCTAATTTCAGTCCCTATTAAATGTGCACCTGTGGATACTGTGTTTCAAGTGAAGCATGGGGTAGCCAGTTTTCCAATCCTGTGGCCGATCTTGTGAACTTAGTGATTTTATGTCAGTTCCCAGTGGCGTCTGGACATGTACCTCAGTGTATTCTATCCTTCTAAGTACAATCATATTTCATTAATTAATATATTTATAACACTTCTAAGTACAATCATATTTTATTCAAACATGAATTTTAATATATTTATAACAGGCCCGTTAATATTCCTTTACTTACTACTTAACAGAAAACATTTTATTTGATGTGGGGGATGAATTATTTTGGATGTGACTATTAGGGAAAGGTCTACCACTTCCATAACTCTGACACTTCCATAATTCCATAGCTGTAAGAAACATTAATTTCCTTCCATATCAGAATTGCCTGCCCATGTCCCTTCAGTGTGACTGCAAGCCAACAAAGGAGCACTGTGACAGAGCTACCTGATGTGTGTGTGCCCTTGCTGTGCTGTCATGTATTTGTTCTAGCACATTTGGAGTGCTGAAGGCTGGCAGCCTGGCTTTAATGTTTCCATGGCTATGTCAGAATCCAAAAGTTGTTGAAGGCCTTTGCATTTTAAGAATGACTATGTTACAGTTTAGTGCATGTACAAAAATGTTGATAGCACTGCCTTTTCCCAAGACTGGCTGCAAGGCTGTATGTCTCATTAACATCCCCAGGAGTTAATTAGTCTCTGTTTTAGTTCAATGAAACCCTGTTAGTTCAAACCTTTGACAGCCAAGAGGAGAATATGTGAGCTGTAGCAAATTAATAGTCATGGTAGCATCTTTCTAATCCTATTTGAAAACTTATCCTTTAGATCACAGTTGGTACACCATAGGCTTTTTTTTTTTTTAATGGTCAGTAAAAAGGAGTGAGGTTCATCTCAAAACCATGTGCAAAGATTTAGTCCATGAATATGCCACGCTTCAGCCCTCCAATTGTGTTCATTGAGGAGGGAAAACAACTATTCTTGAAAAGTATTTTGATTCCCATAACTTACTATTGATGCCACAAAAAGTATCGTGAATTTGTACAAGTCATCAAATTGGAAACAGAGAAATCTCACTCAGAAACTTCACATTTACACAGATGGAAGATGTAGTTCCTTCCTTCTGTCCCAGTTGCCATCAAGCACACCAAATCACAGAATGGTTTGAGTTGGAAGTAGCCTTAAAGATCCTCTAGTTCCAATCCCCCTGCTATGAACAAGGACACTTTTCAATAGACCAGGTTGCTCAAAGCCCTATCCAACCTGGCCTTCAGCACTTTTAGAGAGGAGGCATCAACAGTTTCTTTTGTGACCTCTTTCAGTGTCTCACCATCTTCACAGTGAAGAATTTCTTCCTAATATCTGATTTAAACCCACTCCCCTTCAGCTTAAAGCCATTCCCCCTTGTCCTATCACTGCACTCCTTTGCAAATTGTCCCTCTTCAGCTCTCCTGCAGCAACTTTCAGGTCCTGGAAGGTTATTCTAAGGTCTTACTGGAGCTTGCCTTTCTGCAGGCTGAACAGACCTAACTCTCCCAGCCTGTCAGAGGCTGGGATATGGATGACAGGACAATACCCAGCAGCACCAGCAGTCTGCTTCCTGAGGCTCATGAAAGCAGCATTGCTGGAGATCTGAGCACAACCTTCACCAGGTGGTTCAGCAAGGAGAGCAAGATGGGAGAGACATTCTGTATCTGGAAAAGCAAAGGATATCATACCAGGACACATACCACCACAGCTCAGAAGTTAAGCATAGGTTTTATACCCTCCAGGTAGAGGTGGCTCACACCAGGGCAGAATCCCCAGTGGACTAAAGAGCAGTCAGTGAACAAATCTTTTATATGGTCTAGGACACACCAAGGAAATAATAGGCTAAAGCATCAGAATTTCTCCAAAATGTGCTCAGTCAGTAAAAAGCTTTGTAAAGCTGAAGTTAGTCAACATCAAATGAAGCTAATCAACTACTTTATTTTTTTTTAAGAAAACCCATCACATAAATGCTCAAAAAATGTCTTTTAAAAAGTTAATGAAATCTAAAGAATACTAAATGTATTTAAGCTTCTTATGATACTAAATATAAATAATTTAATCCAATAAATTCTGAAGACCAAATGTTAAAGAATACTGAGGGATAACCTCTTGATCTATTTATGGCCCCCTCAATGATGTTCATAAATGTGTGTTATTTTATAGCAAGGAATTTTCAAGCAGATAGACAGAGGTCTAGGTTATTATAGGTCTGAATAAACCTACTTGCAGCTAATTTAGCATTTAACCTTGCCTGTTGAGCTAAAGCTCCATGCCCCTGGATTACCACAGAGCAGTCTAGTAACAGTACTTTTCTTAATAACACAGAAAATTATTTCAGTTTGCATCATCTGTAAGGGTAAGACTCAATATATTATGGAACAACAAGGACTAGAAATATTTGAAAGAGCAGCATGCCTTTCTGTCATAGGCAGACCTGTGCTCTCCACCAGCACTCTATCTCAGCAGTGCTGTGCCTTAAATTTCACCATTAATTATCTTTCAGTTTCTTGACTTAATTCAGGGCTAAGTAGGTTTGAAGGAAGCAAGTTGAAAGCCTGAAAAAGGGAACACAACACAGTCAGCCAGAAACATCATCAAATCGGCATTATCTAAAATTTTTCTCATTCATTAGTCTGGGTTTGTAAATGCAACCCTAAGCTGTTCCCTATCAAGTTGAGATTTAGAGGTGAAATAACTGGTCACTATGCACCTCATCTGGACGATTATATATGCAGGCTACATAGAACTCTGCTCCTTGTGGAGAAGCTGATAGTTACAAAAGACTGAAAGACTGATATCAGAATGGGTGATTCCGATTTTGCTTCTTCCTCAGTCTGGATGGATTCAAAGTCAGCTTCTTCCCTTTATAGAAAAGCTCCTCAATTATGGAAGTTAAAACCCAGTTCTGCTGGAACATCTGCCTCCCTATTTAAAAGATGGGTAACTTTTCCACAAAAATGAACCTGGTATAAGGAAGAGAACAGTATCAGTCTTTGTGATGGTCTTACTGTCATCCAAGAAGCAAAGTCTAGTCCTGTGTACTGCTTATGCATTTTATGTTACATAAAAATAGAAAATAATCCTGAAAATAAAACCAGGCTGGAGCACCTTGTCCAGTTAGAGGTTAGAACTCATGTTTCAAAGCTCATAGGATGAAAGTTCAGCTCTGGTGACAGTCTTCTCTTGCTTTTCAGTCTTCATATTGAGATCCTTATTTCTTGACTTTCCTAAACCATTCTAGATTTTTTTTACTGCTTTCTAGTGTTAGCTGCAGCTTTAAGTGTTAGAGCCAAGAAATTCTGTATTGGAATATGTGCATGTACAGGGCAGATGTTGTGTAAGTTTTCACTTGTTTTATCTGTTGGTGTATTGCAACGTGCTACATTTCTTTTTTTTTCTTTTTCTTTTTTTTTCTTTTTTTCCCTATTTGACTCCTATGAAAGGAATATGTCTGCAGCATTGAACTGGGAACTTTGGTCTACTTTGAAGAAATCTCCTTTTAGTGACCTGAATGCATGGTTAGTTTTACCATCTGGTTTCTCTCCTATGCTCTTCCTCTCTTGTTTCCTTATTGAAAAAAATGGACTTCTGTTGTACAAACAATCAAGTGTGTTCTGGGTAGGTCTAGACAAACACACAGCTGAAGTGAACAGTGAAAGGGAAATGTATCACTGGCTCAGGTAAAAATATATGAAGGCAAGTCACTTAATTGAAGATTTCTTTCTGAATGATTATTCCATGTAATGGTGTTATGCCAATAAAGCTAAGAGCGCATCAAGGAAATGTGAAATGCTTGTCCTGAGAAAAGGTAAAGGAGATCTCTTTTTTAACTTCATAATGTTCAAAGTTAAAGGAAGAAAAATAAAATAGCCCATTATAATTTTGCATTGGGAAATTAATCCTATCCTCGGTTGCACACAGCTCCCATTGACCTCTGAGTCATTTCCACAGATCTGCTATGAAAATGTTGCCCTAAATATATAACTGGTAGGAAAAGAATTCTTAATTTTCCCACATGAGGAAACTGCAATTTTATACTGAAGTTAAATCAAAGAGGTTGATGCCCTTTGTAAAGATTGCTTTTCAAGATAAAAATAAAATCCTGCCCAATATTTCCAGGAATAAGCACTAGTAAGATCCCTACTGAATTCAGCCTCAGTGGAGGCATGTGCCGAGGCACATGGTTTATAAGTGTGATCCTGCCACTGTGTGCCATGGGCTTTTCTTGGGAACTTGACATTTTTGAACAGCAAGGAGTCTGAACAAGAAAAGAGACCGCAGCGTCATGTAAGAAAAGGACCAAGCAGGAAATATGAATTTCTATTAGTTACAGTGTGTTTCATTCTGACAGGTCAAAAGCCACTATTATTGAAGCTAGAGAGAATGTTTATGGTCATGCTGACAGAATCACAACCTGTTTCCTTACCCTTGGGCCCAGAAGATAAAAAAAACTGTCATTTTTCCCCACTCAAATGAGTCCTCTTTACTGGAGATGCCATTGAAATTTCAGAAACAGTCACACTGGACCTCACACTCGCTCCAAGTTGGCAAAGCAGCTTTGGCATTCACAGAGGAACCAGAACTATGTGTTTGCATGAGAAGCCCTTGGCGTAGGTTTTCCTACGCACGTGGCACTGCGAAGGCAGGGAGGTCACACGCCTTCCTCCTGCCCAGAGTCACTTCTTGTGTCCAGCATTCAATAACCCCATTGCTCCCACTCTGCTGGCAATAGCAGCATTCAAATAGCTTTGTTTACTTGCATCTTTAATTATGAGTGGGCTTTCACTTGTTCTGAATATAATAGCATTAACTCAGTAATTATGCCATGAAATTGATTAATTTATTGTCTGAGTTTGACTTCAGTATGGTGATTATTTGGCATCTCAAGTGGAAGCAGAATAGTCATGATGTTGCAGCATGGGTTTCACCACAGCCCTCTGCTGATGCAGAAATAGTAGAATGAACACATTTTGGAGGGAGCACACAGGCTCACGCTCACGTGTATTTATGCACGTCACTACCAGAGCATGCAAATGTTTGCACGTGTCAGAGTTAAACAGGAAACACTTTCTTTTCGAAAATGTTTCCTTCTATAGTGGTGTCCTTGACCAAAGCCACAGAACAAAATGGCATAAGGCTGTTGCTGCCCTCGTATCTCCTAAGTATATTTTTACTTCAATCTGACAAAAATGTTTTCCTTGACTTGGTTTTCACAGTTGTGATGCCCAGTTTTTCTCTCTATTTGTTATAAGACAGAATTGACTGTCTTAAAAAAGCTGAAGACTTCTGTTAATGTATTGAATCAATTCTCTGGTGTTTGCTCCCAAAACCAGTTGTAAACTAACACACTACTGTTATTATGGTTTTAAGAACTTGAGTAGCTGCTGAGTTTTCAGCAGATATCTCAGCAGACATCTGCCTTTCAGAGACAGATTAAATTAGGGTTTTTATAGCAAATTCAGTGGTAATTCAGGAATTTGCACTGGTTTAAAGTAAAAGACAAGATTTTGCACAAAGAAAAACTTCAAAACATTTTGATTTGCATATTTAGTTTTGATTTTTAGTATTCATTTGGTTATTTAGGTGTAGTTTTGTCTTTATGTGCAACATTTCTGTATCATGTGTAAAATCTAATAACTCTCTTGATAAAAAATTGTCCCAAAGGAAAAGTCAAAATATTATTTTGAGAAAGTGGGAACATAATATTTCAACATCAGTACACTTTGTCCTTAGAGGAGTTCTTTTGTGAAAAAACAGAGGGCAAAATCAGCACCTTCCTTTCCTAAGTGATTTTGTTGGATTTGTTTTTTAGCTATGAAAAGTCAATTTGTGATGGAATTTCAATTGTCTATCTAATTCTTGGTTCAATTTTAATTAGAATTAAGAAATGAAACTGTGTTGGGTATTCTCTTCCTTACAGTCACTTGAATTCATATGTCTAAAAGAAAGGTAAGACCACAGACAATGATTTTCTCATAATTAATTAATTAATTGATTGATTGATTTTCCTCTAGATCATCTACAAGTGCTGGGCTCTTGTATACTGTAGACTTTTCTCTTCTTTTCTCAAACTGAGAAGAAAAAACAAACAAACAAATAAATTTCCCAATAAATAAATGTGTTCATCAAGGCACCTTTCCACACCACAATAAATATAGCCCATATTTCAGTGTCTTAGGTAAACAAAATTATCAAAATTTTTTCTTAATTGTCACTAGTTATATTAATCTGGCTGCATAGCTAAGTTAAAATGATACACCATGATTTGTAAACAACACTGAGCTGGATTTGTATTCAATTTATGCAATTTTAAGAGTAACTTTTATGCATAAATGGACAGTTGTTTCTAATTCTATTTGACTTGAGTTTTTATAATTTCCCATTTTAAACTGCTTCTTCTCTAACTGCAAACTGCAAATGGAGTTGAAATTGCATGGAACACAGAGAAGGACCCTCTGACACATTCAAACCCAAGTGCATACATTTAGGGGGTCCAACAGGCAGACTGGTACATTGTCCCCCTTCTTTAGTTGCACACAACCACTGTGTCTGATATGAGCATGCAGTAGAAAATATCTGAGAAAATATTTCTTTAACTTATTATTTGAGAGGGATCACTTTGGTGATTAGATGTCTTATATGGAGTTTATCATTTATGCCTAAGTAAAATTGGTGCAGTGAATGACAGAAACAGGCACTTTATTGGGAAATTGTTCACTCCACATTAATGGTGCATTTAATTTTGAACCAGTCTGGTTCTTTGAACAATTTGTTCCAGCTAAGAACAGATTGAGCTGTTCTTTGAATCATTTTTTCAGCAGGCAGTACAGTGTGAGTTTATGATAGCTTTTTTTTGTACTGTAGCTGAGTTCATTTGAGGTAAATCTTGCTGAAATGCAGAGGGTTTACAAAGGTGCTGAGTGCTGCCTGTGATCCAGTGGGCTTGACATGGAAACAGCTATGTGGACTGTTTGTCTCACATTTAAACACTGACACATGATTTTCTGCAATTTAATAGTATGTTTTCAGTTGTGTATCCCATCATGTATGTTTGACATTTAATGTTAGTCTTGCTTTCTATATAGATTTCCCTGGATGAGCATCACGGTAGAAGGTTTACAGGGAAGTGGAGATGAAGCCAGCCATAGGAGGTTTCCCCCTTGCTGCATGGCTGTGAGATTTGGGGCTGGCTTTGGTGGAGAGGAAGTGAATGCAGTAGTGAAACATAAGACATAGCTGCTTTGGTTACTTTTGATAAGCAATGTAGTCTGGAGGTAGAAACCCTTAGACCAAGGGATATGTTTGGGTACCAAGCAGCACAGGAAAGGGCTCTGGATTACTCATGTGGCTCAAAAAACATTTTTGCATGCACAAACACGATTGTTTCTATGAATTTTCTGCAAATTCCCGCAGTCTGAGATTCTAGTTGTGGATTTATTTATAAGGACGAAGTAAAATTTATAAGACCTCATGCAAATTCAGGGCTTTATAACTCTAAGATTTTACCTTTTACCAGTTTAAAATACCTCGGTGGTTTTTGTTGGTTTTTTTTTTTTTGGGGGGGGTTCCCCCTTTTTTTTTTTTTTTTGGCAGTGGGGGGTTGAGTGTGGGCACTACAAAGGTCTCACTGAAGCTACTGAGAACCAAAAGTAGAAGACATAATTGCAGTTTAATGAAACCAATTTTAAATGTGCCTTTCATCTCTGCTGGGATGTTTATTGTCACTGCTCAAGTTTTCTCTTTTAGACAAATTCAAGCCATTTGCTAACCTGTTCATGCTACATGTCACCCTGTAAAATAAGTAGTTTTGACAAATCTGCCTCCAGTCTACTACCCCAGCATGTTAAAATTATCACTGTCACATTCCTGGTTTTTGATATTAAAAAGGTGGCTGTCATTTGTCATTTCTGCCAAAAATACCATTATGTTTCTCAGAGAAACTCTGGAGAAGATCTGAGTTTTAGTTTATACCTTAAACAAAACCAAACCCCATTGTGGAGTAAGTACTCATAGAATATCTGAGCATTGGGTTCAGGTAACAAAAAACCACAGCACAATTTCTAAATCTGTTTCAAACTGCTGTGAGATCCCAATAGCAATCACTTGTCTACTATGCAGCTTTTCCAGAAAAAGGCTGAACTCGGGAACAAACCCCACATACCTGCTGACAGACTAGGTGGTCCATAAGGTTTAGATCATTAAATACTAGTGCTACCTTTTATTAAATGCAACAGGGATGGTAATATTTTTTGAATATTTAGGTACCTAGTAGTTACCTAAAGCAGTTTGTGGTATACATATAAGGACACCCAAGTCTTCCAGGCAATCCAGTCTGAGATGCAACTATTGAAATCCAAAAACCTAGGGCCACCAAAAAGTAAAGACTACAATGGCCACTTCTGCCCAGCAAACTACCACTGGCAGGAAGGAACATACATATTTTGCTTTTTAGCCTGTTGTTGGATTATTCATCTGGAACAGGAGTTGAATCCTCACCTGCCAGCTCCCCTCCCTTCCTCCTGGGGAGGTCCAAGTCTATCTCACAGTCTTCAAGAAGAAAAGCTAGGACAGAAGACATGGCATGCATAGTCTAGAGGAGTTCACCATCCTCTAGACTGTTGAAGAACACCAAGAAGCCAACAAGTTGGGGTTCAGTTTCAGAGAGAGAGAGAGAGAGGGAGACAGGGAGAGAGAGAGACAGGGAGAAAGCAACCATTTAAGTTTAGAGGAATGGGAAGAGGCATTTTGTTCTGAACCAGGGTAATAGACCTATTTAATTTGCTCTGGTCAATGTCTCTGGACCTGATTTTGTGAGGCTGGTAATTGATTCTAGCTGAAATTACTAATTCTTAAAGAAAAATTAAGTACAGAAATAAAGAAGCAGCTGTCCAGAGTGTAACATTGGTTTATGAGTGAATAATACAATGATAATTTCTCCATCATATGAAACCGTAATGAGACAATTGCATGGCCTCCAGCACTACAAAATTCAAACATTTCATGATATTTAATACTTTTATGTTGACAGAACTCCTAGAAAGCAGGAAAATGTATGACTTACAATTCCCATTTGTAAAATGTTTACCCAGTTATTATGCAGCCTTTAAAATACCCTAAACACATATGCATTCGCATAGAGCATAAAATATTAGTCACATGCACAAAATTGCAGTGAGGTCCCTTTTTAGTTTTCTTGATTTCAGCTTATTGTTTAAGTCTGTTCTTCAGTCATGAACTTATTTTACAGCTCAGCTCTCTGCCCTGAACACTGCATTAGCCATATAATGGGTGCCTGGGTTTATTTCCAGGTTAGAGCTGAGATGGCAGACAACCTGTGTGTGCCCCTGTGCCATTGTTTGAAACGAGCTGCAGCCTGTGGCTCCTCCAGGTAGATTCAGCCAATCTGAGCATGAAAAATTACAAGCAATGAGCTCTGTCTTCCGACGTACTGATGCAAAAGGTAGCAATATTGCATGACCCTAGGGATGGTTGGATGGCTGCTTTGTACTGCAAAAAAGCTGAAAGAAATAGTTTTTCTTTTGGGAGTTTTATGTCTCTGAGGTAGAATATGAGGTACCTGATGAGGAAGTTATGGTTCAAAGGAAGGTTACAAAAATAACAGCAGCCATCCTAAACTTATCTAAAAGATTTACAAGAAGTCTGCTACAATGTGTGGGTTTTGACCTCCAGGAACACTAAATTTTATTCATCTTGTGCTGGGGAACAAAAATAATTTGGTGCACTAAATCAGCTTCATTTTTGTGTTTGTGCTTATGGGATTTGGAGCAGAGGTTTAGATTATAAGGAAATAGTTGTCAAGTGTAAAGTATAATTAAGATAATTTTGGTGCCAAAACCAAGATTTTATTTTTCCTGTGGAACAGGCGTTTTAGAGTTTTTTCAACTCTTTACATAGAGAGAATGAAGGAGGGGATGTTTTTTCTCTTTTATCTGAACAGTCAAAAATGCACCAATATGACATTTGTGTTGCATAAGCAGATAGTTTTGAGATGTTCACAGTGTACCATAAATTTACGTCCTGTGTAGGACTTAATTTCATACTTCAAAATCTTGGAGAGATATGAAAGTATTCATTAGTATCACTGCAAATTTAACTAACCTCCCTGTGTTAGACTTCAGGCACTACATGTAGAGCAAAGCCCACTAAATATTTAGGTTTCCTGGCAAAATCTCTAACCACTGCAGCTTTAGAAGGAGTTTTATAACAGATCTTGTCTCTTTCCCTCTACCAAATCTATGACTGGGATACTCATGTAGTTGTTTTGCTCGGTTGTATATGAAACTATACCCAAGAGTGCCTTTGGCCAAGGCCTTGGACTTCATGTGCTCTCTGATTATACCATCTATGTTCTAATAGCTGTGATCTCCTTACAAAACCAGTGACAAGTAGATAAAGGTGGGGGAGATGGCAGAGTCAATGATGATAAACCTGTGAATACGGAGACACATAAAACTCTTTTGCAGTTCAGTGAACTACGCAGACATGCAGTCTGTTGCATATAGGTAAAGCCTTACAAAAGGAAGGCCTTGTAAAACCGTGGCTCAGGCCTGTTCCTTCAGCCAAGCAGAAAAGGACTATGGGGAAGTGACTCAGCTGAATTGGAAGTAGAAAAACAAGTTCTATGACCATTACGTGCTCACATCGTGGTTTATGGTGATTGATTGAATTATATTTATTGTGCTTAAGTGGAATGTACCTGATAATGGGTCTAACTGCTTTAAAAGGCCTGGTTTTGCAATAAAGCAGATCTCCTTTGCACCTGCCTGGGGATCCTGTGCCACTTCGGACCCTCATGTCACAGCAGTCAAATAGCAGGCCTTGAATTTAAGAGTCACTGGTAGAAATCAAGAGGCAACAACATTTACATTACATGACTGAGCTCAAAAAATTCCTCAGGTTGTTGCATCAGGACTGAGCACTGAAACAACAAAACAGCAACTTTAGATCTCAGATGTCCACCTCTCTCAGATGACTTCTATCTTGGACAGACAAATCCTCTGAACAAACCCTGTGTCAGACAGAAATATCTGACACTATCTGTGAGGTGGCCTGGTGGATGTAGAGGAATATGATTTTTTTCTGTCCCTTGTAAGCAATTAGCAGTCATAATTACTCAGCAGCACTTTCAAACCTCCTGCAATCCCTGACAGCTGGATTACTCTCATCTCACACCATCAGAGGACCTGTTGATAGGACCACAGCCTGGATGACAAGCTTAGACTAAGCATATAGGGTTTGGGCAATTGAAGCTTGGGTGATGTGAAACCAGCCTAGCTGGTTTCCAAATATTGGCATATATCCAATATCCAAAATATTGCATAATGCTTTTAGTCACTCTGGCCTCAGCTTACCTTCCAAGAGGGTTCCTTTTTCTTTTACAATCAGAAGATCTTTAGATCTTTAGAAAATCATTAGGATTTCTCTCTACTGCAAAATAAATGGGCCCTTTATTTACAATTTACTTTGATACAGAGGTGTAATATGAAACTAACAGCAAAAAAGCCTCTACTGATTTGAAAAATAACTGGAAATTGGTAACTCAGCTCCAGCCCTTATTTGCTCTTTTCCAGTGTCCTTGTCCATGGGTTGCACATGATGTATCTGTGCTAAGGAAGAGACCAAAACATTGGAATGATGAAATACTGTGAAAATGAATACGGTTAAACTAGGTGTTGGAAGTCTGTTCTGAATATACTGAACCCAAAGCATTGCAATTGATATTTATTTCTTTATTTTTCTATTTAATTCATGTAATGATGTAATTGAGGTTGTATTGTTTGGTGGGACAGAAGGACTGTGGGCGACTGTGGGAGGAAATTTATTTCCTGTAGGAACTGCAGTAGGTGAAGAAAAAGATATGTAAGGCAAGGAGGCTTGATGTAAAAAAGGAAATTTATGGTATCACTTCTCTATTTATATGAATGTATATACAGAGAAATATTAAATATGTGTCTCTTAAACCTAAAGAAAAAAAATAACTTTATACTATGTCACCAGGAAAAAATGTGCATTGCCTGTTACATGCATATGGGAAATGAGGTAATTATTGTCTGATGATTTACTCCAGCTCTACTAAATCACTAGTTCTGCCATTGTCACTAACAGAACAGTCTTCAAAAGCTTGAAGTCAGAAGAGCAGGAACATTTTGATACCAAAATATTTTGAAAGGTGTTTGGAGGCTTACAAAAAGCAACCACCCTGAAATTCAGATTTAAGGCATCTGATTTCCCTGGATTTAGCTGGGAATTTGCAAATAACCTTTTAACTTTAGGAAATAAATAACCTCAGATGAAAATTAAGCACATAACCAGCTAAGACACATTTCAAAGTTTTAGAGGGACTAAATTCTCAGTAAGACTGAAATTCTCAGCAAGACTGAAGTGCTACAGTACCACCTGCACTGGACTTATGCTCAAGAGCCCTTTCCCAGTTCATCCTGGGAGACAATCAGCAAACTGGTATCTGCCCCAAAAGTGCCCCAAAGCAATACATCTGTGTTCTGAGGGCTCACTGGGCAAACCAGCTTCCTCTGGACAAGAGTACAAAGTCTAAGAGAGAAGGTACAAGTAAACCATACATCTAGTTCCACCTTTACACACTCAAACATACCTGCACTGAGAGCAGGTATTTACTGCTAGAGTCTGGTCTGGCACATGAGCCTGTGTGAGGTGGTGTAGCCTGTACCAGGCAGCTCCATGGACCACATTAATGTTCATTAGTTGTTGCCAGTCCTGGCCAAAACAACTAAAAGTCTGGTCCAACTGAAAAACTCAGTTTTTGAGCTAGATGCATAGGCTACCCATGGAAAGGTATCTAAAGAGGAAGAGGATCTCTCTATACTGAATCCCAATACTGAGAAAGAGAAAGAGACAAGAAGAAAGGAGAGTGATGATTGTGTACCGGTTCTCTGAGTCAGGAGTAATACAACTAATGAGTTGAATGTGAATAAGCTCTTTCTTCTTTAGGCAGGACATAGCATAATGACAGAATCTCCTTGCCCAGATTGTTGGTGTCAAAATAGGAAGCCTAGAAACCAAAATTTGAAGATCTAAAAAATAAAATAAAAATGTTAGTTCACTGAGCTTACATAGTCTAAAAACTGAGAAGAACATACCCATAAAGGCAAAAAGAGAGTTACCACTCTCTACACTCTATTAGAGAAAGAAAACAGATGGCAAGATCACAGAATCAGCTAGGTTGGAAAAGACCTTTGAGGTCATCAAGTACAACCTATGGCTTAACACTTCTGTGATAGATCCTGTAACAAGGGAGCTAAAGAATGGCATTAGGAAACTACTTTGCAATAGGCAGAGCATTGAAGTAACAGCCTGCCTAGGGACTCCACAGTTTCCCCAGGCAAGATCTTTGCACTTAAGAGTGTTTTTCAGGTATAGGACAGTTTTAGTTTACATTGCCCTGAGGTCTCTGCCATCCCTATGCTTTATAATTTGTTTTCTTGAAATTTCAGCTGGGTAGAATTTCCTTAACTTCTTTCCTTTTTTCTATTGTCTTTCAATTTTCCTGCTAGTACTATTGTAATATCATTGTATTGCTGGGATAATTCAGGCCAATTAAAGGTTGAATTAAGAGTGTTGGGGTTTTTTCAGTCATATATTGGTTTACAAAACTTTTTTTCTGGGGGTGGCTTTTTTTTTTTTTTTGGTTGGTTGGTTGGTTGGTTGGTTGGTTGGTTGGTTGGTTGGTTGGTTTTTGGGGGTTTTTTTGTGGTGGTTCTTTGAGTTTTGGGGGTTTTGGGTGTGGTGGGTTTTTTGTTTTGTTTTGTTTTGTTTTGTTATGTTTTAAGTTGGATGCAGTTGATTGGAAGGCTGGAGAAACTACTGTGAGATAAGATTTTTTTGAGATCAGATAATTTCTGTTGAAGTGGAGACAGCCCAAAGAATTTAAGTCATTAACCTATGAAATTATTCTTTGAATGCTTCCGAGGATGGGGCAGCCACAATTTCTCTGGGCAAACTGTTCCATGCCTCACCACTCTCAAGAATTTCTTCCTAATATCTAATCTGAACCCTCTTTTGGTTTTAAGCCATTCCCTCTTGTCCTGTTACTACCTGCCCTTGTAAAAAGTCCCTCCCCAGCTCTCTTATAGCTCTGCAGGTACTGGAAGGTGCTGTGCTATGTTCAGCCTGGAGCCTTTTTTTTCTCCAGACTGAACAACCTCAGCTGTCAGCCCATTTTCACAGGAGAGATGCACTGGGCAGCCTGGTTTAGTGGAGGGTGTCTCTGCCTGTGGCAGGAGGGTTGGAACAGGATAATCCTTAAGGTCCCTTCCAACTTTATGCTATTCTATGATTCTGATAGTCCTGTGTTACAAAATGTTTTCTTTTACTTGACATTATTTGAATCCCAGGATAAACCTCAGGTCACTGTTCATGTTTCTTTGCACCGGTACAGACCTGTGTCTGTGGGACAGGATATACACTTAAAAAAATAAAAAGGAATTCTGCTGAGTAACTTCATCCTGTAAAATGATGCAATTCAGGAGCACCTAAGAAATACACCAGTATTACTTTATGAGTAACATATAAGGACAATTTTCTTAGGATCTCACAGGAAAATACTTAACAAAATAGATTCTGCAAAATCTTCAGGTTCTGAGACTAAGAAAGGGAAAGACTTGTTTCTTAAACAAGTAAGACTGATTGCAATGCACATATACTGTATCTTAGTAACTAAGCAACAAATTTTGCACCAGACTTAAACATTTATCTCCTATTGAAATTAAATAAGATTGGTTGATTAGGCATCCAAAAGCCTCATCCCCACTCATTTCATTTTATTTTTTTTCTGTCTCTGAATCTGTTTCCCATCTTTTATCTATAGCTAATATCCATGTGAGAAATGATGTAACTATTTGAATAAAATGTAGCTACAGAAACAAATAAAGTGTACCTGTGGTGATATCAGCTGAGAATTTCATAATTATCATTGTAGAATTGTCATTGATGGAAGTTGCAAAACAATGGAAAATGTGTGTCAAAGGAAACTCTTCCTCCTAGAACACCCCAGTTTAGCCCTGGAAAAACCTACAGCAATGGACTCTTAGGGTGCACAGTGATATTATTGTAGAAAACCTATTAATAGTAAAGATTCATTGCTATCTTTAAATAAGTGAATAAAGTGAAACAAACATTTAAATGCAAGTTTAATTTAAATTACATGAATAGCCAGAATTTATCTTATGGTTATTTGGTTTCTTTGTATGATGACTTCACAAATAGTTTCTATTTTATTGCTATTTCAGTACAAAACTTTTGCAAACTTCAAATGCAAATGAAGAAATAGCTGTTGGATTCTGCCTCATTCAATCTCTCCACAGGAGTGGAAGTATCTTGATGAAAAGTGTTGAAGTGCCTGAGGCTGCTCTCAAAGGAAAAGCTTTGGTTATTGCCCAGATAAAATTCACCTCATCTCAGTCCATAGTACAAGGAAAATTACTTTGGTTACAGATTTTATCTAGCTGTAAAATAACTTTCTGAATAGCAATAGAGACCTTTTCTGCATCTTTTATAAATATTTTCTCACATTAATCCGTAAAAGTTCGTCAACCAAGGATGGTGCCATGGATCTATGGGGATAATTCAGTGTCCTTGAGCACATTTGAAAAGATCTTGATCCAAGGGATGAAAATATGCTCGAAGTGATAGAACTCCTAAAAGAATCTTACCTAGTGAAATTACTATCTCAGGGAGATGTCTCTGACTGGTGAGATAAGCATCATAAAATAAATCAGTGCAATTAATTTATGGCTATAAGCAATATCAAACATGTTACACCTCCCAGTAACCAGCATTCACAGTTTCACTTTGATATTTGATGCCTTCTTCGTCTTATCCCTATTAAAGTAGTAAACTGTTTATACATTTTATTGATATTGTCATTTGTATCCCCAGGAAAGTTCAGGGAAAACAGACTTGCACTAAAGAAAAACGTATAGAACAGAGCCATGATTTCCTTCAGTCACTGCACATGCACAGGGAAGAATAATTTGTGGAAACATGGAGATGGAGGAGTAATGGATTCCTCTGTCAAAATGATGAGTGAAAGAAAGATGTAATTACCATTAATGCACTTCAATTATGGCTCAACGGTTTTTTAGCTGTATGTTCCCATTTAATTTTCACTTAAAACAAAACAGTTGCCACAGACCCAGAGCTAAAAACAGAAATCCCTTTCAGCTACTGGCAAATTAGCAACTAATGTTCTTATTATATAAGCACAGGGAAGATTGGCTTCTTCCAGGCAAACACGGGAAGTGCTTGTTTGTTCCAGGCACTACTCCTTCTCCCCCCAAACTCACAGTTGAACTTTCTTTTCAATGTTATAACCAGCTAAGCATGATAATACTTTTTTTCTGGTTCCTATTTAGCTTTCAAAGCCCTCACAGGATTTCTGTCATGGATCAGTGGCACCTTCCAGGAGTGAGTGAGGTCAGTGGATATCCTTGGTATACAGGAAGGCATGTTCTATTAGAAAAGGGAAATGTTTTCAAATCCCTCAGATCTTAAGCTACTAAAAATAAACTAATGAGCCTTAAATTAACTTTTTTTTTCCACATCTTTTCAAAGCCTAAAGAAAAGTATTTATTATCTGGGAGTGACATGCAGGAAATTAGTCTTATAAGTCATGATTAAATGATTATAGTTTCACAATTTCTTAATTCTAATCTTAATGTTAATCTGTTGTAGAGTGCATCCATGCATGTTTCAACTTCAGTGTTTTGTTTTTTTTTTTTTTAATTGGTTGTCATTTTATCATGCAAAATTTTAATAGTGAAGAAGCTAAAAAAGCACATGATGTAGGAATCACCTTGGTATCACTATTTGACTGTCTGTCTGGAACAGTTTTGAACTGGTGTCCACATTCAGTGCCACCTCTCTACATCTCTCCAATAACCAAAGCGAACTTGATACATTTCCTGTATATTTTAAATTGTCCAGAATCAGAATTGGGTTACGAGCAAGGAAATTTTTGTGAAGAGTGTGAAGGGATGTGAATTTATTTGGTGAAACTCATCCTTACTGGGTCTCCACTGAAACCACTAGAGTCATTTCTAGGGGAAAAGCAACCTTGAGAGTGGATTAATTCACACTGGTCCCTCAGACCCAGTGAATTCCTTCCCAGGTTTCAGGCTGAAGAGCAGGCTTAGGACAATTCTGGTGCACTCACAAAAGCTGCATTAGCTCTGTCTGCTCCCTGTTAGGGCTGAGAGTGATGTAAGCTTGTCCATGTTTGACCAGGTCCCACCAAACAGAGAGCTTCTGGAAGAGGTTGGAGTAAATCAGCAAGGATGCCTTGGTTTGTGGCTTACCTGCCCCAACAGACATTTTGGATATGGCTCCTTTTTGCAGAGAGGATGAAAGAATTTGTGTTATGGCATGTCAGCTGGCTACAGAGAGTGGGATCTTGCCCATTTTATTTAGCACTATGAGAATCTGAGCACGGAAGAGGTTAAAGACCGTCAGACAGTTTTTTAACATGCTCCCCTATGAGAAATGCGCTGTAAAACTTCATTGGGAGCCTTTTACTTGTTGAGTTACCCACAGAGAGTGCCACTGCAGCCAAGGCTGCTGCTGGCCTGAGCACTCTGAACTGGGGGTTTACAAACCTTGTAAAGGCCTTTGTAAGTACGTTCATCACAAGCACAAAACCCCACATGGGGTGATATTTTGGACTGGCTGTTACCAGGCTGTGTATCTCAAACCAGCCTGCCAGATCAAAAGGGAATCAGATATGTGAGCCACAGGCAGAGGAGGACTATAGAGCAAGGTCATCCAGTCCTAGGGAAGTTACAAAGTTAAGCAAGTTGCAGACTACTGCATCCAAAAGAATTACTACTACTAGCATAGCTACCAGATACAAAGACCACTGTGTATTCAGGCAAGATTTTTAAAAATCCGAATTTTTACACTTGCAGAACTTGTGGTTCCTTCCAGAAGTTTAGATAGGTCAGTGTGACTATGGCAGCCACAAGATGTCAGAGAGCCTTTGGAACACCTGGTAAATCCGGACCAAATCATGGTGAATAGCAGTTCATGCCTTGGGTTGAGGACCCAGCCCTCTTGAAAAGTCTTTTCCTTTAAAATGCAGTCACTAATGACAGAGTCCCACTCTCATCACGGGGACATTCAAATGAAATAACTGCAAAAGACTGTCTGCAGAACTACATGTGCTTTTCCTTGAAATCATTTTAGTTGCAAGCACAGAAGAGAGTCTGTAGCTCTGAAATGCCAGAACACAGTGCTGAGCCATTTGCAATGACCTGAGCTTGATAGAGTGGGTGAGGCAATCCCATTGTTTCCCTGTGGAGATTTTCCTTTTCCCACTTCCCCACAGAAGATCTTCAAGCTTCTTCCTCCACCTGCAGAGTTCTTGGAGGAAACTGTCTATATTTCATACAAAGTTCAAACATACCATGTTTTCATCATAAAGTTTATTTACATTTCTTGATTACACTTGTTCTGGCTCATTTCCTTTGTTTCATTCTTGCTAGAAAACCTTGCTAGAGTGCTTGTCCGTTATTAATAAATTGCGTCAAACAGTAGCAAGTATGGTTCAAAAATTTGGCAAATATTTATGAATGACATTTTCATTGTTAGGAGAATTTTTGGCCCATTTTCAGATCAAACACAAATTCCAGCCCTTTAACATCTGTTTTTGCTATATTCAGATTGTTAAGAATTAAATAAAAAGAAAAGAAGACTTAAAGAACAATCTGAGCAAAAGATGCAAGTATTACATCACTGAATGGACTTCCAGAACTTTAAAAAATGATATTAATGAGTTTTGTTTGGCTGTTAAATGATTCTTCATAAAGCTATGAATTATGAAATCAGAAAAAAACAGTATAAGGCATTCTTAAATAAATTCTGTGAGAAACTTCAGAAAAAATAGATGAATGCATACTGAAGAAATTCTAGTGATGGGCACTCCACTGCTGCCATTGGTGAATTATTCCATCTAATTAAAGAGTTCTTCTTTATTGTTAAAAATTTATTTCTATTCTGAATGGACCCTGCATCAACTTCAAACCTCTGTGTTGTTTTTAGATTCTGTTTATAGCTCTCGTCAGCTGGGTGCCTGCCATGATTTGACCACAACCACTTTTCTGAGGCTTAAGAGATTTTTTTTTTTTCCTAAAACACTAAGATACTAATTTATCTTTGCATAGGTAGATTTTTCTGAGGCTCCATCTCCTATCTCCAAAGAAAAGAAGAGAAAAAAGTAGAATGTTTTTCATTGGTAATTTAACTGCTTTTAGAAGCTTTTACTGAAATGCTTATAACTTTTTTCATTCATTTAGCTGAATCAAAGGCTCCCTTTTATTATATCTCCATAACCTTCATTTTCTCTGGAAGACATTATCCATTACTGATGCACTGTGAACGTGTTGGGTCTTAATTTACTCAGTGTATTCACAGTCTTGTTAAATCCACAGATATTATTCTTACTAGTAAGGAAGATTTCAAACCTCTCCTTAAATATGAAATTGTGCAGCTAGCAAATAAATTCAGGCTGTCCTCAGCTCTTCACAAGAAGGATCTCTGGCTACATCTTTAATAGCAAGTTAAGCATTTATTTATGGGTGGGTTTGTGGATACTGAAATGTCTTGTATCCTGTCTAAGAACAATCAGAGGTTTTTCCTGGGCAGACTAGGCATGTTCTGAGAGGTAGAATAGGCTCAAAGAAGGTATGCGGTAGTATGACAGAGCTCACAACAGTATTTAAAAGGGCAGGAGGTGTTAATCCTCCGGGCATAGACCATTCCTGTCATTTGGCCTCAGGACCAGATAATGGTACCAGGCACTCAATTTGCTTACTGAGATGTACTTTCAGCCCCTCTGAAGGCTGAACCTTGGCATTGTTTTAGCAGATTCGAAATTCATAGACCTGCCCAAGTGAGTATTCCTTAGAAATCGCTAAATGTTCTCAAGTGCCAGTGTTATGTCAGGAATGCATTTGAACATCTGAGACTGTTTGTTCTTTGGGCTCCCTGACACAGCCTAAGTATACATTTGAGTATCCTTTCAAGGAAAAACTTCTCAAATTACATTTCTAATTTTTTCATTGTCAGCATACACTTGGAGAAAAGACTGCTCAGTGCCTTTTTGAGTAATCTATTAAACCTTCAAGTGCTCTTAAGTACCATTAGCTGACAGTTCCAAATGCACTTTCTAGACATGAACTAGATGACTTATTACAGTAATATTTAGTTACAAAAATTTAGTTATTTTTCTGTGAATTAGCAAACCATTTAGTTTGTGTAAGTAAAGTTTCCAAAGCTAACCTCCATCACTGGTCTTTGATTTCTCATATTCATAAGATGGAATAGGTGGCAATTTAACATATGATGTTTTGTGGGAGAAAAATAAAGTCTAGTAAATATAGGACAGGTTGTTTCTTCAGACGCTTTTTGCAATGAATGGGTTTAATCTAATGAATGAAGGTCTTGTAGGAATAAATCTCAAAATCCCAGGTCTCCCTCTTCAAAGGGAGTGAATTTAAGAAAATGGGCCAGGTCTTTTCCAAGGTGAGTGAAAACATTTTCTGTAACCTCTACTGGGATCTCCTTAGACCCTCACATTCTCAGCAGTTTGCCTTTTAAAGGCAGTGTCTCTGAAAGCTGTGACTAATATAGGATCATCCTTCCTGACTATGCATCAAGTCTGATGGAATTTAATATACCCACAGGAGACACCTTATTTTTCAGGCAGGAGACATCATATTTCCATCAAAATCTCTGTGGAAAGGAGGGAAGCAATTACATCCTGCCCAGCCCTAGTTCAGAAACATTAAAGAGTAATTTCTACTTTGTCTTCAGAAGTCCTTATATCCACATAGAACTTCCACAGATGTCACAGAGAAGAGGTGGATCAGCAAGGCTGTGAAACAGCTACTCCTAATTTTCATGTTCATAAGGCAGAGCCCAACCCCTACACAGATGTGTGTCTTGAGAGGGCTCTTGATTGCTCAAATATAAAACTGCCTGAGATGGGACATTCACATCTGAGAAGATATCTGACCTCCTTTCTTAGTCATTGGTAATACACAGACATTAAATAATAGATTTTAACAAAGACCTCTGGTTTCTAAACTAGAAATTTCAATCATGCCATATGCTTCTTTTTCTTAGTAAGAATCAAAATGCTGATCTTGAATATATATATGCATGTCTATACAGGAGGTCGCTACAAATAGATGAGGTGAACTGGAATCCCATCATTTACACAGAGATTGTGGAATCACAATTAGAACAATATTTTCCCCCTCCAAGAACTTGTTAAACTCTTGAAGCAGTGGTGATATGCAGTTTTTACACAACTTGGAACACTGAGAATGCAATTGATCATGTTTTTGTTGTAGTTTTGCTCACAATTTATTCTGATAAATAGTTCCAAAATAAAACAGTTTCCTGAATACTAAAAATAATGAAGTTTGGGTTCTAGTTATTTTATGTCACATGATGAAGTGATTTTGAAAGGACTTCACTGAAGCTTTAGGGTGACTTTACCCTTGAGTAGAAATTGGAGGAATGAAATTAGCTCAAGGATAGTCAAGAAATGAGGGATGAAAAAGAAGAAAGAATGTTTTTCCTGACAGCAGGAAAAGCATCACTTTAGCTCACACCTTGTTATCTGCCTGAGGAAAGAAAGCTTTACTTAGGAATGACAATTGTGATGTGTGATGAGGGACAAACTCAAAATGGAAATTTTCTTAGAGTTAAATCTTTCACCAACCAACAACTTCTTTGTTGGATGTCTATCCAGGTACACATTTTCATCATTTTTATGGGAGCTTTAGAATTTTTAAGTATTTTCTTAGTTGATAGGTTTGCTTCAAAATTACCTTCAATTTTAAGTGCTTAGAGGAATAATGGAAGATAAAGAAAGCAATGGAGAAGAAGGCACGCATAGCCCTTGGAATTATCTAAGGTTTGTTCCACAGGTAAACAAGTTTCAAATTCCTAAAGAAAAAGGGGGAAAATATGTAGAATTTAATAATATCTAAGAAATATAAGAAAAATATCTACTTTATATGTCTCAGAAATCCAAAGCAAAATAGAGTCTACACGGGGCTGTGTTTTTAACATTGTAGATTAAATGATGCATAACTCCATGGTTTTCCTATAAGAACATCTCCATAGTCTGGACTTTGCCATTGATTCCCAATGGGACAGATCAATCCAAAATCCGGGATACAATTATCCAAGATCTTACAAAACATTTCTCTCAGCTGCTATTCTCCTATCAATATTTTAGGACATATTTCAGGATCACATTAATAACAGACTGTTCACTTTGTCCGATGTGTGGGGTCCATTGCACTGAAGGCCTTTGCTGTTCAGGAGCTGAACAAGCCTGAGGCACTGCAGTCTGTTCTGGAACAGGGAGGGTAGGTTCTCTGTTTTCCCTTCTTTTCCTGACTTCCTAATTCCCCCCACAAAAAATAAGAAAGGGAAGTCAAGCAAATTCCCAAAACCATGATGAACATTGGTTTCTTCTAGAAACATGGGCCCAGTGAAATTTTAAATCCTTGGTTAAATCAAGGAGTTTCCCTTTAATCTTCCTATGTGCCACACTCCAGAATCCTGCACCAATTTGCTAGGCTGTAGCCCTTAGCATTGCAAGGAAGATTAAAGAGAAAAATTATTTGCCTATTTTAAAAAATAATCTGTGGAAGGAAAATGCAGAAGTGAATAGGTTCAACATATACATCTTCATTAAATATAATTTTGCACTGTTAGAGCCCAGCATTTTTTCCCACATTTACTTATGGACATGTGAATGTTAATGTCAATTAGAGCCATAGAATCCTGAAACCCCAGTTACTATAGTGCAAACATAGGAACGGAATACTGAACAAGTATTCTTGGAGAGGCAAGAGCAGAAGAAATATTTGGATAAAAGTTTATGTCCACTGAGAATATAAAAGGAACAGAATAAACTACTTCCCTTTCCTGTCAGCTGGCCAAGAGAATCTTTTCTGTAAATGTGTCATTTTTCCTATGTGGACCCATATTCCCTTTGTTTATCTTTTCTCACCTGATCATGTCCCATATAAGTTAAATGAAAGGAAATGTTTGTGCTTCTTTAGAATTTACAGTCCTGGCTGTACTTATTACAATGGTATTGTAAGTAAATAAAAGTACTTTTCAATGAGATAGTAATTTAAAATATAAAACAGAAAAATCAAGTAAAATCTCGTGCTTTATCCCATCAAATTAATTGTCATCAAACTGTTTTGGAAGGTAACTCTTTAATCACACTGATAAATGCGCTGAGATCATGCTGCACTTCTATGCATGCTCTTGAGCAAAGTGCCATGACATTCCATGTGGCATGGAATTGCCAAAATTTCACCTGTTTTTGTTCCCCTGTGTGTATTCTGTCGAAACCCTGATCGACAGCTCTCTCACACAGTGCTGTCAGCACAGCTACCTCCAGTAGTACTGCTGAGCCTCCTCAGTATAATTCACCTTAAAGGAGTCAGATGGTAGAATTGCCAGGAATGGGGAATGTATGTTTTGTAAGGGAACACTTTGTTTTGCAAACTTACCCAGATGGTCTCTGTAGATTGCAGTTTGTGAGTTTAGTGCTGAATCAACAGGATGTCCAGCTCCCTCACCTTCTCCTCTTGTTCTGTAGGAATAGGTGCTCATCCTACCCTAGGGAAATAAGTATGGACTAAGTTCTATAGGAAAAGCGGATAAAGGAAAGAAAAGAGATATTTCCTTTCCCTGAAAAAATACGAAATCAAACCAACCCAGAACAACAAAAGCAAAAACCCAACCTAAAACTGTAGCAGCCGTACAGGTTAGAAAGTATTTTGAGTATATTTGGGCTGTGTATAGCAGCAGAAAAGACTGGAATGCAATTAAGTATTACAACAGTCTTATTTTCTCCTGTTTAAATCTCTGCACAAGTGTTTTAGGGTCATTATTCTCACACTGGTTAAATGAGGCACCTGTAAAGTTTCATTAGCAGAAATATTACCTTTAATTTAGCTTGGAAGAAAGTGATTTGTTATAATGTGTGCAAAGATAACATTTTATTAATTGCCAGCTCAGTGGCAAGCATTAAAGAATGGAACTCCTGAGCTCTAAGTGTGCGTCTAGTTCCTTTCCTGGGAGTCCTTAAATCCTTTTTAGGATGAACATATTTTAAATTTTGCCACTTATCTGGTAACTGGAGTCAGAGGTAGTAGTAGTCATGCACAAGTCTACCTCTTGGCTGTCTAAAGACTCAGACATGTTCTGGGACCTCGTTTCTTGCAGCATAGACCTTTCGTCCTTCAGGAAGAAAGCGGGGTGTTAAGATAAAAATTGTCTTCCAGTATCTTTTTCCATGGTGAGCTCTGCAGAGCCTGCTCTTGGAATAGTTTTCTCTCATCCTCAGTTGTCTTGTTCTGCTTTAAAAGAGAGAGTAACTCAGCTTTTACCCTGCTTTTGTGACTTGTATTTCAACCATAAATATGTGCCAGCATATATCTCCTTGGATCACTGCAGTCTCCTTTCTGCTAAGAGGAATCCATCACTATTGCAGCAAAAGGTATTAAAAAATACTTCTTTTTGGTCTCAGCTATTTTTGGTATAAGATAAGCTTTCATTCTGGTTATCCCTAATGTGCAACATAGGCACAGTCTGAGTCAGTGTTACAAGCTTAGAAATAGCAAACCAGGCTTATTTTTAAATGCATTACTTCATTAGTGATTCCCAAAGATAAATACTGCTCCACCATTCTAAAAGGCTTGGCTCAGATCAAGGCAGATGTAGACGTTAAAAGGAAGCTTGTGCTGTACACAGTACCAAGATTTAATTTATGTTGACTTTTTCTTCCTCTCTGCTTAAGAAATTTATTCTTAAGCATGTTATTAAGCGTGTTATTCTTTGCATGTTTTTTCCCAAAAAGAAATGATTCAGAGCTTCCTTCTTCTACAAAACAAAAACAGACAGTGTCAACCCACAGCCCAGCATGTGAGCAACCCAAAAATAATAACATAAAATGTGCATGTGATGGAGCAAAACTGCTGATAAGAAAAATATTTTCAGTGTCTAGTTTGAATTTGCGAAGTCAATCCTGTTTCCATTAAAGTCAGTATTGACACACCCATTATTAAAAAGAAGACTAAGTTGTGGTTTGATCACAATGGAAAGCCAAAAAAACTAAGCTTGAAAGGCTGTTTGTCCCTAGGGGAGAAACCACAATGGCCTTTCTGGAAGTTAACAGCTGGAAGTTGAATGTTGTTAAATTCAAATGAAGACCATTTTCCTAGCAGTGAGAACAGTTAGAAGCCAGGACAGACTTCCAGTTATATTCTCTAACTTTTGAAGCTTTTAACCTGAACTTGGATAGTCTTCTCAATGCTGTGATTTAGCCAGTAAAGTTTTGTGACCAAATTTGTGGTTTAAGTGATCATAAACTTATTACATGATGCTGAGGTATTTTGTGGTTTAGAAGGGAGATGAAATAGAAGGTATGTGGACTCCTCTGGTTCAGATAAGTTTTTCCTGTCTGTGGAAAGAAGGAAAGAGTCAATTCCTGCCTTTTGCTCCTTAGTTCTAGTCTCTGTTTTATGCGGGAGATAAAACCAGGGGAGATAAGAGTTCCTTTTGAAATTCATGCCTACGATTCAGCAAAGTGGAGATAAGGACCATCTGTATTAATTCCTCTAATAACACTTGAATAATGCTCTTTTAACCCTATACCAGGTGTTTATGCGTGTGTCACACCACTGAGGGCAGAGTAGGCATTGTCTTCGCAGGCCCCCAGCTGCAGGCACAGCTGGCAGCCGCGGAGGTTTGCTGATGTTGAGCCATTAGGGAGTTTCTGTGCGCTGGCGAGCAGGGAGCCGTGCCCGGCGGGCAGCTCATCCCGCAGGTCTCGCATTCCGATCTTGATGGGCAGCATCACTCCCTGAACGTGGCTGCTCTTCACCGCTGTTTATAGGAGAAGCTCAAACAACCAACTATGAAAAGCTGCCCACGTTTCAAATTTTAAATTTCTAATGTCAAGTGAGACATATCTTGATGTGGGATTAATTTTTTAGGTGCACATAGTTGATTGTGCCAAATGCTGGCAGTGCCTCTAAAGCCACGATAAGCGCAAAGGAAATCCTTAGGAAATAGTTTGGGATCTAAGCCTGTATTTAAACAAATAATATAAATACTCTCACTGAAGTAAAGAACTATATGTGTGAGGAAGGAAGCCACATTTTTTTTCTTGAATTAGTAGTATCCCGTCCCAAGCCTCTCAGAGGAATAAAAGAAATATCCTTGCATGATATACTACCACAAGCAAAATATTCCTTCTTGAGTCTATTATCAATCAGTTTAAGACACAAGGACAACATTGCTTTATCTTCATTAGTATCTTGCAGTGTATATGAAAATACAAATAATACGACAGGTAATTAAATTCTGGAGATATTTCTAAAAAATATAGATTTTTCAACAGAAGTATTTGTTTTGATTCCCTGGGTCAAAGAATAAACTACTTGCCTAAACGTTTCATTTAAAAAAGTAAAAATTTGAAATTAATTGTGATGTTGTTTGCATTTTTTCAAATTACATTGCTCAGGTTATGTTTTCAAGTTTTACACATTAGAAAATCTATCTGCTATCAGAGTTTTTGACATAAAATAAAACCCTTTTACATAGTCCTAGTAATATGATCCTAGTCATCGTCATTTCTTTATTGAAAACCATCACATTTTCATTTCCTTATTCTTCTTCTATTATTTTTATAGTACATGATTGTTTTCTTTTCTAAAAAATTGTTATTTGAGTTTGCAAAGGTGTGTGAAGCCATTTCAGAAGTCATGCTAATACTTTCTTGTGTATTTCCATATTTTGAAGCAGATAATTTTGTGATGCTAGCCATACTTACTTACTACATACTTATGAAAGTGCATCCTATCTCAAAGGCACAAGGCTTTTAAATACATTCCAGAACAGAGAAAATCTTGTTGTTTTAGTTGTAATAGCTACTTCAACGATAGTATCTGCAACAGATAAATCATGAGCAACAACTTGCTAATTATTTCTTGGTTGTTACATGAGTTAGATTTTTCTGTAAGCTCTGCTCTAAAATATTGTATTTTTTTAATATTATATTGTATTAATTTAAATATTATATATATATATAGATAAATGACTGAATTTGACTTTCTTAAACAACAGAAGTGTTGGAAAAGCTAGTTTTTGCCAACTTTAAATTAACGTGGAATATTAATGTTATGTACCTGGAAGTATTTCCAAAATTTGTCTAAATTAAACCAGTTTTTTGGTTTGTTTTTTTCTGGGTTGGTGTTTTTTGGGGTTTTTTGGGGGTTTTTTTTGGTTGTTGTTGTTGTTGTCGGGTTTTTTTGTTGATAATCCCCCTCTGGGTAAACAGCTAGAGAAAGAACATTTTCCCAAAAAACAGGAGAAGTATGTTCAACTGGATCTTTTTTGGAAAGGATTTGCCCCCTCATCTTCTGTCCCACTGAAGGCTGATTTAGCCACATTGGCTGGGAGTTTCTCAGGTGAGCTCTCATTCCTTCTTGGTTAGAATTCTTGTTCATATAGCTGAAGATTTTTTGGACAAGAGCGGCTTTCATCCTTGACAGGAATTTGAACAAGCACCGACCTGTTTTGTGGGGAGCCAGTCAAGCTATGGAGTCGTTATTATCTCTTTGATGCCTGGCACAATAATGTTTTGCTGTTCCATGCAAAAAGTAGCATGTCCAACAAAAGGAATTGAAGCTGTAAGACTTGTAGTTTGCAGGATGGAAGGATGTCACACTCCCCAGCAAATGCTCTAACTGCTCATCCATGAGATAAGAGGGATAAGCAGGATCTCTCAGAAATCCATCCCCTTTCCTTAAAATTTTTCCCCCAAATATTTCACGGGATGTGGATGAAGCATTCTATATGATATGAAAGAATGTGAGTCTAGTGTTTCCTTTTTGTAAAAAGAAATTTTAAAATCTCTTTGGTTTAATCTGAATTGGTTCATTTTTTTCAGAATAATTAGAAACATAAAAGTTGGGGTGCTTTATTTACAAACGGGTTCACCTTAAAACATACCACTCAGGGACTTGACCACTTATCCTCCGAATTCCTCTTTCATAGGACTGACATACAAATTAAACAAGAAGCTTTATCTCTGAAATATCAAAGGCTTGAGTTTATTTCTTTGCTTCTGAAAACAACCACAGTTTCTTGAAGCACACTTTTATTGCAAGCTGTCTATGGGAAATGATCCACTTTGGAATCGTTCACATGTGCACAGTCTCTTGGAGAATATTTTCAGGGTGGCGAGAAGATGTCCTTACCCAAGCAAGGGGAATCTCTTTGATTTTGATTGGCCCTTCAGCTAACTAGTGGATTTCATATGATAAAGACTATTCAGCTCACAGCATTCCAGATCATTATAAAACCAAAATATGGTCAGGGTCCAAGCAGCTGGGCACAACCAAAAGGCCTACAACTTCAGATTAAACTCTTCTTACTAAGCTTCCTGAGTATTCACTGTGATCAAGGAGAAAATTACTGTTTTTAAAACCTTCAAAGAGCTTGTCTACAATTTTAGCATGGCAGTGTAAGTTTGTATGTCAGCGTGATGATCATGATATGAAACCAACAACAATGCTCTGTATTTGACCACATGAATTTTGTTGCTCCAGAAAACTGAGAAGTACCTTTTACCTACTTCAGTAAGGCACAATTGGAGTGATTTTGGTTCTGTTCTCCTTTGTTATGAATGTCCCAAAACATACACAAAACATGGTCATACACAAAAGCAAAATAATTATCACTACTGTCCTCTAAAAGAAAATAATTTTCCAAATGCCTATTAAAGAAATGATCAAATGACCCACTTGTTTTTCTTGGGTGCTTTAGAAAATCCTGTTTTTCAAAAACTGTGCTGGAAATATGTTGCAAAAAGACAGTTTCAGTCTGAAGGTTCTATTCCACATTGCACTCAATCTGGTTTGAGCAGCCTACCTGACTTACTTTATTATTAATAAATGCAGGCTTTGGATAGGAGCTCTCAAACCCCAATATACCCAGGGAAAAAAAAGCATATTAATAACATCCTTCATGAGCAATTTACATATTGGTTTATAAATTGCTTACAAACCTTATATTTAGATGATGAATGAACATCAGATTTAGTACTGTAGAGAATGGCAAAACTGCCTTCAATTTCAATTGGGTCGTCCTCTGTCCTCTGACTTAGATGTAAAGAAAAAGGACTGTAGACTGGGAAGGGACAGAAATGTTGGGCTGATTAAAAACAGATATCTTAATCTGAAAATACAAAACCTCTTTCCCATCCATCTTGTCTGCCTTTCATTTTTAACTACTGCAGCCATGTATAGTTGTTAAACACTTTTTGTTCAGCAAATAACACATCCAGTGTATCAGCGGTCCATAGAAGTCGCTGAAAGCGATTATGCTGACCTCCAAAAATATTGGAATAGACCTGGAATATTAAGGAAAAGTGTTATTGAAGAAGGAGATTCAGTAAACATTTGTTATCACTGTAAGGAAAGGAAAGAGGAAAGGAAAAGAAAATAGGGGTTGTACAGAGCTTGATGCTGGTTTTCTTTTACAAATAGTCCCACACAATAGAAATACTTCATGAAGCACTAGGGTACTTCAACATCTGCTGACATTCAAATAGAGTAGAAGAGGAGAAGGCTCCTGCATGCATTATTCGTGCTGACCATTTAAAGCTTCAGACCAGAAGACATAAATATTTCAGTAAATGACAGGATCAGAGTAAAGAAATTCAACAGATCAAAGAGAGACCATATGGTCAAAGACACTCTTTTGTGTAAAGTTGTGTCACGGAGAGATATTTTAATGTGCAAGGAGGTGTTGAATGCTGTGCTTCAGGCAACAATGTGATACAGAAGCTGTTTCTATTTATATGGAACTATTTCAGTGCCTCCAGGACTGGAATAGTCATCCCGGGCTACCAAGGGCTGCTGACCCGGAAATTTATGAAAGACATTTCTGTTTGGAGAGCCCTTTGGAGAGGTTGCTCAAATTAGTTGACATCTTTCTGAAACAAGCAGCAGTTGTGTGTGCAAGTTGGGAGAAAATGCCACGTTTCAATCAATGCTTACTTTCTCATGGGAAGAAAGTGTGTGAACAGCTCAGAAAGGCAGCAGAGCCTTTGCATCTGTGTCAGGGCAAACGAAAGCTGGCAGTCAGGTGGTTCCCCTTCTCACAAAAGGAACGACTTGAGTAAGGTAATTACTGTTTAATATTTCCACCAGGATGTTTGAAGGGAGCATTTAATTATCCTGCCAACATCTATTCAAATAAACATGAGGGGTTTAGAACTTTTTTTTTTTCCTGAGTTGCAGGCTTAAAAGGAATACCAAACATTCTGGGGCACTAAACCTCTTAGATCTCCTCTGCAATGTGGCATAGTAACATGTTTCTATTGACATTTTGCCTTTTACATGAAATGATGCCTACCCTAGAGAACAAGCAGCGGTGTATCCTGCCTCTTCTCTCACCTCGTTAAATCACCTGTCTTGAAGCTTTACCAAAGCAATATTTTCAGTAGAGCACACTAGGACAGTAGCTGAGTGCATATTTTTTTTTTTCAGCAAATGTTCTTTTAGGGCAAAGCCATTGTTGAGAAATACTCTGAGCATTCTTCTCATGGGTCAAATCATGCTGCTAAATGCCATAGTGCTGCCAGCTGAATGTGGCCATATGAGCACTTGTTGGAAAAAAATTTATACTTGTCTCCTTTGCACATGTAGTCACATACACCAACACACATATGGGTTTAGAGATTGTAATTTTTTTTTCTAGTTAACAAACCCCAAACACATAATGAATCTGTGACTGACATTGTTCTATCTGTCCATATGTAATATTTCTTTTTTAAAAAAATTCCATAAAGCCTTTTTTGGTTCCTTTAACTGTCAAATCTTCAGTGTTTAGAGGGCTGCCCAAGAAGGAAAGTGCTACAAAACCTGATCAGCTTATCCTTCTTAAATCAGCTAAAGGCTCTTGCAGAAGGTGTCTTATGAAACATCTCAACCCTAAAATGCAGACATCGGTCACAATCCAGGCAACACACATTGGGTGAACAAGCTCTGCAAGAAGAAAATGTTTAGAAGAGTTGAGAGTCTGACAGATTCTGGCAGCAAAAGAAGTCAATACAGAAAAAGTTGCAAAGTCAGAGTGTGTGAGTAGGTAGGAAAGCTGGCTGAGATGCTTGGAAAAGAGTATTAACTCTTTCCAAGGAGTGGGGACTAGTGGCTGAGGATATGATCTTCTGGGCACTATTTTGCTTTTTACACCTTAAAACAAAAGAACTGTTTGACATGTATCTTTAACTTCTTTTCATAATTGGAACAATTATCAGACCTCTGATTTTTTTTCTGTAACTGCTCAGAAGAAATAAACTAACAATTTTATTTTTGTTACACTTAAAATTAATTAGAAAGTGCAGTAATCTAGGTCTTGATAATAAAAATCATAAAAATAAAAATATACTGAAAATCAGTGTGATCCTTTTGCACCCCCAGTCAAAACATGAACTCATCTAAAGCTAGTCTTTTTATTTAGTAATTTATATTAAAATACTAACACCTCATAGGGTCTAAATTTAAAAAAATTTTAAAAATTAGGAGTAACATGTCATCAATATTTGACATTACTTGGGCTCTGATTTGCCAGATCTTTTTATGGATGAGAAATAACTTTACAGGTTAGGCACATTCAAACGGACCTTGCTTAATAGTTAATGGAGATCTAAAAGAAAATTTCACCTTCTCCAGAAATTATGTTAATATAAAATTTGAGAGTATGGGTAATCTTAATGCAAGAGTGGAAAAAGAGGGGTAAGGAGAGCAGAACACTGAAGATCAGGAAAATACTTGGAAATGGGACAATTCCAGTGTCTTCTGCTTTCCTCTCAGTACATAAGCAAATAGAACATGGATCTACATCTGGTGGTATCCGAATACACCCCCTCTGATATCAGCTCTCTGGCAGTCAGGTAGGCATTCAGAATTCTTTTCTAGTAATTCAGTAGCCAGAGGATGCATTATGGTTGTTCATTGCAGTTCCATAAAAAAGAGATATGAAAAATAAAGGCTAACCAAGGAAAAATACATTAAAGGAACTACAATGCAGTGGAAGCCTCTTAAAAATTGCATGGCTTAGGCATGTCTCAAATCCGGGCGCTCATTTAAAAAATTTTGTACATTTTTGCCTGGGTATACAGGTTAAGATGTGGTGTTCTATGAGTTGTCTGTATGTTTCCATAAAAGAAAGTTTATTCATGCATCATATTGGTGGGTCTTGCATGTCCCCAAAATCTAAGATGTACTCACCTCTCTAAACTTTTTAAATTAGTTTTATGCCTGTGTACCCACCTATTACCTATGTAGCATATATGATTTTATTTATTGTGGAAAGTCAGTGTAGGATTTATATTAATTTCCAAAGATTACAAGTAGCAGAAATTCATTATTAGTGAAGTGGAAGTCCTTGTAAGGCAAGAATTCACTTGTGCAGTGTCCTTGAAAACTCCCATTATGTGTGGGTTAATAGGAACCATAACCTTGAAATCATATGCATTTTCCCATTTGAAAAGGGTATTTCTAACACCTTTTTAACTCCTTTATTATTGAGATAGAATACAATGTTGAAACTAATGACACAGTCTGTAATTTTTCTTGTTGTTGTTTTGTTCTTTATATGTGACATGTGGTTTGAGTTTTAAAGCTTATTTCCTTTTGGTCTAATGAGCCTCTGAAAGTGATTAAATAGAAGAAAGACGGGTTAAACCAATGACATTTTATCAGAGGAAACACTATCAAATCTAGTGCATGAAAAGCTTTCTGTAGGTTCCCAAGATTTCTTGCAATAAATACTTTCTTATGACTGGAGTAGTAATTAGAAACTTAAGGCATTAAATGTTTGTCAGACAAAATGCAAGCAATAATCAGAAAAAATGTTTGTATGTGCTGTACTCAGTTATCTTTTTTTACATCTGGCACTCCATTCTAGCTGCCTGCTCTTTTTTTTTATGCTGAATTTAATGAACCTTCTTCATGCATGGGGAAATGCGACTTGAATTAATCACTCAAGCTATAGTTTTGAAGAACCTTTGGAGAGAAATGGATTAATCTTGGTCAGGATACTTTAGCATTAGATTCAGGATTAGGTGCACAGATTAAATTTATTTTACAATCAATTCACATGTTATGGAGATGTCGAGAGAGTGATGGCTCAGCACAAGTCTGAGTAAATCACCTCTCAGCGTGCTGTCTGTGCCACCTACATCTTGGTAGGGTAACAGTGGTTACTGGAGTTAAATGAGAAATTACTAAAATGTTGGATAATGTACATTTGCCACTGTTTTGTACAGAGGCCTTGATCATCACCAGAGGCATTTTCCATGGCTCTCAGAGGGTGTCTCAATGGAAGAGCTCCAGATGGGCTGCAGAAGTGAAGATCAGTCCAGTGGCATTGACCAGGACAAGCCAGCCTCTTGACCACTGTCTGCTCCCTGGTTATTTTGAAATTACATTTCTGTCCTAGAGTTATGCCCATTGAGTGATTTTTTTTTCTTTTTTTCATTTTGAATTTTATAGTAAAACCTATTAGTTTAGCATAAAACCTGTGCCCTAACACACAGAGATGATAAAATAGTGAGAAATGTAAGCAGTAAGTGAGCTAGATAAACAAGCATCTGACACATAAAACATTATTCCATTCCCCACCTTTAATATCACCTTTAATATCACTTTTAATGTGAGTATTTTGGAATAAAGATGTGAGATTCCAAGACTTTGTTCACAGTAGCCTCTTTGGTGTGTCAGTGGGATGTGCAGCTGCGTGTCATCTGTCTGAGTTGGAAACTCTGGGAAAAGGTGCACAACTGTATTGTCCTTGAGCTTGCTGGAGACCACCATGCTCCGGTTTAGACATTGGCAGTAATGTTCATCTCATTTATCTTTGCCATTTAATAGACAGACATTGGGTTTAAGAGGTCATTTGGAAGTTTTCAGTGGAGAAAGACAGATACCTCCTGTGGAAGTTTCACCCTATTCTAAGAGAGCTGTCTAAAAGACAAGATCTAAATTGCCCTTTACAAGTCAATTTCTCTCTAATCCATGAGCAGAATAGATTTCAACAGTCTGTATTTTGCTTCCCATGCCAAAAATTAAGGAAGATGAATGTCACCCTTACTAACAAATTTCTCTTGATTTTTAATGTTTCAAATAATATTTTTAATATAAAGTTCTAAATTAGAATAAGCACATTTAAATGTTCACTGTTTCTTGTCATGTACCATTTATACACAGTAATGTAGCTTTTACAATTTTTTCTCTTAAATTATGCTGTAATGATAAATATTTTTTTTGCATAACTACAGCAAGTTGCGTAAAATGAAAAGCATGGCAAGTAAATCACCTATGCAGCAACCAAATAAGCACAGACTCTTGCACAATACCAAGTGGAGTGTTTGCCAAGGACATGGATATTGAGGTGTATTGCTTTCATGTGATTTTATCCCCATTATATTTGTTTGGTCATTCATACTGGATCTGCTATTAGATGTTAGTATATATGAACACAGGAAAAATTATCTGAAATAAGAGACACAAGCCACTGCAGGTGGAATGCCCAGTTCCCCATCTGGAACTCAGATTTTCCTTTTTTAAATCAAAGGTAGTCATATAATCTCTAAGCTTGTATGCTTTCTAAAAATAAACTTGAAACCTTTCTATAAAAATAAATCCCTTAGCTCTAAATGTAATAAAGTAAATCTTATTTCTTGATTCTTGTTTCCAATTTGCTTGAGAAGGAAAGTTTGAGGTATATTGTTGTTTCTTTAACTTAAAATCATCTCAACATGAAATAATTAATAAATCTTTTGCCATTTACTTATGTCAAAAACAAAATTAACTATATTATTGTAACCAAAAGAAGAGACAGCACTTAGCTGAATTCTCTCCTTCTCACAAAGATGTGGTAGTATCCCAATCTAGGGTTTATCTGCAACTTGAGTAAGACACTCTTCATCAGCATTTCTCTGTGAACTAAGACATGAATAAAAATATTTACAGTCACCTGTCAGTAATGAAACCTTTGTGCTGCTGTTAACAAACCTGTCCTTATGCATTAATTGTGGCTTTTATTTACCCACATTAATTTTCAAAGTATAATTCTTTCCCTTGATGAATTAATTATTTTAGCAGTTACTTCTCCAGATACAGAAAGAAAGAAATAATCACCTTGAGGAGAAAATTGCCTCTAGGACAGATTAAATATGATAAATAAAGAAATCAACTTTAAACCAATGGTGACTTAACAAAATTATGTTAAGTGTCAGTTTGTTGGTAGTTGGACAAGGCAGTGTAATCATAGATGATATGCTTTAGATGTGTGCCAGAAACAATCATAAAAAGTGTTTGCAGATAAATGTCAAAGAGCAAATAAATCTAGAGTTAATTAGTAAGAGACTTGAAACAAACTGACTGCATTTTGTTTTAAGCTTTGGTTAGACAACAATTTAGAAACAATGAAAAGCAATCATTCATTTTTGTGACATGTCAAAAGTCTGGACAGCTTATAGATCTAAAATATATTTGAAATTGAGGCTGAAAAAAGGGCTAAATTACTCAGAAAATTCAATAATAGATAAGGATTATTAGGATTCCAGCAAGGCTGAAAGCCCTGAAGATTATACAAGAAACTAAAATCCATATTTTAAGAATTGGGAAAAAAAAAAAGAGGAAAGTTTGTAGGCACCTTATTCAATGACTGCTGTTGAAGATTTTATACCTTCCTCTGAGGCAACAGTTTATGTCACTGTCATCTGAAGAATGAATCAGGATAACCAAGATGAACTATTGGTCTACCAAAAGTGAATGCTTCCCTGATGATCATTCTGAGGAGGGCTGTAAGGGTTTACCACAGCTGGAGAAGCTGTAGTGCATTTCTAGCCTGTTGCTCAAGCTGTGCTTTTGTGAATAGGGAAGAGCAAATCCTTTGTGGCTTGTGATGGCACCCATGGACTCAACAACTGAGGGTGAAATCTTGGCCTAGACATGCTCAGGACAGTCCATGGGATAGCATTTACTGTCTCTAATGCAGTTCTGATATCACACGTGGTATTAATGATCGTGTACACCTGCTAGCATGGATGCACATAGATATCCAAAACAGCCTTGCACAATTGCTCTGCAGTCTTGACCTCAACAGTCAAGAAGCTGTAAAATTTCATGCTCCATTATTTTATCTATCAAAATAAAATTCCCTCCATATAGCTCATAGGGGTTTGTTGACCCGTCCCTCTTCCTCCTATTTGTAAGAGAAGACAAATTGCCCAAATATCTGCTGATCACATTCCACATACTTCTGTCAGCAGGAAAAGTAGAATTTAAGAGAGAGCCTGGATACCCATGGTGGTCAACCCCGCCATTTCCAGGATTCAGGGATGATGGAAAAGAACTCCCTGTGTGTCCTCTGGAGTGACCTTCCATCTGAGCTGTCGGGTTATCACAGATCCATCTGTAAACAAAGGATAGCAGGTTCCCTGGGCAGTGTCAGGATCACACTCAGTGTGACACTGTGTTTGGATGTCCAAAGAATCCTCCTCTCCTTGCTTTCTTTTCCAGGCTTAATAAAGGAACTGCTAAAACCTATGTAGCCTGATAAGATGACAAGACAGTCTTTTAGTGTTATTGATTGTATACAAGAGGTGGAATGATGAATTATTTCCTATAATGCATCCTGAGTGGGTTTCATCTTTTTGAGACATGTTCTTGAAATCCCTCATATGAATTCAGTTCTTAAACTTCCTGCTGGAAAGTAAAGGGTCTTCATAAGGCCAAAGGACTGGGGTAAGACAAATATCTTCTACCTGATAAGAGGGAGAACTTTCAGAGTATGTGATCTGAGAGGAGTAAATGTGTATAGCACATAAAATAAACTCTGGAATGCTATCCTGAGAATGCTGTCAAAATGAACCTGGGGGACAAAGTGTATGCCCCAAAAGCATTCCACATATAATAAACTTCAACTTTTCACCACCTTCCTTTATGTGTGGTGGAACAGCTAAATGGCTGTGGATTTTATTTCCTCACTTCAGTGAAAAAGGGTTTTATTACTCAGCAAAAGAAGTTCCTCTAGCAGGCCACAAGTATTAGTACCAATCATATGCCATTCCCATTCTGTGATTCTATGTGACTCTGCATGCAGTCATGTGTAATACACAGGATATTGTGTGTGTTAGCTGATGAAAGCTGCCTTTCCTATGCCTGTTCCTGTATTTGCCATATTCAGTCTTAGCTAAATGTCTTGGAACCCTAAGGTTCCTTATGAGGATACTATCTTCTATGCTTATTCTGTGTGATATAAACTAAGTTTAAGTCTAGAACACAAACCTCAGGTTTTGCAACAAAACATTTGAGAACGGGATCTAAAGAGAATGTCACTTTTATGGTATTGTTTCCTGTGCTCCAAATCATCACCCAAAGATTGCTGCTAGTTTGGCTGTTGTGAAAAGCATCAGATATCAATGGATGACCTTGCAGAGCTACAAATAATTCTACAAGCTACAGATAATTCTACAATTCAAGTTTAAATAAATTTAAGGCTTGGAACTCAGAACGATGTTGTTGGCATAAGTGATTTCTGTACAGGTATTGCAAAGGGAGAGGATTGTCTGTTGTCTTTTAAGGAAACTCATGCTCTTGCCATTACTATTTCAGTCTGAAACCAGTTTTAAACTTTCTAGTTTGACTGAAAATCTCTGAGGATCAGATATCCTGCAAACAAAAACAATTAGATGTTGTCCCCTCCTTGGCTGTTGCAATGATTTTGGATTTTATAAGATTTTTTTATTTTCCCTCTTTAAAACAATTTTAAGGGAGCTTTTAGCAGGTTTGGAAGAGAGCAGCAGGAGAAAGTGAAAAGTTATCAATATTCCCAAAGAGCAGCAAGGAAACCAGGGAAGAGGGAAGACTGCAGATGGGTCCAACTTGAGATATCATCGAGCTTAGGCTCACTGAAGAGATGCCAGAAACATATTTGGGAATACAGATATAAAACATTTTTCCTTAGTTAGAAACAAGCACCAGCACTGCAAATGTCAATTTTCTTGAGGGCTTCTTCTCTCCTATATCTACAGGCTATTTTTCCTAACAAGGCAATACCAAGAAATCTTGGTGCAAACATAGGACATCTTTACACAGACAGAAAGAGGCTCTCGGTTATGTCCAAAGGTGTCTTTCTTTTAGGAAATATTTTGGTGGGTTGTTCTCACTAACATATTTAGCATATAATATTATTATATATTTGTAATTAATATATAATTGTTGCTAATTCAAATTTCACTGTGGGATGAAAGCTTTATTTACATATTGTTCTGTTGCTCAGATGTCAAGGAGGTTATCTGGGACCTTCAGACACTTGATCAGAGTTAACTGATGAAAGCCTAGCCCTGTTGTCTAAATCTGTCACCTCTCTGACTTTACCACCATGGTTGAGACTGCCAGCAATGCTTTGTCCATACTGAGAGTGCTCCGTGTTTCCTTTGTCAAACTTGTTTTTACTGACCCACCCAATGCAAGGCACCATCTCTCACTGCCAGGTCAGCCCAAGGTATTGTATACCAGGGAATATACCATGACAGAAGAAAATAAACACTGGGGGAAGAGGAAGCTCTGAGAGCTTTCACAGCCCAGATGGGAGGCCAGGCTCTTTGTACTCTGAGCATGAAACATGGGCAATATGAGGAACAGGGATGTGAGCACTGAGCTGTGGGAAGAGCTGTATCCCACCCTTCCAGGAATCCTATACCACTCTTGTGATACAACTCAGACTAATGTAGCCATAGCCACAGTTCTCTCTGGAATGGAGCCTGGTACAACTCATTATCAAAACTTCATGTGTTTAGTAATTTCTCTATTGTTTTTAGTTTTCTGCGTTACTTTAACTTTTTTTATCATCTTGAATTCTGTGAATCCATTTTTGCTCTCCACTTAATGAAGAAGAAAACTGTAAGACTTTTTGACTAACTGATTCAAAGTGTGAGTTGTCCTAGACTCTACAGCATGTCTTTCACAATATAAAACTAAAAACCTAAAAAGCATAAAGTTTTCCAGGTATTGATCCTTGGTGGTATATGAAAAGTCCAATAATACATGTCTGGAGCACTGGACTGAAAACTGCTTTGGGTCACTATGAACTTGCTTTTAATGGAAAATTAAATCTTAAACACCTTTATAATCCTGCAGACATTCTTCACATTTATTTTATCTCTCAAGGGAGGGGTCCAGTAATTGCAGTGGCACCAAGTTGAGAGGTGCAGTTGACACAATAGGAAGGGATGATATCTAGGTAGAACTGGAAAAGCTTGAGAATGTAAAGACATGTTAGGAGGAAATTCTTTACTCAGAGAGTGGTAAGGCACTGGAACAGGCTTCCCAGGGAAGATGTGGATGCCCCATCTCTGGAAGTGTTTGTAGTTGGATGGGGCCCTGAGTAGCCTGGGGAACTGGGTGGCATCCCTGTCCATTGTGGATGAATTGGAAGTAAATGATCTTTGAGATCCCGTCTAACCAAAACCATTCTATAATTGCATTACATTATTGCTGCTGTAACAATTATATTCAATTATATCAAATAAATTACAAAGATGATCCAAAGGAACAGCTAGAATTAATAGAAATTTCAGGAAAATAGAAGAAGATATATTCTCTCCATCATCCTCACACAGTGAAGTAGAATCAAAAAATATCATTATTATAATATCATTAAAAATGATTATCATTAATCATTATTATTATATGATTAAAAATCATTATAATATCACTGTGCCAAGGGAAGCAATCATAATGCCCTGCATAAATATATATATATATATATATATATATATATATATATATATATATATATATATATATTTTTTTTTTTTTTTTTTTTTTTTTTATGAAAGGACTTTTCTATCTCCTCCCATTTCTGTGTAGGATACACATGCCAGTTTCCTGGGGTTGTGTCTGAATACTCAGTAACTTAGTCACTGGCTCAAAGTAATGAAAAATATTTTTCAACAAGGGCCTTTAACATTAATATAATAAAATGCATGAGTATCACAATAAAAATATGCCAAATTTCAAACTTCTTTAAACCTGAAATTTATTTGGCTTGCCTTTATTATTGAAGATCAATTCAAACTGATCATTGGGTTTTTTTCCATTTATATATTTTAAGAACAAAATATTATTGTAAAAATAACCTAGCTGAGTTTTACTTACACTGGAATGAAAGCATGATAGCATTTATATCAGTCACAGAATTGTATATCTCTTCTTACCTCTCAAGAAATTTAAAGTATTTTGGTAAACCAGAAAAATCCCTTTAGAGTTTTGGGGTCTTTTTTTAATCCAGATAGGTACTAGTTTGTTTTTCACTAAATATTGCACAACTCAGGTGAACTCAGATAATCAGAAGTTTACATCACTAATGATATATTAGTGAGGTATAAACAAAACAATTTTTAATAATATTTTAAAAACAATTCTGCATTTGTTTACCTGGCAACACATGGGGATCACTCCAGATGCCTCAAGCACTGCACTGAGGTGTATTTTGAATGTGGAGAACCACTTTCATTACACACAGAGTAGCTAAATTTCCAAATGTAATGCATGTATTTCCAAGGAATTTTTACCTGCCTTACTTTGCATGAATAAGGAACGAAAATAATAAACATTTATCTCTGTCATCTGAATCAAATTCATGTGCAAAATAGAATTTTTATCATAATGCATGCCTTTTTTTTTCTTATCAAAAGTTATTTCACTTAGCTCCAAACAATATCACATTTGAATAAAGGATTTTTGTAAATATTGTCAGATCACCCAATGGGAATCTCAGTAGCCTAAAACTGGAAATCTTTCTTCATTAGTGAAAAAACCACCATTTTATGGGGAAATGTTAAAACAATACCCATTTAATTTTTGTTTCTGAGAGAAGAATGGTATTTTTAAGAGTAGAACAGTTGAGGAGAGTCATGGTTTTGATAAGATCTGTACTCAGGACCTAAACTACTAAAAAGTGGTTTTGGAGTCAGGGTAAGTGACTCATCTTCACAGCCTGGAAGTGGAGGTACTGAGTCAGCTGCTGGCTGGGAGTGCTGCTGCTGACCAAAAAGAGCCAGACAGGATTTCTCCCGTTAATGCCAAATCCAAAGCATTTAGACACAGCCTGAGCAACACCCCACAGGCTATGGAGCAGGTTCTGTGACAAACTGACATTTTGAGGTGTGCACAAATAAGACAGCTGACCCTGAAAATGATCAGAGGAAGAAAAGTAAATATGGGAGTGCAAGGAAATGGAAAGAGGTGGATGTTATTGCCCTTGCTCAAAGTGTTGTAGGGGAGTCACAACTCATATGGAGGAGTAAACGTGAGCAGCAAGGGTGGCATCCTGTGCAGTGATGATATATTTGTGGTTTGTGTACAAATTAGACAGCACCCATATGTCCTAGCACCTCACTTTGGATTCTGATCCCTGTTGTGAGCTGTGTAAGGCATGTCCTTGTGACCCTCGTGACAAAGAAGACGAGAAACTACACCAGTGCATGGAAAACACTGAGACATGTTTGGTCCCTGAGAGGCTTTAACAAACTGTCTATCAGAGAGGAACGCTCACATTCACACGTGGCTTTCTGACTTCATAGGACACAGCTGATTTCTTCTGGCTGTATTCCATAATCTTTGAACTTACTCTATCTCCTTTACCACAAGCTGTTTCTAGCTGTTTCTTACCATGTTCAGTGTCGAGTACTGAGCTAGTAACCAGCACCTTCCAGCCCATCAGTGAAGCTCCCACTAGGTGTTACACTGGAAACTAACAGATCAAATGTGTTACCAGCTTCCCATCACATAACATTTCCCTGCTAAAAAGAAATCAATATGAAATGGCTTACTCTAGAAAGTTGAAACTTTATGTTACATGTTTCATTGATAGTTTTCAACTAAAAGTTTGGATATCATGCTTGTGTTTGTAACTTTAGCCAGAAGCTGAAGGTTAATTTTTTTCAGTGAAGGAAAGGAAGACTTGGAGTATAATTAAAATTAAAAAGTTTCATTCAACTAGTCTGCTTTTTTTTCCAACAACCAACCTTCTTAACAACTCTTCTTCTATCTTGCAGGAACAGTATTACTGAAAACATTGATGAATCAACATTTGGGTGGCACATTCAATAGCTGTTGACAGGTGGTGGAAAACACAACATGCCATAATTTAACAGATGCAGAAAAGTTATGGAAGACAGGAAAATAACCGGATTCTCAGTATTACCTCAGTATCTTGCATGTCCTAACTTTTTTCTTCTGTTAATAATAATCTTTATACACAGAATGAGACAACAAAAAGTGATTGTCTGATTTACATACTCTTCCCCCTTGTACAATTTTATTATATCAGGGAATTTATAGAAATTAATATTTTGATCAATGAACCAACTCAACTTCTCTCAAGTTCCTTGTCTTAGTCTGTTGAACAAAAACACATCCAATACCAAAACCACTTGTGGAAAAATATATCTATCTGCTATATATTTTCCCAATTACTCCTAAACTAGTAATAAAAATATCACAAAAATGCACAGAATATATTAATAAAAATTATTGCTTGTATTAGTTATACACAGTTTCTGATGTTTTGGGGCTGGAATCTCTACTTTCAAAATGTGGTGAATTATTAAGTCTTCCATGTAGGCACCACAGCTTTCAGTTGCAGCACAGTTGAAGAATATATGAAGAAAACGAAAGAAGAAGAAAATTTGAAAAAATTAGGCATCATTCAGCTTCTCAAAAGAAGTAGAATACCTGTGTGACTGCACAATCAGAAAATGTCCCCATTACCTTTGGATTTGTTTTGTCAAGAAAAATACATTCACCTTTTGTTCACAAGAATTTTTATATTTTATATATGGAGTTCTTAGAGCCAATACACCAAATAGCTGTATTCAGAAATTCTAATTATTTATTCCAGGCAAAATCCAAAATGAAAAACAGCATCAGGCAAGAACAAACAATTTACTTTGGAAACTGTGAGGTGCCCAAACATTTTTTTGTGTTTCTCTTTCCTGGAGGTCAGTCAGGTGAATGACCAAACAAGGGCTTGAACAGACTTGAGAGAAAACAGCATTTTCTACAGGAACAAGGTAAGAGAATAACTGTGTTTCATTGGGTGTTGATGGTAATATTCTCCTTGATGTCACTCAGATGCTTTGAAAATTGTGTCTTAAGATCCTGAGTCAGTCATTGTGACCCTATCAGAGTTTTAGAAGAAATGAAAATCTTCCCTGCACCTCCCTGTACTTCCCTGAACAGGGTAGTTTTCAACATATTGTTTCTTCTTGCCCATTCTTCAGGCTCACACTGACTTTTAGCAGTGTGTTGGTATTTTTGTTGGTGGCCTTGGGTTATACTCTTGTTGACTCTTATCAAGAGTCAAAGAATCAAAGCATCCTATATTTGGTTTTGCCATCTATAAAATGAAAGAAATAAGTATTTTTCTATGTAATGATTTTATCTCTAGTGTGAAGGATCAAGAAACAACTATATAATAGTAGCTGATTACGGTTTGTTTAAATTAATGAAACTAAAGGGTGCCCAGATACCTGACACTTAAGCATTAATTCTGCATACAAATTTTTGTAGCAGCTCAAGAGGCATGAAGCCATTTCTCAGGCTCAAGGCTGTCTCCCAGGATTTCTTAGTCCTCATTACTAGTATAGAACTCCTGTTCAAACTGGAAAAGCAATAAGTCAGTTCAAGATTTCTCCCATTTTTTCTGTGCTATTTATTCAGAGTTCTCCCCAGTATCCTATCTTGCAAAAAAAAACCAGGAGAAACTTTCTTGCACTAGAAATGGAATGCCAAAATATAATGCAAATGTGGCAAGAACGGGTCTCTGTTGGACATATTTACCTTGACAAAACATTAATTCTGATATACAGTTTTGCCAGTCCCCAGTTCTGGAGCATTTACTAACAAGTTGCCCAGTTCCTGTAGCAATTTATTTCAAATTTATGACTGTGACAGGTTTCCAATGTGCATAATAATCATGGCTCATGTCTTCTCCTCCTTGCAAATTTTTTGAAGTGGGAGTGCTCTAATTGGCTTCTGCTGATTTAAGTGCTACTTTGTTCTTTATCTGCTTGCACCTCACCAGTAGATCTTGCTATCATTTCTAGGGTTCACAGGACCCTGTCAGCACTTCGCAGTCAAAGGTCAACCAACCTCACAACACATGGTTAAATAGGTTGAAAAAATCTCACCTAGTGTTAACCCCCAGTACCTCAAATGAAGAAAAATTGTGCTGGCACCAGCAGCAAAGCAGCACTACCAAACAGCAGGGGATTTCTGTGCACTGGCAACACAGCTACTGAGACACGTCCATCCTTGAGAATCCCAGTTTTAAGAGTAGACAGTGAGACCCGTGTACCTGATTGTCACTGATTTATGTTTTGCTTTGTTCCTTATCTGTTTGGAAGTATCCAGGAGAGCCATACACATGTTGCTATCTTTCTTTCATCTTTCAATCTGTCTGTGATCTGTTCATCTTTTCCTGATGCTCCCCCTCTGCCCTGGAAGCCCTTCAGTGTGTGCTTCCTACACTCATTTACAAGTTTGCAGAAATCTGACAATTATTAACTCCTAAGCAGCAGCAAACTTGCCTGAAAAAAAGTAAAAATAAATCCACCTGAATTCCCCTAGTAAGTACTCATATTTTTGTGTAACAGACCTATACATAGATGACAAATGCTTGGCTGCCTTGAAGACTAATTTCATTAGGGATGTAATTTTCAAGTATTTGTACAGTTCTTTTCCAAAGTTACATGGCTTCTCCAAACAGATGAAAAAAATATTTCAAATGTAAAATATTTTATGTGGAAGTATAGATATTATGTTATACAAAGCCTCTTTTCCTTCCATTCAGATCACTGAAAGAATTTTGAAGTTTTTAATGTAAGAAGTACATAAAAAAAATCTATAAATTTTCAGTTTTAACGCTTTCCTTTCTCATTTTTACTCTTTTCACATTATGTATCTTTTAATCTGGAAAAACTTGGAAAGGATGGGACACAGTAAAAAAATTGGGAAACAATGAAAAAGTTACTACATATTCATCTATATAATGAAGTGGGTTTACATTTTCATTTAGTGTACTAAAAGTATTATTAGAAAATAGATCAGAGAAAAAAATCTGCCATTTTCAATGGAAAGTGCATTTTGATAGAAACATTTAATACAGTCTAGATCAAAAAAACCTGGCCTTCATTCAGCTGTCCCAAGAAAGCTTTAATAATCCCTATTGACCAATGGTGCTGTCTTCCATGTGTGGGCATTTTTAACCAGAAGCCTAAAGAGCTGCTCCTGGGGGGGGAAAGGCTGAGTGGGCTGAACAGAGCCCAGCCCTGTGACAGCTGCCTGACAGCTTTGAGCTGTCTCTGAGATCAACAGCCTTCGATAGCTGATGGTCTGTGAACTCAGCCTCCGCTCCGTGTGGCTGCAGTGCTGCTGGGAGCTGAGGGCTGTCCACGGAGACGTCCTGGGATGATATTCCAGAGGACAGGTCACTAGGCCAGGATAATCCACCGTGAACAGGGAATGGTATTTTTCATAAAGGAAAGAGAAATATTTGAAGGACTTTCCAACACTAAAATTACCTGTCTTTTCAAGATTAAGTGTGGCAAAGCAAGAAGCTTTAGCTGCTCTTTCTGACACGGCTTAAAAATTACAGAATGAAAATCTCAGTCAAGTAACTCACAACTACAAAATCATACTTGATCCTTTAAAATGTCTTAATTTCCAGAATGAGACATTTTGCTCTGAATGACTTATTTATTCTGTGCTGCCTCATAACACACTTGACTACAGTGACCTGTCATGTAATTTTTGCTTTGATTGTGCTCCCAGTCCTTTCCCACAGTCTCACATTTGTACGCTCACCAACATGTGAGCAATTCTTGAATCCTAAGGCTTTGGAATATTAGGGACATGCAAAAATGTAGTGAATCTGTCTCTTTGGATTTGCATGCATGGGTTGAGTAGGCCAATAAGCCAATAAGTCGTTCTTTAAAACTCCCACAGTGTGGGAAATTCATTGCTGACAAACGTCAGCATGATATTTGAGACACAGTCAGACTCTGTTATGAAACTCCCATTCCTCTAAGGACTGTTTGAGACTTCTTAGCATTGCTAATTCTCCATAGCCTTCACTATCTGCCCAGTTATTCCATGAATGAATATCTGTTGCTGCTGTCTTCTCTTACATAAAATTAAACACATAAATAAAAGCATTGCCAGTCAGCCTGGCACAGCACAGTTTATCTGTAAGACACAGCAGCAGGTATTTATAATAATTCAGTCTGTGATGCCCTTCACCTTTCAGTGCATTTGTACACTCCTACTTGCATGACATTTTCCATGAACCAACTGGGTTATTTTGCCAGTGGGACAGGGAATTGCTATGTACATAGAAGGAATTCTGGGCACCAACTTCAGCTACTTTGGATGGAGTAAATCCTTTGGTTTGACACTGCTATAAATGGTCTTGATTTCAGCAGCAAATGCTAAGCAGCTACTCAAGCAGTGTCATAAGTATTTTATATAGATTTAGACAATATTTGAATTATCTATATTCACTTCTTACATGAATGAGCAATTGAGGCTTAAATTTTAACATTCAATAGCTGTCCTAGACCTATAAATCTTGTCCTTATTGCAACTTCTGCCTATATTTCTTTTGCCCAACAGGTCAAGATTTCAGCTGGGGAATTTTCTTCATGTAACTGAATCATGTCATTACTTGTTGCTAACCATATAAAATTACGAGACCCAAAAAATGACAGGACCAAAAGCAGGCATGAAGTATATGCATGCAGTATACTGTAAATTCTGAGAACAGGTAAAATCTGTTCAGTAAGACAAGTAAATACTATACTGATGGTAAATATATGGAATCCTCATTAAATAAAAATAGAACATTATCAGTATCCCATAGAACTACATTTCAATTACATTTAAAATGCAATATTAAAGCAGGAAATCTATGTTTAATATTAATATTGTTCATTAATATTAATGAATATTTAGAGCTTGTTGCAATGATTTTTTTACATATAAAACTTTACTTTGCAGTGAAATCATAAAGTCTCTTGATATTCAAGTAAAACTACTTTCTGCAGCCTAAATCTATTAACCAATGATCAAAGCCATGCCACATGCTTTATATAGGCAGCCATGTAGGATGGAGATTCAGTACTTACTCTGATATCTTGCAAACAATGTGTATAGCAGATTTGTTTGCATAACAGAATCCTTAAACAACTCTCAACTTTGAGTGAATTTACATGAATCAATCTGTTCATAAACAAGACCGTAGCCTTTCAATGGTTGTTTTTGTTCTCAGACTGACCTCCTCCCTGTTTATGCAGCTATGCCATTATACAACTATGTCATTAATTGGTGGCCAAGCACACATATGGCGTGCTTGGGTATTTGCTTAATTCTCTGAAAAACTGAGGTAATTTTTGCTTGAATAGTGTCAATAATAATAATTAAAAACTAATATGAAAATTTTCAAAGAGTGGGAAGCAGAATCATTAAACCCAACATACTACATCTAGATAGGACAGCTTAGTAAAAAGCCCCACAGTTGCCTTTTGAACTGCAATCCTTAACCCCTCAAAGGCTCTGAAAATGAGAAGGACCCAAGATATGAAGTCATATATGATTGAGGGTCCCATGCAATGCAGCTTAGAGGGCAGAGAAATGTTTATGTTTGCCACACACATTTTCTCTATTTCTACCAAGGGAGAAGTGGCAAATGACTATTTTAAAAGGCACTAAGATGAAATTACATGAATAATTAAAAAGCAGACAGCTATCATTCCTGAAACAAGTCTGTCAGTTTATGGATGTTTTATCTGTATTCCTTGCTACAAAACCATAAGACAGCTCCTACTTACTGCCAGTACCTATGGAGAAATACCTCTGTGACCTTGTGGCTTAGTCTAGTTTTATTATTTTTAGCGTCCTAAGGCTAGTGGTGGCCACACACTATTTTTTAAGTTGTTCTACATTTTTAGGCTGCAGATTACTTTTGGCTAAATGCACAGATGAAACTTTCTTATAGATATAGATGCCCAGACCAGAAAAAGACCTTAAACTAATCTGAGCTTTGCCAGGATTGCATATGAAAAAGACTGTTGATGATTTCCTAAGTTTTCAGAAAAGAGTAAGATCTTGACACAAATGTACATATCAATTTAATCTTCAGAACTTGCATAGTGGAGCTATTGCTCCAGTTTCTTATTGAGAACAGACAAATGTCCTGTAGGGACGTTGGTTGCAACATTATTTAGGTAGTTTCCTGGTGGACAATATATATTCCTGATAGTTCAATATTGCTTTAAAGGAGCTATAACAAGGTCCATTATACAGATGAAAGCAATCATGACTAAGAAATTTATGATGACATCTGACTAAATTTGTGGGAAATGCTGTATAGCAACAAAACATTAGAGAGTGCTGGCTCCCATGATATGGAAATTGTGTTGTGCAACCTCATGAAGAGCTCATTGTGCAGTCTAACTGCGATGCTGACAGAGGAAAATGAGGTTTGACCAGTACATCAAGACTTTGTGATCAACAAGGAGTACAAATAAAGCTCTGATGGAATCGCAACTAAGTTGGACCTTAAGTCAGATACAGGAAACTGAACAACTTTGAAATGTTCTTTCAAGCATACTTAGATATTGACCTTCCAGTTAAAATAATCTCCCTCTTTTTTTTTCCTTCTAGAATTCATTTGACTTGTATAAGAATTCAATAATTAATAAAAAATTACAAATTTGTTTAAAGATTTTTTTAAAAAAAGTCTTAGAAATTATTTTTTAGGCAGAAGCATGAACTCTCCATTACTTAGAAAAACCCTTCACATTTTTGCTGCCTGAAGGACTGCAGATGATAAAATGACTTTTCTTGAAATGAAAGCTTGCTTGATGGTCTAGCAGAATAGAATTATTCTACTGTTTTTATGGAAGAAAAACAGTCCAAACAAGGCAAAAATCACAACTGATATTTCATTAAGGAAAGAAAATGAAAATTAAATAATAATAATTCACTTCTATTTATTTAATTATAGAAAGCTATGAAAGCTCTTGGTAAATAAATTTATCAGAAAAGTGTAGTCAGAAGGTTTAATCAGAATGTCTTAATTTCCAAGAAAAAGCCCCCCTGGGTCCAGCACACCAAGTATGCAGCATGTTAGACACTGATATTTTAAAACTTCATTCATTTCAAAATCAGAAGTGCCCAGCTCCAAATTTTTATGTGAATAAAAAAACCTAGAAAAGTATTGACACTGTGAAAGCTTCTGTTGCCATTCAGAAGAGCAGTGGTGCATGTGGTTTGGTGCACAGCACCCGCTTCAGCCACAAACATTTTCATCTGGTACAAAGCTGCTGTCAGCCCGTTGACGTCAGATTAGGAGTTTTGTGGTTCATTTTGCCAAAAGAAATGTCAGCTGTTTGCTCAAACAAGGAAGTTGATAAAATTTATTTCAGTGGCATTAGCAGTGAGGCTGTAAGTGAGCATAGCTTCAGCATGGTGTGTTTTTTGCAAAGCATGGCTTTGATCCACAATAGGACAATCAAGACTGAACTGGAGTATGGTTTGACATGTACACAAGGACAAAACAGATGCCTAACAGCTTACATATGGTGCAGAATTCTTTCAAGAAAATTGGAGTGTGGCTATTTGCAACTTTTCAGATTTAGAAAGTGAGTGTTTTAAATCAATTAGGAAAAAAAATAAACCACTTTCAGAATATTTTGTGACTGAGATTTAATTTTCCACTTCAAAAAGAAGACAAATGAAAGACACATTTATTTCATTTATTTATTGATAGGTTCATCATTCGTGCTTTGAGAAGCAGGGAACTAAAACTGATAAATTTTATAGTTTATTCTTGTATTTTCTCCCCTATACTAAAAGGTACTTACATGATCTTATAGCTGCCACATCTGAAAACAAAACATTTCAGTAATAAATTTACATTTAGAAAATCTCACAGCATTAAGCTGTCCCATCTCTATTTGATAGCTGGAAAACACTACATAATATAAGTGTAAGAGCTTACTTTCAGCCAAATAATGCTGCCCACAAATGGAGCAGGAACTGAATATAAATTTCTCTTGCTACAGTTCTGTTCATGCCACAAGACCAAAGCCTCTCAAGTCCTTAGCCTTCATATTCCTTATTCTTCAGCATTTTACTGACTTGCAAAAATTCCTGCCGAACTCCACTGTGTAGTTTTACATGGTGTCTATCAGGGATACATCCTGATCTCAGATTTATTGCAGCTGTCATTCCTCTCCTGTGGGGTAACTGTTGTATTCTCCCAGTAAGAGAACTATCTCCCACACCTACACAGCCCATCTTACATGTGTGCTTTCTGCATGATCCAAAAGTGATTTTTTTCAAGGTCCAGTCTTGGCACAGGCATCATTTGAGTCCCATGAAGTATCAATCTTTTTATAGAAACAGATGCTTCATTTTGTGGGTTTCTTTTTTTGGGAGACATTAATTTCAAAGCTGTGTACAAACTGGTGGTAGTAAGGTGATTGGCTGTGTTGCCTTATGAAAACCACAGTATAAAGACCCTTAACCATGTGAAGTTAAAATAAACTTGTAACAAGGGCACACATTGAGATTGAATGCTTGAGAAGAAGAAATCAGAAATTATAACAGTAGATTAATAATAGCTTTACTAACAGAAAACAGACTTGCTAGGCCTGATTTCAGTTTGGCATTATTAAGCCACTGTTACTAGGAATAATCCCTTTTCTTAAACAATCTTTATACTATTCCAACTAACAAATCACTTACTTGTCAATACTGAAAGCACTGGTTCCTTAGAAGTAATGTGATTTGCATACATACATCTTACACACATTTTTGTCTGTTTAGCTAAATCTCTGTGGCCTGAGGATTCCCAACATATGATTTACCTCTTTGCTGATCATTGATTTATTGCAACATAGAGATGTTTATAGTGCTGGACAGTCCTGGGAAACCTCCTTCTGGACATATCAGGGTAACCAATATTATATCTATTATTACAGCATGTGAGCAGCCTTTCTCAAGGCACACATCACACTGATGTACCTCCCAGCAAACTACAGGGAGAAGTTAATTTATGGTATATTTAGAAAAATCACTTCAGTTCTTGAACATCAGAAGATGTTCACTGGTTTGCATATGGGATTTGGGACTTTATTTATAAGAAGATAGAAGATTTTTTATAAACATAGCCGCATAATCTTAATATGCTACTCTATAGTTCCCAGAATATGCGAAACTTGAATGAGGAGGAGACAGGAACTGGGTAGGCTAGACAACATCTTTAGTTTAGATGTATATTCCAGTTAAAATCAGTGAATCATTTTTAAAGAAACAGCTATTGATACTATGCATTATTTATTACTGACCCCTTTGAAATCATCTCTCCAGAGTTTTATGCCATGTTAAATTATTTCCCTTTTTCAGAATCATCTAATAAGACATTAAAGATGTCTGGCTGGAAGCAAGGGCATGGAAAAGAGAACAGAACATATTTTATATGTTTTATGCAAAAACCAAGGCTCATTTTCTTTTCAGTGCATATCAGAAGCACAAAGTACATCTAGTTTCGTTGCATTTGAGCATAATTTAGCCCTTATGGATTATTTGCCTTATAAATTCATGTTTCTACAAATGCTTGTGGGAAAAGTCCTTATTCTTTCCATCTGCAGGCAAACTTTCTGCCATTTATATTAAGTTATTCCTGTCAGGAAATTCTCATTTTGTACTACATAATCCATGTGAAGGAAACCAATGTAAAATAAGGGAACACAGCAACAGCACCTTTGCTTTCAATGAAGGAGGAAAATCCTCAGATTACTTTCCACAGTATGCTGATGTATTTACCTGCTGTCTTTCTAGTTAATATTTACTGACAATTGCTCACCTATCAGGCTGCACCACTGCATCTCTTCACTCACATTTAATTTTAACAAAATGTTCTTTATTTTTTTTCCTAAATGCTTTAGTTTGAAGTCTGTTGTTTAAATTAATAGACTTTAAGATCAGCAATCACTGGAACCTTTACTAACAAGGCATTCTAGTGAAATGAGAAATTTAACACATTTCTTAGTAAATATCCTAATAATTAATTATTCTCATGGTTTAAAGGCTTTTTGCTTGTCTTGTCAGGTTTTATCAGATTTTCTTAGTTGTGTATAGTGTTCTTGTCACCACTGCCTTTAGCTGTCGTTTTCCTCTCCTTCAAACTTTTAACACAGGTGACTATTGAATTAATCTGTTAGGTGTATGTCACAAGGTGTGACCTACCAACTGTGGGCTTCTACACGTATTCATGAATTTGTGCACATAAATACATTCCTGTATGCAGGGAAATCTGTACGTGTAGATTCAAAGTGTAGGGAAGAGACCAGCCTTATGTCAGTGCCAGCAGCTCCAAGAGCTAGGGACAAGAGGCTAAAGCATTGCCTCCAGGACTAAAAATTAACTAGGTGGGGATATGATTAAAAACAAGTATCCCAGTGATTGCAAATTGTATGACTACATGAATATCATATTTTTTCATTATATAGACATGGAATACGGTATATTCCCAAGACTCTCTTGGATTTTTTCGGTGCTGCCACGTAATCTATTAGTGCTGGTTTCACACTGTTGAAGCTTTAGTCTTGTTTTGTTGTTCTGGAGAGGCCATGAAGAAAGCTCGATAATGCAGAAAATGTAGAACATATTGTCCCAAAATCTCTCTCATTATTAAAACTACAGAGAGAAACATAGGAAATCAGGCTGAAAACACAGCTGAAAGAACTGAGAGTTGAATTCAACCACCAGTGAATTGCACTCCCACACACGTACAGCCCCAGACAATAGGCTGATTCAAGACAATGAATGCAGAAGAAAAAAGTCACTATTCTTCCTTTTTTCTTTGCAATGCTAATTCTTTTCCTCAAATTGAATGCCTTAGAAACAGATCCAGTGTTTAAATCCTTTCTTTCATAGTTGATAACATGAAATATGGTATGATATCATTTTGATTCCATCTTGACTCTGAACAGAAACTTTTTCCTGAGAGACCTGTGCATGTTGAATTGGTGTCCTGAACATATCACCATATCAAGATGAAACCTCCTGAGAAATAAGAAATACACCTTCCTGATGATACCACTATCTTATAATAATCAATATGTGAAGGATCTATTACAAAGGGGTGTGGTGAGGCACTAACATTTTTCATTAAATGTACCTAAAGCCTTTTTATACACAAGATAAAGGAGTCAGCTGTTAGTCCATTACTTTTAAAAATGTAGATGCATAATAATTGAGGGCAGACAGTGGCAGTACAAACAGCATCCAAGTTGGCCATGCAGTCTGATCTTTATCCTGCATCTGTCAGTGCATGGTGTGCTATGTAGTATACCATTTTTAGCTATAGGTATTTTCTCAGTATAGCTGCTTTTACATTTTGTCCTTATTTCTGACTGGCTGGGATCAAATTTTTATTCCTTCCACACCTAGGAGTGTGGCCTATCTAACCATCAAATCTCCTTCTTGAGGAAACAGGGAGAGATGAGCACCCTGGATGATGTCTCATCTTAGATCAGCCCATTAGGTGTGTAAAATACGTTGAACAGTTTGCCTTTGGAGATGCTTATCTCTTCTCACTGACTAGAAAAGGAGCTTTGCTTGACAAAGCAGCCGTTTTATCTGACAGAAGTTAGATGAAAGGAATCTCAGGCATATGGGCCTAATTGGCCTCTCCCTGTTTATTACAAAGTGTCACATTGGCCAGGTCTCAGCCAATGTTCTTTGTCTGAAGCTCACCACAAACATAGAAGTCCTTGTCCTCGGAGCTTGCCTTAGGAGATTCCGTCATGTGTGTGCAGTTCTGGTATGCAGAGAGTGATGTAAGCTTGGCTTGGCAGAATCTTCATAGTTCTCCCCTTGGGAAGCTTAATTTACTGTCATTTTACTTGGCTTCCTGACATAAAAGGGGACTCAAGAAAGACAGCAACACCTCTCAAGTAATTAAACGAGGATTGCCTCCAATCTGATGAAGTGACAACCTATTCTTCTCTTCAGTTTCTCAGTTTAAGCATAAAACATGGGTACAATCTAGCAGCAGGAAGGCAAACAGCTGTAAATTACAGAAGGATAAATATGTAAAGATTTATGTAACTTACTCATGTTTACATGTCTGTTTCCTTACTGTTATTATTTTTGAGATTATGAATGGGAACAGATTCTGTAGCTGCTGAAATTAATAATGCAAGGACAAAATTTTAGTCCAGAAAAGGAAAAATATACAGTTTTCAGGGAAAGTGATTATTGAGTGAACAATAGTAAAAGCAAATGAAAATCAGCTATAAATTGATGCATTGCTGTGTTCCCCATCCCCCAGCTCAAAGAACAAATAAAACATATGGTGGTTTTATAAATATTTCGGAAGTAAAGTGACTTCTGGAAAGGATTGTAGTCTGAGATATGCACAGTTATCAGCATTTTAGAAGATCCAATTTGAAACATCTGCTAACTCTTGAAAGAGTTATGTTGAAACAAAAACCAGTCCTTATTTAGGAAGGTTGTATGTACCGTTTACATGCTCCCCTCTTTTCTGCAAGGATAGCAGGAAGAAGAGAGAGCTGCACCAGCATTTTGCTCCACCTTTTCCAGGTCCAAGATTTAAAGCTTTATGGTGAAGAAAATCAAGGTGACAGATGCAAAGAGACAGTAAATTACTGACACACTCTTCTTCAGTCATGCTTTGAAGTGCTAAAGAATTCAGACCAAATCTCAGGCATGAAAGCTTTGTGAGAGGCAAGCTGCAATTTACTGGGCCAGTGGAATTGTAACAGATATATTTTTAAAATAATGTATTTTTTCTTTTCAAATCTTGGGATTTGGGACAAGAAAGAAATTTTGAAAACAGTAAATGTTTTTGACCTCTGAAATGTTTATGTTTTTGGTTTTAATGTTGTTATCAGTATACAGTTGCAATCCCTACAACTTGCACTTCTTCTAACCTTCCAGACAGACTATAAATATTTAATAGTTCTTGCAAGTTGATTTACATAGTACTTACTGGGTAAATAATACCTCACTTTTGAAAAATGTGTGCACAAATATAGTGCAGTGTAAATAATTAATCAAATATAATAACAGCAAAATAATAACAAGGAGGAAATACTAGTTTTCAGAATACATACTGTCATCTTTAGATAGATTTTTTGAAACACTTATCTTTTACTTTCTATCATTATTTCTTTCTCTCTTCCTTCCTGTATGTTTCCTCTAATGAATTTTTGATTGCTATCATCATAGCATCAACTTCAATCAGAATTATTTTTTTCTGAAATGTTTTGCACACTGTAAGTAAAAATCAGATCCATTTAGAATACTTGCTGATGTTTCATGTGTTAGTCTGAGTGATTAATTCTAATATGAACTAGGGTCTTGCAATAGGATCACAGATGGAAGCAACTTCTTTCCTTTTTGGAGTGGCACCGAAGTCAGCGTAGATTGCAGCCAGTTCATGGATCTGTACAATTTGATCCAGGTTGTGAAGCCACCACAAAATTTTTCAGAGGAGTCATCTAGCTTTGAGTCAAGCACAGAAATTCAAAATTAATTATTTACTTCACCAAACAATATTAACACTTAGAGACATCTTCAGAAATATCTGGGGCAGTCCGTGTTGCAGGAGCTGCCACATCCCTCTGTCTCCCACTATAAGCAGCATCATAGGAATATCTGTCTTTGTGCATGATGCTTGCAGAGCTCTTATTTGAAAGTCCAGCAAGTGGTGCTTGAGGTCATCATCTGAACTGCATTAGAATCATAGAGTTTGATAGATAAGGAGAAAACAGAATAGTCAGCAGGAAAGGGAGAGTCACTAGAGCTCTGACAGGGCCCAGTCAATGTTCTGCGTAAAATGCCTTTCTAACAACCTTCTAAATGAACAGATTAGAGAGACAACTGTGTCTATCAAACAAAGGACAGAGTAGCTCTCAAGACAGTAAAAACAGAGTCTGAGATATCTTCAGCCATGTTGTTAGGTAAGAAAGAACACATTTTAAGGAAGTTATATGACTGCTTCTAGAGAAAAGATCACAGAAGTCTAAGCCAACTTAAATATGAGTTCAGGAAGGAACTTTCACATAGCTCTGCCAATGAGTGTGACTGTCTCTATATTTCAACTCCTAGTTTTTATGTTTATTAGTATTTCTTTCAGCTAGCTAATTCTTTTCTTTTGCTCTTAGAAATCCATTTAGACCCTTTCCTGTGAAACTTGCTGAACAACTTGGATGAAAAAAAAATATTTTTAAAATAGGACACTATCCTACACATCTTGGTAGATGCTACTAAAGAATTAACAATTAGTTTTCCAAAATAAATTTCCAGAAATACGTAAAGGAATAGGTTTCTCCTTTGTCTAGCTCAGATCAGAGAATTTACCCTCATCTAAGTCAAGTTTCACATACTTCTCTTGAGGAGATGCATCAAATCCTGTGCTGTTCATGGGAAGTTCATAGGATAGAATCATTGAATATCCTGAATTGGAAGGGGCCCATAAGGATCACTAAAGTTCTTCTTCCACTTTGCTGTCTTCTAATTTCCTGAAAAAAAGAATTAAAACCCCTTCTTTTTTTAGGCTTTTGTTTTCTTTCTGGTGCAAAACAAGGCAATTTGAAAAATCACATACAATTTTCTCTGTTATACCTCCTTTCCCATCTGATTATTATGGTACTCCTAAAAATGACCAAGAGAAAGTCATAACCTCACTGTTACCTCAGCTGGAAGGCGACACCTTCAAGGCAGGACAGATCCATCTGACATGGTAACATGAGTCCCAACTGCCCTACTCTTTCTGTTTAGCATCTGATGGAACCAGAGGACACAGTCTTAGCTGTACCGACGGAAATTTAGGTTGGATGTTAGGAAAAAGTTTTTTACGGAAAGGGTGGTAAAGCACTGGAATTGTCTGCCCAGGGAGGTGGTGGAGTCACCATCCCTGGATGTGTTTAAAAAAAATTGGATGTGGCACTCAGTACTATGGTTTACTGGAGGTGTAAGGAGATGTGTTGGACTTGATGATCTTAAAGGTGTCTTCCAACCTAGTTGTTCTGTGTGATTCTGTGATTCATGTCCCTGTACCATTCTTTTGAATGGTGCCTCTATTCCTTAAAGAATATCCTGTAACAACTGATGAAAATTTGTGAGTTTTATATTGTAAGAGGAAAGTGTTTGAACAACACTCAAAAGGTATGTGATCTGGATCCACACTTTGCAGTCAGAATTAAAACTCCCCTACCTTTCTTCTTTCAGGAATTGCTATGGCCACAGACAAGCTCTCTATCAGTTTCCTAAAAAATGTTTTCAATAATGGGACATTGTGCTGCGTCTGCCACAGACCCACAAAATTTTCAGACAGAAAATTTTCTGTGGAGTGGTGTTGGACAACAAATATCTTAGGTACCAGTGCTCTACTAGTAAATTAAATAATGGCAGGTAACATTCCCATGCAGTAACTTTCAGTTATCTAAACTAGTAAATTGATATAACAATCATTATTTTGATCCAGGTCAATTAAAAACAAATCAAAAGGCTCCTGAACATTTTTAAGGACGTAGTATAGGTTAACATATCCCAGAAATGCATGGAGCTATTTCCAGGATTTCCAAGGCAGCCCAGAAATCTTTGTATCATACTTTCAAGCCTCCTTGAAAATCTTAAAGAGTTTATTTGTTGGGGGGGGGGTTGTGTTTTGTTTTCTTCTTTTGCTTGTTTGTTTTTGGTGGTGTTGTTTGGTTGTTTTTGTTGTTCTGGTTGGTTGGTTGGTTTTTTTGAAAGAATAATTTGATGCAATAGCATACCTCCTGGAACTATGACATAGACATAGATTTATAAACTCTATAAATTTCAACCGTATCTTGGCTTCCTGTTCTTGTGTTCTCAAAAAACTCTAGATACAGCCATGCCTAAACTTTATAATTAAAATTTCTCTCCATAAAAAGTCTTTCCATTTGCACTTGAACTTACATTAAATGACCACAGTCATTATCTGTAATATCAGCAGAATGGAATAAAAAAATATGTTTATAGTTAACAATTGAAAAGGAAGGTTTCAAATCTCATTGCAATATGATGTCTTATGGCAATACCTACATTCCACTAGCATGTGCTAAAAGCCAAGCCTAAATTGTTTCAGTGTATGGTTAGTGAATCTGAATTTTTCTGCTTAGAAGAATGAAATCATATGGATTCAATCATAATCTGAAGTCAGGGTATTCATATCTGGGTTTGTATCAAAAACCTTTTCCTTATTTTTCATAGTATTTTTCACTACATTGTTGCTATATAAAAGATCTAAACAAACAATAAGGAAACCAAGCAATAGTTGTAACTATGTACATATTACTCTAATATGAGCAAAGTGATGACAGCTGAAATAATGCTTTCCCATGGCTTTGTTTTTCATTTTTAGTAACATGGCACTTGTGCTCTTCATAGAAATAGGGCACAGACAGCTATTGTCAGGGGGGGCTCCTTTCTAACCAGTGTTTTAAAGTGTACATATTAGGGGTTTTTCTATTTTAATGAAATGTTTTCTCAAATACTACCTTATATGTTATGTTTTACTTAAGCTTTTGTAAAACATTTAGTTGTAAATGACTATAGAGAAAGTGAAGCATACCCATAATGCTACAAACCTCAGTACAGACACACCACTTAGTCTTTGAAGACTTGAGATTCAAAATGCAATGTTTTTGCAATACTGATATTTCAGAGATAAATGCTTAAGGCCTATAGACACACTAACAACGTGGTGTTTTCACACCTGCAATGTTCTCATGTGCCAGAGAAGTCTTATCAAATAAGAGATACTCGAGTGTAGCATGAATTGAGATATCTGAGCAGCACAAGCTTTATCCCTGTGCTTCCTGGGTGAAATACTAACACTTCTGAACTCAGCTTTTAATCAATAATTTTGTCCTTGTTTTCAACAGAGTTTGAGCTGAGTCACCAATTTTTACTCCCTGTGGAAAAAAAAAAGTGGAATAAAACGATTATGAGGGAGAGGAAATTAGCTTGCTTAGCAAGGCGTGAGGTATTCTCTCCCCACACAGGAGGTTATTGCAGGGTAGTGAACTAAGTCTGTGTGGAAGGTTCCAGTGTGGTTCTGTAAGAGCTCCCCTAAGGATGGTAATGTAACCCTGCACTGGATTGCACCACGTTTCAGATGAGCTGTGCTGAAGCTCCCAATGGGAAGGACCTCAATTACAAGGTCACGCTGCAAAGCTGAGCTACCAAAAATGACACCAAACTCTGTGGCTTCCTGCCAGTTTTTAGAAATCAAAAAGGAAGCAAACTTGTCTGATGTTCCAAAGATCATGATCCTGACCAATATCGGAATAAATTTATAACATGTATAATGAATGCATGAATTTATAAAGCTGTTTTAATTCAGCTAGTATATTCCACTTGAGTACCAGAGTTTTAAAATTTACCATGATGAGAACAAAGACAATTCAAACAAATAGATATATAAATTTAGCCCTAGTAAATAAACAAATTTCTGGTCTTTCAGTTACTAATCAGTTTAACTGCACATCTCTAATTCATTTGGCTGGATCAACTCTAGGGAATTGCCAAACAAATATAGAGGGAGGAAAATGTTATTTCATGGAGTGCCTTGTGATGTACCTAATAAATCCAGTCCTGCAGCTTGACTGTTCGCTGATGACAACAGGCCAGGCCTTCCATGTCATGACCCTGATGGGCTAAGGGGCATGACTCTCAAAGGGCTAATCTTTTCCACCTGTTGCTGACCACAGACAAGCTCTCTTGGCAGGTCTCCTACCAGGAGAATGTGGCCCCTGACCTTTGTGAGAGTGGGATGCTGCAGTAGAGGCTCACCCTAAGAAGCACTGCAATCTGGCACACTCACCCCAGCTCTCCAGTGGCTGATTCCAGTGGTAAAACAAGCTGTGAACCAGCAGTCTGTGAATTGAAAGGCAAATGTAAAGATGGGGTACAACCCCCAAAACATCTCAGTCAGCACACTGTGAGGGTTATCAGGAGCTGCATAGAGTGTGTTGCTGGTTTGGGCTCTTCTTTATGAAAATATTAGAACAACTCAATCTGAAACAGCAAATATAATAACTAGAAAAGTCAAGAATATTGAAATTGAGATGGAATTTCAGTCAAAAGCAAGCTCTGGATGTCAAAGCTGTTGCTCTCCGGAGTCAGTACAACTGTTCTGATCTATTAAATGCAAGCACACAAAAAGCAAAGGCATAAGACCATTCTCACAATGTAGCCACAACAAATAGAGGGAATATATTTGAAGATTCAAGGCACATTTATGAAACCTAAATTCTTTTTCTTCCCTTGTGATTAATTTGAATCTGAGTCCTACCCACCTGATATGGGAGTTCCTCAAACACCATAAATGTTTTACTTATACAGTAACTGGTGCAGAGCACCTCTGACATCTGCTAAGTTTTTCTGCTTATGCCCTATGCTGCTTTTCTACTCAACTGCTTCACTTATTTGAGCTTTTTCTTCCTGTGAAGACATTTTTGTCAAATTTTCTTGTTGGCCACAAGAATGATCCACAGAAAAACCTCTGTAAAAGTCCTTTCATCAAGCTGCCTACCTAGAGAAAGTTGGTACCTGGATTTATAGCACAAGTCTACTACTTCTTAAGCCTTCCAGGCACTGCAGCCTGCAAGTGACCTTGACCAAAACACTCCAGCTACAGCCTTAAAAGTACTTTAGTGTTCTAAAGCCTCCTCAATGTTGCCATATGATAGGAATCTCAGCTCTCAGGCAGAACTATATGTATATGAATTGTGATACCAATGTCAACACATGGGGAGTTTGAATCTTGAATTAGGAAGTTGTAAAATGCAAAGGGAATGATGTGTAAAATAACCTGCCTGATCAGATACAGGCCTCCCTCTCTATGGTGAGAGGGGCCTAACTGTTGGAACTTTACCCATGAATTAGCCTTCAAAGGCAGCTTCCTGATTCCAATATGCAGGAAACAGCAGCAATATCACAGAAACGTACATATCCCCAACAAGCTGGGTTCAAGCTCACAATATTTGAATCAGGATGTGCAGCATTAAGAAACACATATTTGAACACTGATACTGTCTCTCTACAGATCTTTGAACATTTATTGTAGTAGTGATGTTGTTTGGGTTTTGCCTTTCTTCTTTTATAAGTTCTCTGTATTCTTCACACATATATTTATAACTCTGCCACCTATTGTATTAGTAGCTAGTTTTCCCAGTACTTTTCCACGGTCTTTCCCTAAGCAGAAAGACAAAATAAATCCCAGAGCTCCAAGCCCTGGGAGGTGCAAGGCCCCTGTCTTATTTTGGTTCTTCCTGGGAAGCAAGGCCAAGAACAACTCTTTGAGATACCTTTCATGGACAAAGTACAACTAGTGCTGAACGGGAGGTTCCAGAGAAAGAACTTGACCTGGGCGAGAATTGCAATACCACTCGTCCTCCTAATTGGTGCTTTTTATCAATTATGCTAATTTCCTAAAACCCTATAAAAATGTTCCCACCCCTGAGGGGGGTGGGCTTTTGTGGACACATTTCCATAATTGCTCCTAAAGGCCTTCCAATAAAGATCCCCTTTTGTATTACCTTCTTAATAAAACTATCTCAGGTTTCATTTCTAGGTTGAGAAAAAGGCAACAGTAGGGACCTGAAGTCCATCTGCTGGTGAGCCACCATACTGATAAGCCGTGTACTGCAACCCAGAAGCTCACTTTCTCTGCAGCCTAAATGTAAGACACTTCATTGAATGTTATAGCTCAGTCTATAGTATCTTTCTGACAGATGCCAAAAAAGGCAAGAGAAAAGTTCCTAACCCACATACTTGTTCATCTGCCCTGTCCTTCCCTCCCTCAATACTTGTCTATATGCAAAAATGCTAAATCCACAAATTGCTTATGGAAATCCCATCACCAAAGGAACTTAGAAAAGAATATGTGGGTACAAGGCAGTGAACCATTGGAGCTTTGTCATTTACTGCCCACCTGCTGCTCTTATGCCATGCTCTGCTTCCTTGCATGTACAGGACTTCTCTGATTCTGGCAGCCTGGCTGCTCGTGGAAGCAGCACAGGCATCTCCCAGTGGAGTTCTACCTGGGAATGGGATGGAAACAAGATCAGGGTCAGATATAGAAAAACATGGGCATTAACACTCAAGTGAGGAAATTAACTATTCAATTAATGTGTTAATATGAGAAATTTCGTATTTCAAAGTATGCTTTAGTCATAATAACATTCTTTGTTGCTTGTTCTTCATCCAGGCTTTCAAAGAGAGAATTAGATTTCCTTTTGTATCTTGTGGGACTTTGCTGTAAGACACTGATTCAGATTCCAAAACTGACCAATCAGTAGTGACACACTAGGAAAAAAATTATTCTTGGAGAATATTAATTGCCATTTAGTTTAGCAAAGCAAATTACCGCCTATGAAAAATTCCCTACACATTCCTTTAGAAGCCTTCAAATGTTTCCTACTTCAGACAGCATTTTCTTTACATCTGTTGAGGGCCCCATAAAACTTGCTCGTGTACATATTTCTATAGAAATCAAGTGACCATTCTTTCCATATGTCTGGTGTTCCAAGGAACAGAGAAAGCTTTATTTCTGGTTAGCTCTGTCAGGTTGGGCTTTTCTTCTTTAGGTTGGTGATCAATTGTGCCAATGTCTCTGTAAGTAGAGGTGGTGTTAAATAAGAGACAGGTCAGCTATAAATTATCTGGAGCTCTACAGGACTTCCTGAAAGGCACATGAAGAAATAATTTGGCTTCATGTCGTCCTGTGTGACTTCTAGGCATTCATCACTAATGGACCATGCAAAAGGGTTAAGGCTGCGATTTGCTGAAACCCACCTCAGAATGAACACTGAAGAGCTAGAGAGAGGGAAGGGCAGAATAATGTGGAGAGGATTTGTTTCAGTTCTGTTAAAGCCTGATTATTCTGCAGGGTACTTGTTCTGCAGAGAGAAGAGGAGAGCAGAATAGCAAAGTGCATTGGTGGGTAAAAGGAAAAGAAAGTTAGACTTTTCAGTGATAAATGTTGTGGCTTTTGCTGTGATGACTACAGTCTAACAGAAAACACTAAAGTAATGAAGAGGCAGAGAAATGTACTTTCAAAGAGGACATTAATGTAAAAACCTTTTCAACTCTTGACATTCAGATTTATGTATTTAGTTATGATTGCAAATCCACACTGGAGCTTTCCCACTTGTATCAGAACCATTTTAACAAAAAGCTAACTGCACTGATGAATCCAGTTGCAGAGACATTCAAGACAGCACTAATGCATGTTGGGAAGGCAAGTATCAGGTATAGCCACCAGCTGTAACAAAAAGCAGTGTAGTCATTTGGCTGCAACAGCTCCTAGCCTTATTTGTCTTTGAAAATAAACAAAGATGTACTGCTTCCACATGTGGGATGTTTCACTGCAGGAGGGATGGCTCTACGCTTTATGACCTATACATCACAATTTGGGAGTTGTCTGTGTGAAAACTTTTCTGATAATCTCTCAACCCCTAGTCTGTTTATATCCACTGAAAGTTCTGAAGTAGCTGCCCACAAAGATTTGAACATAATGGTGAGTAGAGTAATTCTAAACCAAATTTCTGTGACAGAAGAGTTTAAACCCCACCATAGCATATGGTGACCAAGGACTTCCAACATGCTATACACAGATGTTTCCAGCTAGTGCAAAGAAAGGGCATTTGGTTTATGAAAAACAAGGTTTTTCTGCATAATTTGCAAAGTGTAAATGTCAAAAATGTCTGTGAAATATAGAAATTCTGTGTCACATTTAAAAAAAAGAATGTTTCTATGTCTTTCTTTTCAAAGACTTGTAAAATTTTACATTTGAAGGAGAAAAATAAACTGTTGTCTTAGGGAAGGTAATATTTATTTCAACCAATATTTAGAATACTTCTTTGTAGTCAATACTCTTTCACCTATACACACACTAAATCCATCTGTCCCAGCTCAAGATTTTAGGAAATGCATGTTAGCCTAGGATGGGGAACTGTGAAATCAGGACACTCATGGTACCAAATACAAGACATGGATCAATTGCTAGCTTCACACTCAGGTTTGCAGATAATTAGCAGTTTGGTATGAAATGATGAAACTTCTCTCTGTAGGTTTCTCCAGCTCTTCAATCTAATGACTCTGAAATGCTCTGTGTGCAGAAAGTATGTGTATGAGTGCCTGTGATGAAAAGGGAATGTGTTAAGTAAAAGAATCTTGTTTTCATGGTAAAATTCTGGTATACAGGCAAATACTTTTTTCTAAAATTATATACACTTCTCAAATTGCATTATAATACTACAAAAATAAACAACAAAACAACAAAACAAACAAAACAGCCATTTTGATAGTCTCCTTCTTAAAAACCTCAAACAATTAATTGCTATTGAGGCTAATTTGATCTCATGTCAGCCTTCTGACATATTCTAATTCCACTAATTTCATATATTGCATAGAATAAACAGAATTTACTGTAAATCTCCTCTGCAATTGTGCATTTTTTTAACTTATCTGGCAATAAGACTTTTGGAAGATGTTTTATGTACTATTGCTTCTGATAGGAAGCATTTTATTGTTACTGGTATCTTCATTTTTACAGTACCATTTAGGTAATGTAATGTGAAGTACATTAAAGTAGGTTATGGGAAAAGAACTAGCTCTAAACTATGCTGCAATTACAGTGCTTTTATGACCTTGCTTTTCTGAGGCCAGCCAGAGGTAATTTTTTCCTTGCCAGCTTAGCTCAAAGCCTACTGATTTTGGGTGTGCCTTGAGGTGTGAGGCAGCTTGTAGGCTACTGGGTTTGTCCTCACTTTTCTGCTGCCTGCAGCCAACATTCATACAGGGTGACAAGGACACAAGGTAAGTATTTCATTTTTTTAATCTTGTGTTCTGTTTCCTTGCCTTATAGAACTGGGTGAGAACATCGTGGCAACAACTGCTTGTGTTATTTTTCTGTTCTGAACTGTCAGTTAATCTCATAAATCTCAGTCTACCCAGACACTGCCACCTTTTCTTCTCAGTCCCACTGATCTTTGTCATCATACTTCGTACTTCTAAGAGATAGACACATCCAAAGCTGACATACAAGGGATGCTTCAAAGCACCATGAACAATAGAAAACTATAACACATTTTGCTGTGGAAAATGCACAAGGGGGCTGTGTCCTATGCCCAGGAGTCTGATGGTACCCCTGAGGAAATCTCTTACTTCAAAATCAGAGGTAAACTGGTTGAGTTTTTCATTGCCTAATATAATGAGTCCCTTATCTTGATTGATGTCTCAACATCTACTCCAACACCAAGAAATGACAAAAATAAACCAAGTTTATTAATAATTATTACAAATATTAAAATATTAAATATTAAGACAAATATGAACACTGATGTAAAATGGACTGATAAGGCAGGAAGAATTGAGCAACTGGGTAGTCTCATCCAAGGCACATGATTGGGAGCACACAAACACTGCCCCGTGGTACTCATGGAATAGGACGTGTTTTCTATCAAGAAAAGCTCATTTTCTGAGCATTTTTACTCTGATTTTCAGTGTCCATATAACCAGAGACATGCCCGCAACACTGATCTTCTTGGAATAACTGATACAACACTGTCTCTGACAGAATTAAAGATTTATTGAGGACATCCACATAATGTCTGAGGACTTTCTGTCCATGAAAAATGAGACCACAGGCCATGATTTCTCTTTCCCTTCTCTTGAGTTATTCACCTGTTTCTGCATACCAACCTACTGAAAATACTACAAATGTAGCCAAGTTGAGAATTGTATTCTGTTGATGTTTTGGTGAGCTAGAGAAAGAAATGCTTCTCATTTGAGCTAAAAGGTAACAAAATAGTATTGGGATATTAGCCTGGCTGCAGAAGAGAAAGCATATATTGACAATATGCTCAGTAAGAACAAAACAAGCAAACAAATAACCTCAAGCAAACAGAACTCAAAAGCCTCATGAAGTAATAAATCAATTGGAGGGATTTTGATAACTTTATGGTAAGAGCATTTCTTTCTAGTAATTCAGAATACTTTTCAGCTACAGAATGACCAACATTGCAAGACCTTCATAAAAATAAAGTGACATATATCTGGGATGTTTTGCAACAAAGCTTTAGATAGTTCAAAGAAATTAAGATAGACTTTGTAAATGCAATGTATATTTGTGCTTCTTAGGTATGAAATGCCACAGCTACCTGTGGCAGTTCAAATCTTTCTGAGTTAAAAAAAAAAACAAAAACAACCAAGTTCTGCTGACTTCTATCAGTCTATCAGTCTCTCAGATTATGATAGATTTTACAATTGTTATCAATGAAATATGATTTGGCACTCTGCTATCCAATATTTATTAAAGTTGCAGGCTGATCCTATCACCCTGTTTGGATGAGTAATCCTAATTCCTCCAAGAACTTCTACTGATATCTTGTAAATAGGATTTAGACCCCAGGGCTTGGTAAGAAGACTGATAATATGGTTACCTATAAAAGAAGAATTTTTAACATTATCAACAGTAGACCAGCATTACTTTCTGCTTTCCTTGCAATGGGAATGAAGATGCAAATATGTTCTTTTCTTAAGGGGTTATTGTTGCCTCACAATGTGCAGAATATGGACATTTAGAAACTGCTTGGAACATCAATGAGTGAGAATAGACAACAGAACCAAACCATTTCATGCACGTATTTCTGCCTATCATCCACCAAATGTTTTTCCATGTGCTACTGTACTATAATTTCACAGGTGATCATCCAGCTTCACATTATATTCCTAAAGTGGATACAGACCAGGATCTCATTACAGATCAGGGAAAATGAAGGCTTAAAGGAGAAGGTATCTTTAATAAAATCCATTCTTTAAAGATCTTCCTGATCATATATGGTTCCAATGAAAACAAAAGCAGATTAATTATATTTGAAATATGACAAAAGAATTTTCAAAAAAATCTAAACTGGAAATAAAAGAAGCAAATTTTGCTTTTCTAAATAAGTTCCATATCTATTAGATACTTAATGGTCTAGGTAGTTATTACAAACCTATAGATGAGTTTTTAAAAATGTGGTAGACAGTTTATTCCTTTTATAATTCTCTGCCATGTGAGACTTATATCTAAGAGCCTGTGCCTTCAAAGCTGTCTATTTGCTATGCATTGGAAACAAAAGGAGTTTAGCATGTCAGTCTTGCTTAAATTTAGAAGTATCTCAAATCATCCCCCTGAATCCAATTTTCAATCTCCCTGTTCTTTCGTTCCTTTTCAAAAATAAAGCTAACACTGTCCCTATCTTCTATCCACATACAATTCTTCAAAGAAATTGGGGTTTTTTTGGATCTCCCAGCTCACCTGGGACATCTAGATATGATCAAAACATTCTTGTCATGGGGTAAGCTTTTAAGAGCTTCCTTAAATCCCCATAAAGTCATTCTCCATTTTTTTTTTTTTTTGTAAGCACTCCTTTCAGTGACAAAATCAGTGACAAAATGTATAAATAGGTAAGAGAGATTATTCAGTTAAGCAAGTTTATAATACTCTGTGCTCTGTGGTATATGGCATTGAAAAGGGGGAAGGGGAGGCGAGGAAAGGAAAGGAATCCCCAAGCCTATCACCCCTGTTTAAACGTTGATTTTCCTTGTAACAGAAGGACAAGGAGAGTAACCACTTTGCATGTATTACCATCTACAAAATGCTTTGGAAAAACATTTCTGTCATCTGTAAACAAGGTGAATGAGCTACATTAGCAATGTAATTGAGACAAAAGAAGACTGTACAACAGTTTTCTAATTAATGAAACATGAAACTCCAGAGCACTAGCAGCTGATCCAATTACAAAATATTAGCTGCTGTGGAAGGGACTCATGAACAGCAAGGTCACAGCACAAACTCCTTGCAGATGTTAGATAAGTTGACACCTGCAAATCATTTGGAAGCAAGTATTTATTTAAATATCTTATTGTGCTACCAGTTTCTCTGTTTTCTTTCATGCTAAAGCTTTGGTCCCCTGGGAATTAGAAAGAATTAGTAGAAAGTCAGTGTAACTTTTCTTTTGCTATGTACATCTCTAATCAGCATAATTTTCATTTTATATGTTCTTGTCCCAGCAGACAGGTCAATAAACAAATCCAAAAATATTAGCAGTGGATTTATTCCCCAGTCTGATTCCCATTGCTTCAGTGAAAGAACTTTCTCTAGCGTCTCTCACATTTCAATTTTATATTACAGCATGGGGTGTAAAATACTGATAAGTCCTTGAAAAATTCGTGATTTGTCTACATTCATGCCAACCTCCTGTCCATATATTCATCTTCTTGTTGGTGTATTTTCAGAACTCTTCAGAGGCAGGAATAGTGAACAGAGACACAGAGGACAAGGTGTCTTCAGACAAATGTTGTTATAGGAGCCCTGGGAGTTTCACAATTCCTAGGTAGGAATTGGCACATCAGGGCAATGCTACTAGCAGAATGCCTCTCTGAAAGGTTCATAGCCTGGTCTGGCACTACACTGACACTATTCCTGCTAAAAGTTCTGGGTTTCTTGCAGTCGCTTCCAGCTCTGTGCTGTGCTTGATTGTGTGTTGTGCTCATGCATAAACATGTTCTTTGGCACAAGGACTTAAACCGAGTTTTCCGATTTTTGACTTTATTTCTTACTGACAGAAAGATAAATTCAAGTCTGTTCTTCACCCAGAGGCTGGTGGGCATTGGAACAGGCTCCCCAGGGAAGTGGTCACAGCACCAAGCTTGACAGAATTTAAACCTGTGTGTGTTCAAGCACATGGTGTGACTCTTGTGGTGCCTTGGGCAGAGCCAGGAGTTAGACTTGATGATTCTGGTGGGTCTCTTCCAACTCAGAAGATTCTGTGTTTCTGTAACTGTATAAGAACCAAGAAGAGTCTTCTTTTTCTGGAAGTAATGTTAATTTTACCTGTCCATTAGCAGGAAGTCTGTTTGAAGAAATATAAACCTGACCCCACTTGCTGCCATCAGCCTACTTTCTTTTCACCATGCCAGCTGGATTACTCCAAAGTGGCGTTATTAAGGGAAGCAAAAGCCAGCCTGGCAGTCAGTCTGTGTAACCAACCAGCAGAGGACTAAAGATCCAAAGCAGATTTTAGAGCTCACTGCAGTCAGCTGCTAAGACACTCATAAAAAATATTATTAATCCAACTGTCCTAAGATGATCAGTGACAGTGGCTGCTCTAGATGGATTTATTTCTTCTGTATGGATAAATAAGCAGCAATAAATGAAAAAAAAAACCTTCCAGTTTAAAAATTCCCACTCTCTGCTCCAATGCCTCATGCTAATATTGTTAGTAGTTGTGACTGTGTTTGATCTGGTCTATAATCTCACTTTTACAGAATTTAAAAAGTTCTAAGTTTGTTCAGAGACAAACGTCTTCCCAAATAAAAAAAAAACCCAAATAAAAAAAGGCTTAACTTTCTATATGTGCTGAGTTTATCTGATATACCATCTTTTCCTAGTTAAGATTTGAACATTTTGAAACATGTGTTGCCATGACTGCAGCAAACATTCTAATTTTAGATTCTGTTAATCTCATCTTAAAATATAGCAAGGCAACTAATAACAGCACTACGTATCCTTCTCTTCTGATGATTCAGCTGTAGCATTAAAGTATTAGAGTCCACTCAGATGCACAAAAGTGTTTTTAGACACATCTTCGTGAAATTTTATGCCAAGGAAGACCCTTTGACATTAAACTAGTTTTCTGCACTGTTTACTAACAAGACACAGACCTAGGCCTAATTTTAGAGGTAAAATTAATAGATGCTTTTAACATTCCATTTGTAAGTATCCCAGTATGCAATGCTAGATGTTCTAATCTGTTACATAGGCAATAAAATGGGATTTAACTCAATACACTACAAAGTACACATTTAATGAAGAACCAAGATTTTGATGTTCCTGTCCTCATTAAACATACATACATAAATGTACATAAACTCTCTGCCACAGAAATTATTGCAAACAACCATCACAATTCACTTAATCAAAATGAAGACAAATATTCAGAAAGAGTTTTGCTGTCCTTTGAAACATTCTGCTCTAATACTTTGTAATCTCAAAGCACAGTGATTCACAAAACACAGAAAAATTTACATGGAATAAATGTGGAAGCAGGTGATTATATATTTGGAATGCAGACATTGACTGTGATATAGTACTCACAAGCACATTTCCATTTTAGTTCCAGAATGGCATGCTTAGGGTTTTTACATTTTGGTAGGTTTTGGATAGAAGTCCAAATCTTTATCCCACAACAATATCAGAAAACACCAAAATAACCACATAATTTAACTATTGAATGCAACTTGGATTTTCCATAGTACTCTGTTGAAAATCTTCTGATTTGTATAAATTTACACATATAAACAAATTTCTGCTTTCAGATAAACCTATAGTAACATCTTAGTCAGAATAAGTTGAGTAAATTTGATGTGAATGCCTTGGTTGTTGTCTTGTACATTACTTTAACTGGCTTCATGAAGCAGTTTCAGAGCCCCTGAAATGGGATAATTTCAGCTGGAATTAACCCATGAGATGCACTACAGAAGTGCAGTTTCACCTAGTAATGAAAATAAGATCCACAGGAACATATTTTGGGACCTTGGCATTAGCTATTTCACAATGAAAGCTTTCTCCTATGGGTCCAAAACATTTGATAGGATGTATCCTGTAAAGACTATGTGCATGCATATCTTTACAGAGTGAAACTCACATCAAAATCAGACACAAACATATTTTAAGTCTCAGTATTGACAGGAAAATATACTGAAATGTGAAATTTGTCTAGGACATCCCCATCCCTCTGCTTTGGAAATGATTATGATATAACCTTGAATTATGTGTTAACATTCATTCTCTGTGGGACCTCTACCTCATTGCACATGACAGATGATGATTGCTTGTAGAAGAGATCTGCACACTACTTTATTTTATTCCCTCCTTTCAGTGTATGTATGCACATTAATTTTCTGTACATTATTCAAATCCTGCTCTGAAGACAGATATATTATCTATTACACTTTCTTACAGCACTCATCTTCATAGGTTATATATACCCTAGTAAATAAAAGAAGCCAGAGTCTGTTTTCTGAAGCTGAGAAGAAGTAGAATGGGACAATGCATCCAGAAAACTGAACTTTCCTTCTGGCAGAGCAGAATCACCTCATCCTTAAAGTTTCTTGGAAACAGACACAATCACATGCAACTTTTGCTGTCCTGCAAGGGTGTCCTGAGCATTTGTGACAAGAGTTCTGTGTGTTCAGTCAAAAGCATGGCCAGGAGCATGTTAACAATTAAATGAGAGTGTGGCTGGTGTGCAAACATGAGAGTGTGTGTCTTGATCTTCCTTAATTTATTTGCATAAAACACACAGTTAGTGCACAGTCTATGGCTTGGGTTTCTAGTTCCAAGTGAGCTGAAGGAGGGCTCATGCTAATTTTACTGATGTGATCATTAGACACGAATATCCACATTTTCCAGTAATGTTTAGTTAGTTCCCAGTCTGATACATCATATATCAGTTTTCAGAGATTTTTCTAAAATACTTAAAAAATGGCTATATGGTGTCAGGCCAAAAATCCCTTTCAAAATAATATTTAGAATACAAGAGTGTATTTTCAGCTCAGATTCAGTTTGTGATGCCGCAGTATTTTTTCTTAGTTCTTTTCCTCCCATTTCCTCCCATGTCTTTTGACTATCACAGATAATCAAACTCTTCCAGAGTGTACACTTTTTAGTGTATTAAGTGGCACCTTCCAGTGTTCTTTTCTAAGTATTTATGATTAATTTAGAAATTTTTATTTTATGTGCATAATTAGAATACCTGTTTTCTTTTTTCTTTTTCCTGTTTGCATAATTTCCCATCCATTGACATTTCCCCTGTGGTTTTGTTACTTTGTCATTCTGTGTTGCCTCTGCAACTTGGTGCCAGTTTAAGTTGTGCTGTATTATTTTGCATCAACACTCATTTAATATGTTCAGAATACAATGGCTCAAGCAGCAGCTGTGAGTACTCAGCAGTTCTGCAAACAAGGCATAAAAGTCTAAAAATGTACATTCTAAAAAGGAGGGCTGTGTAATTAATGAACAAAAAGGAAAAGTTCAGCTTAGGTAACTTGCCAGCCAAACTCTGTGTCAGGGACAAAAATTGGTAGGAATACTTCAAGTATAGAAGATCTATTGAAAATTACTGTTTCATTCAGACATCTTCAGTTCCAACAACTTAGGGCAGAGGTCTGAGAAACCCCTACCCATATTCCTGACATCTGTAGAAGCTGCATGGTCTAGTTTTGGATGGAATAGTTAATTTTCTTCATAGGAGGTTGCATGGGTCGATATTTTGGATTTGTGCTGAAAACAGTCTTGAAAACAGAGGGGTGTTTATGTTATTGCTAAGTAGGGCTTACACAGCATCCAGGCCTTTTCTGTTCTTCAACCCATCCCATCAGAGAGGAGGCTGGGGGTGCACAAGGAGGTGGGAGGCAGACATAGCCAGGACAGTGACCCCAGCTGACCATGGGGACACCCCAGACCATGTGATGTCATGCTCAGCATATAAAGTTGGGAAAAGAAGAAGGAAGGGAGGGCATTCCCAGTGATGGTGTTTGTCTTCCCAAGTCACTGCCAGGCATGAAGCTACCCTGCTTTCCTGGGCATGGCTGAACACCTTCCTGCTCATGGAAAATCATTAATCAATTCCTTTTTTTGCTTTGCTGGCATGCAAAAATTTTGCTTTAACATTCAACTGTCTTAATCTCAAACCATGAGTTTTCTCACTTTTACCCTTCAAATTCACTACTCTCATCTCATTTCAGGGTAGTGAGTGAGTGGCTGCATGGGGCTGAGCTGCTGGCCTGGGTAAAATCATGATGCTGGAGGATACTGGATTGTTCTAAAATGGTGCAATCCTATTAGCATAGGAGCAAAATGTTTCAAATATCTTTAATCCCAATAATCTGGCCCTCAATTCCATGTGAAGTTCTGGGATATCTGATTTAATATTTACCACAATTGCCTTCTTGCATAACTCATGAAATCTGCACCAACTAGCACACTAACAACACAACACTCCTTATCGCAGAGGAGAAAGGCTAATCAGTAAGTAAAAACAAATAAGGAGCGAGTTACTATTTGCAATCTACACTAATGTCTAGATTAATTATTTCTACAGAAAAGTTATGGAAGATGACATTACTGGCAACATAACTCTCTTCACTCATGTATCATGAAAAAGGTAGCATCTTCTGTCTCACCTTAGACACTGCTCGAAAGAAAACAACATGTACAAAAAAAGATTGAAAATGTATGTTTCTCCTTTGTTCCTTAAAATATTGTAGCTGGTTAGGTCCTCTGCTTATGCCAACTCACTTCATTTTTCCCTTTCCATGTCTGTGCCACATGGAGCAGCGCATCAACAGTTTTCCTCTCCTTTTCCATACACATTCAAGACACAAATCTCTCCAGGAGTATTTTGGTGTGCGACACTGCATGAAACCTGCAAGAGCTGCCATATTAGGGAAAGTATGAGTCCTTCCTCTAATTTAGCAAAATCTTTCAAACTGTTGGAGACACAGAACAAGAGACCATCTTAACAAATTTTCCAAGAGCTCAAGAAAGCAGTGTTAATGGCAAAAAGAGTTATAAACACCTATTAATTTGTCTAAGCCCAAGAGAAGGAAATAAAATATTATCAAACGGTCTGGTCTTCCATGTGGATAAAGCACTAAGAGCTATATCAAGCAGAGCAGACAGGCTTTCTCCAGGAAATACCACACAGGGAAAGGAGGAGCAGACTTCCTCTGAAGTGCAATACTTAAGGGAAATATCTCTGTGATTCTTAAGACATAGCCTTTTTGTTGGGACTGTCTCATGGATACAGTGGAAAATGAAACTTACAGATAACTGAGCTGTGGATATATCCACCTCTTTTAATTTTAGTTCTAACTCATATTAAAACCATTTAATGTGTTGCTCCTTTAAGGTCAACATCATAGGTCTCCAGCAGCTGCAAAGATCCAGTGGGATGTTTGGCTTATATAAATTTATAGCTGCTCAACTGGATTTGAAAGCCTTCAGAATCATGACCTCTAAGATACTTCTTCAGGAAAAATAGTTGCATTGTCTATGCTTAACTACAATTCTGGATTTTGTTTTAACTAGTATAATATGTGAATGATCCCTTGCAAAATTGGCCCAAGTCAGCATTCAGTGTGTATGAGTTATTGTAGGTGAGGGATCGCTCACAACAGACAATCTGGATATGAGCACGTGCTTTCAAGGGCCCAAATTTCTCAGTTATATGGAAGCTGCCAGGCTGGAGCTGTTGACCACAGGTCCAGAGAATGGCTCCAGTAATTATAATTGATTTGCATGAATGTAGTTCAACTGTCTCTAGAGTCATGCAGCATCATGCAGAGTGTGGAAAACCAGGTGTTTTCCAGTCCTACAAAATGTCATTTGGAGTCAAGGTTGAAAGGGACAAGGAAGCAGGGAAATAAGGGAAATAGAGAACAGTGGAGCCATGATCTAGTACAGGGAATGGTTTATGGTTACACAGCCTGAGGAATGTTTGTCCTTATGCCCTACTACCAGACTTTCCCCTGCTTGCATGCTCACTGTTTTTACATATGATTTCCTGAAACATGAGTGTGCTCCAGGCAGGGACACAGCCAAAATGCTCACAGGGACTCTTAGCAGGGCAGTGAGGTATATTGCAACAATACTTGGGGGTACATGGGAATGCCTTCAGAATCCAAAGACAACGCAGCATATCTACATGTCTGTCCCCTTTAAGAGCCTGAGGCTGCAGTCATGGTGAGAAAAAGTTGAGTTTGTGAGGCAACAGGATCATCAATGCTCCCAGTGCTGGAGCTGGGTATGAAGGTGTGGGTGTGCAGACTGGACTCACCTGGGTGCACAGAATCAAATCACATAGTCAGAGCTTTTCCCCTGCCTTCAGGGTACCTAGCACCATGAAGCCCTGATTTTGGCCTCAAGAATGCAGTTAGCAATGGCAATGGTTGATGAATTTAGTCTCACACTTGCTCCCACTTGTAGTACTGTCTGGATTTTCCTGAACCCTTCCCAAGCTCATGTTACTTTGACCAGCTTTGAAAGAGGATCACCAGGGAAGCGGAGACAGCTCCTGCAGTAAAACCTCCTTGTCAAGGAAGATGTGGATCTTCCAGGAGGAAGGTCATCAGATATCTGTTTATTAGATACAAAGGAGCCAGAGGAGAGCAGTGTGTCATGCTTCACCTCTAGACAACTCTGCATTTCTCAAGGTTTCTGACATTGAGTAACAGAGAACATTATACCATAATGTAAAGAGAGTGCAGACTCCCATGAACTTTTGTTACCACAGTTTTTTAATGTCTTATATATTCTGCAGCCAAGCAAAGGGATAGAGTCAACACTGAAATGAGAACCATAGACAAATCCTGAGACTATAGTTTTTGAACTATACTTCCTTTCCTGTTACACAGAATAAAAGTTACAAACCAGCGAGACAAAGAGTTGATGCGATTACCATTGTAACAATATACTTCAGAGTGTCTGTGTTTCCCTCATCTTGTCTCTCTGGGATTGTCTTGACTGGAAAGTGCCTCTATTTCTTATAAATCATCAGTTGCTGCTGTCTTTTTCAGTATGGCTATTTATGGATAACTTCTTTTCTTGCAGACAATCATCCAGTTTATGGGGACTGATTTTGACATAAAAATGCTGCACAGTTTTTCTAAACATACATTTTTGTACTGGGCTTTGTAACCTAATACTTAATAAAAAATTCTGAGCATGAAATCTTGCTTTTCTGTATGATAGCCTGTAACATATTTCAGTCTAAGTGTAATTAATAATTGTTCTTTAGAAAATGAAAGCATAGTATCTGAGGAATTTCATTCAACTGTTGTATTTTGGACAACTAATTTATGTACCTCTGAGTGTAATTTCAAAAGATTCTAGTTTTTGAGTCAAAGACAGCTTAAAAAACTTTGCTGCACTTCATAGCTCCTGATCTGTGGTGACCCAACCCCTTGTGAAACCATGGTATAAAATAGATCACAGGTCAATCTGTGAAGAAAGGGGAAGTAGATATATTTAACTGGATAATTTCACCTGTTCACTTGATGCATAACTTTATTCATAAGAGTAGTAAATGTTGGTTCAGCTGGTACAGGAGTATGGCATGGTGTTTAGGAACTTATTAATCCAGGCTTTTTCCAAAATACATGTCTTTTAAAAAAGACTGTAGCCTCCTTCTCTCAATTCCCACATTTTTCAGATGACCATGATTGATATTATTGGAGGACTCACACCACAATTAAAACTTGAGTACTTTATAAGGGAAAGTTCATGGGTGGTTTGGGAAGCCTAGGAAGAAAAGGATACTATCAAATCACCTGGCTGAAGTGCCAGTAACACACCTGAATTTAGGGCCCCTAGTAAACACTTTAGAATAGATACATATATTCCTTGTGCTGTCAATCCAGAAAGCCAAACAGTAGATACTATCCATGTTTAAAGAGACAAGAGCTCATTGTGAGGGCTGCAGAAACCCGTGTCTCTTTCCACTAGTTGGTCAGAGAAATAATATTTTCCCTAAGTTACTCTTTAAGCACCTCAAATTCTCATACAAATGACAGACTATGTGTCCACACTATAATCTTATTTCATTGTCTAAACTGGGTGCTGACAGTAAGACTATCTCCTGTGAATGCTGCTGAGGACATTACCTGGGAATAATACAGCAGCACCCTGAAATCACTTATGCTTCTCATTTTTTGTCAGATAAGTAACACCACTACTTCAGGAGTCTTTCACTGTTCATTTTGCTGCAGCTTTCTGTTCTCTTTTTCCCCAAAGGAATGGTGTAAAAGGATTTAGTGTGGCAGAGTGCCTGGCCCCAGAGAGCAATACTCTGTATAGCTGATGTGACAGCCATGCTGTGTAAAATAAAGGAATAATCATTTTTCCTCCAGTCATCCGAAACATCCACTGAAAACACAGATAAAAGCCTACAGAACTGAACCCTAATGAGTTCATGCAATGGAACTAATAAGAATATTATCACAACATATTTTTAAGCAGTCTAAATATTTTTTTTCCTCAAGTGGAACATGCTGTTGAACCTATGTGCAAAATCATCCCCCATCATCTCTGTACATAGTTCATCACAGAAATCTATGAAGTGCAATAGAGCTCTTTTTGGGCAATTTCACTGTCAGGGAAGAATGCAGGAAGGGTGGAACACCAGCTCTCTGATGGAGTAATTTTAGATTTTATTGTAATGCCTGACAGTGAATATTCCACATGCAGAGATTTCTAAAGCAAACTGTGAAAGGCCACAGCCTGCCCTGTAACCCTAAAAGGATGTTGAGCTTGGCAGTCTTCCAGGGCAGCAGGATGTGTGGCCTGGATTAGAACAGGAATATTCCTAACATTCATTGCTTTTTAATGATGTCATGCTTGCTAGCTATTGCAAGTCCTTTATGCTTTCCTCTGTAAAAGCTTTTCTAATACTACTGAAACTTCCTGATGAGAAAACATTTCAAAATAAGGCTATAAGCTTCACATCTATGCAATGATAAAAGTACAGAGTTGCTAAAATACATAGTTTATGGAAAGAGTAACTCAGCCTTGATGATTGTATTGTTATTATGTAGTGTGTCAAATACTGTAAAATGAAGTCAACAATACGTGTTAAGTGGTTATTTTAATGTTCCTGTTTTATCAATAGAAAACTTTACAATTGTTTTGCTTTACTTTATATTGTATCTAAGCACACAAATCAATGTGAAAAAAGCAAAAATTTATTTATTATTGCAACCAATTTTTTTTTCAGAGAATATGTAACCATTAGATTACAAAATAAATTATGAATATTCACATTTTGTGAATGAAAAACATCATCACTTCTAACAGGATATGTGTATTCTGGGAATCAACACAATTATTTATTGTATTATAAATTATAATTATGTTGATTAATTATAAATTGCTTTTAGCCAATTATAACCACCAGCTACACAGGAGAGCAAAATAGAGGTGGAAGCATGTCCCTGTCTGCTGCCTCCCTAAAATCTGGTCAAGCTCAGTTCCAACTGAGTGTAATTAGGTGGCTCGCTCTTGGTAAGACGGGAGCCTTTTAATAAATCAATACATTAACTCTGCCTTTGTTTCTCTGGAAACTTCAACAATAAAGTTAACAATATAAATCTAATATGTATTTTTAAGACTAGTGTGACAGAAAGACACAGTTACTTTCTTCACACCAAATTCTCCCTTAAGAAGTTTGACAACATCAAAAGATTTTAAAAATTATGCAGAGAAATGCCATAGTAGCAAATACCTATTTTGTGTGAAAAATAGAAAGAGATTAAGGAAATATTACTTGCTCAGAGCACAGAAATGAGTCAGGACAATCAACAAAGAGCAGGACAGCCACCTGCATCAGTGCAGGCCAGGAATATTGGCCCTGCTGAGAATAACACTTGCCACTCCACTGGCAAGTGGCACACTGGATATAGCCAACAATGTGCTCTATCATAAGGAAACTACTTATTTGGCTACATCTGGAGGAGTGCACTGGCTAGGTAATAAAGAGACGGTAGCAGCCCCACTAGCCAATGGTGCTGAAGCTGCTCTTGGAACACGTGTTATGGGGCACCTAGTTCATAAAGGGTGCTCAGAAATTGCATGGTCCAGCAGACAAATGACAACTACTGTGATTGAGGACCTGTGAGCAAAATTTGAAGATGTTTGGCTCCTTACGTCTGTCAAAAATGGAAACAGGCAACCTAACCCAAGGCAACAATCTGGAGCTGCAAATATGATGGAGCTGAACTTTTCTTGGTGACAGGGGTTGATAAGGCACAAGATCTACATGCTGCAATTTGAGAGGGTCAGGCTGTGCACAAGGAAAACCACATACTCCTCAGTTGGAGAGTATGGCAGTGAGGGAACAGATTACCCAGAGAGTAGTTTCTCTGTCTTTAAAGTTTTCCTAGAGTCAGCTGGACAAATCCAGGGCTAACCTGACCCAGCGTGGTGACTAATTCTGCTGTGAGAGGCAGGGAGGGAGGCTGGAGCAGACCTTCAGCGGCTGTTACCCAGCTGGTTGGCTATCCCGGGACTTGCATCCAGGGTCAGATCTGCACTCCTTAACAGCATCGCCTTGGGCAATATCCAGGAACAGATGCTTTGGAGGACAACACACAAACCCTAATACAGATAATTATAGAACAATTTGCTTCAAGCTAAAAGTTTATTGTAAGAATAATGAATTTCTAAGAATTTATTGTAAATGCAGTTTGCAAGAGGAATGTTAAGACTTTAAAAACGCTTTTAGCAGCCTCCTTTCATTTTAAACACACAAGCATTCCAGACCAAGGGTTTCCAGGAAAACAGGTCTTTAAACCTGAAATCCGGGTTTTAAACTCCCCACCAGGAGTAAAAGTTCTGATTCAGCTAATTCATGTTAAAGCAAAGGCAAAGGCTTCCATTACAATCCAGCCCTTAAGGAGCAGTTAGTAGCAATTAGAAAATTATTGCCACATCACAATCTTAGGACTGTACCCTGAGGGAAAAGCTTTTGACAGAAGACCACCGTTCCTCTGATCTTGCTGCCAAAAGGGGTAAGCACCGCTTTCTTATTCACATGGGAGAAAATTGGTCTGGCCTACGGTTGGCAACCTTTTTTACTTGCCTATCTGTCTAATCAGATGTTTAAAAATTCGTTCATGTAATGCCACTCTGGAGTACGATTTCAGGAAAGTTGTTGGAACAACTTGAACTTTCCTCCATTCGTGCTTCTCGTTGCTTGTGGAGATTTAGGAAATGGTTTTGTAAATATCTCAGCCAAATTCTATCACTGGTTCTAGATATACAGTTCTAAAAACTCCACATGAAAGTAGGCTTGGCAACTATGAGGGGTAGCATAGACATTACTAATTGTAGCTCAGAGAAACACAGATATAAACCAAATTTCTCACATTTCAATATCCTACGGTCACAAATCTCTTAGTCTGGTTAATGTCAATCTAATATTTCTCATTTTAAAGCCTTTCTAAATGATGAACACCATTCTAGTTTGGTTTGGGGAGGTGGGGGGCTGGTACTTTTATTTTATTAACATTTATGTTGATCAAGTTGCAACTAAAGTGTATTAAATGTTAAACATTAACCATTTTAATGTTTAACTGCTTTTGGAACAGAGAACAAAAATATCTTCACAGTCCCAGGTGCCTTCATCCCCCTTACTTGTATATCTAGAAGTATATCTGCACTTCAAATGCTATTTAAAAACCAGATATGACTGAAATATTATCATTTTGTTCCACACAACATTTTATCCTATTCACAAGTTGGTCAAGGTTTCACAGCTCAGATTTATAGGGGAACTTCTGACAAATGCAGTGACACTAATTTTGCAAGCAGTGAAGCTGTATCAGGAGTTTCTTTCCAAAAAAACCTCTTGAGATATTTTCAGCAGAAAGAAATTGCTGTATTCCTCTTGAGCTGAACAGTCATTTAGGAGAAACTTTCAATGACCGGTGCTGTCAGTACATTGATGAAATTAACTTCTATATGCACACTCCAGGTAACTCCTCCTTTGTGAGTCATTTAACTCCCCATTGCTGAAGTGGAATGACATCTTTGGCCAAAGCCAAGTATTCTTCTACAGTATTCCCAGTAAAACTTGAAGTAAGTGCATCACAACCAGATGCTTAGTAGGACAGAAGACATTATGAAAGCAAAATTTGTGCTTTAGTGCAAGATTTGGCTGCTTTGGCAACTCTTGCTGTATTTTGAATGGAGGAAGAAGGGCAGAGCAATTGAGAAATGAAGAATCTATTTTACGGTAATGCAGAAAAAAAGTTCAATGAAGCCTTTCTGTACTTTAAGTCACAAATACATTTTAAAGTTTCAATCACAAAATTATGTTGGTAAAAGGAAGCTGGCACACATAACAAGCAGAATAGGTATTTTTGTATGTTGTTTTGCTTTCTGCCTGTTTGCAGGGTCAGTAGGATGTATTGTCATGCACTTGTACCTAACACCCATTCGAAGGAGAAAAATAAATGCTGCAAGTGGAAGCGGAGTGCTATTCTCTGTAATCCCAAGGACAAATGTTCACTAAGGTATTCCTCTCTTTATTGTTCTCATTGCAAACTCACTGACAATTTAGCACAGGTGATTGTTTCCAGAACTAGGATAGCTTAAGACTGGAGTAGAAAAAGTGGAAGATACAAGTTTTAAAGGCTATTGGACCTGCATGGTTGGGTCAGTGTCTGTCGGTGTTATTTCTGGCACTAATACATGATATTAATAATTCACCTTCATATCACTAAATTCACACCCTTTGTTTCTTCTCTGTTCTTCTAATGGACTCTTTTTTAATGATGCATATTCTTCTTATCCATATGAACAAATAGGCTTTGAATTTAAATATATGAACTTAAAGGGAAATAGACATTTATTCGGATATACATGTTTTTATCAGGAAACAGACTTGACTACAATTGGGATTAGTTTAGGCCACACAGCTGGTTTAATGCATATCTAATAGTGTGAGAACAGCAAAACCAGCTCCAAGCTCAGTGAAACCTTAAACCTTTCTACATCTTTACTTGTGCACCAAACCCCAGGAGCACTGCTGTATCTAAGAGCCTGTGTCAGATAGTTGTGAACAGTCTATGCAGTTGATGTTGCTATAGATTAAGGCAAAACAGTTTCTTTCTTGTCATTCATTCCTCACCTCTGCTCTTCTGCTCTCTCTTCATCCCAGTCTGGGCATCTTGTCCACAAGCAAATGCCATGCTGCTCCATAGCTGCTTCTTGTAACCTGTGGCATTCATGTGCACATCTGGATATACATCTTTATATTTTGCACATTTGTCTTTCTCTTCTCTGTCAACGATGTGTTTTCTGTGGGTAGATGAGAGGTAGAGAACTTGCATGTGGAAACCAGAAGTTCATTCAGTAGCAGTAATGTAGCCATCTTCTCCATAGTCACACTGACACAGGATCCAAATATCTGTCCTGCTTCATTTGCATCTGCCACCATAAATTAAATTATTCAGTCACGTCTCAGAGTCAGCATTGGGGAAACAGTAGGAAAATGGTAATGAAGGAAGAAACCAGTGCAGCCTTCCACAGACCCCCTCCAGGTTCCCCTTTGTACACACAGCATCTCCAGAACCGTTCAGTCACTGCCATCAGGGGGTACTGCTGACCTGGGATGGATCCTCGTGGTAGAGGAATTTCGTTTTGGCAAATATTCTGAGAAGTGTGACTCTCTTTTGAGGTTTCACAACCATTATCCGTCACAGTCTGGATATGGACACTCGTGTCTACATTCCAATCATGAAGCCACTTTCATTATGCAATTAAGCAGTTTTTAAAGGGAAACAAACAAACAAACAAATAAATAAATAAATAAATGGAAAAAAAGACAAATCTTTAAACACAGCTTGGCAATGAACTCATGACCTACAAGAATCTGTAGTCCATTAGCAATCAGTGACCCATCAAGGTCTCTGCTCTGCAGTCCTCATTATCTCACAGTTAATTGAACTCATGCAACATGACATTTATTTATTAATTTACTTGAAAAGAAAAGGGCATTAGGGCTATTTTAAAATGTGACTAAGTCAGTTATTCTAAGACTCTCATCTTTCAAAGGCTGTCAATTAAAACCGAATATAATTATTTGTCATTTTCTTTATGATTTAGCATTCCTTAAAGGAAATATCAGTGATCACCTTTACATGTCTTATAAGAATATTTTCCACCTGTTCTGACATTTAAAGTCTTTCTCTGGGCGCAGAGAAAGCACCTACCCAAGAAGATTCACTTAAAAGGAAGAATGGACTACACAGGGAACTGTTCCATGCCTCTATGGTCTCCAGCCCAAACCTCTTCCCAAATGTAAAGATTAACCTCAAAGCAACAGCTTAGCTCTTTGCCCTCTTCCCTCCCTGAAAAGGAAACTGTCACTTCCAACTATTTCAGAATGTTAATTCTGTAAAACAGCCATGCTGCAATCCTGCAACAATGCACAGTTTATTCTGGGTGGCTCTGGAATTGCCTCTGACTCCTGCTCATTTCCCAATAATTACTGATAATTACACCACTCATAACAGAGTGAAACACAACAGACTCTTTCAAAGCTGTAGAAACAAAGTTTGTCCAGAAACTGACCTTCCCGTTTGGAGGTGAGAGGAAGTGTGCATGGAATTATATAGGCAAGATGAGTTGCTTTCTAACTCGTTTTGATAGAAATCAACAAGCATAGGCAGGAGGAAAACCAAGGCAGTAGTTTTAAGGAGCCCCAGGCAGCAACTTACGTGCAGGCTTAGGTTTGTTCAGTGGCTTTAGGAGCTGTCAATGTTTCGTCTCGCCTGTTATCTTAATATACTGCAACAATGGCAATGATAAACAACATATGTTTAATATAAACCCTTCTTTGCTTGTTTATAGAAAGAGTTTCTTTGGTCAGCCTATAAATGTCTTTGAAATCTTTTTAAGGCTCACTGCCAGAGGAAAAAAGGGGGAAAAAGAGGCTGCTGGGGGAGCTGAGGAAAAGCTGCCAAGTCTTATACAGCAAAACGTTTTTTATGGCATTTCTACTTTTTCTGAAGAACTGGTTTTACAGCATGTTTGAGCAAGATACTCAAAATCACACCCTTCTTAGGTTTCTTCACTCATCCTTATTTAAATCTCCTTGGCAGAAGTGAGGGCCTTGTAACTGCTTTCGAATTGCAGTGTAAGAATTTTGGCAGAAGGAGGCCTTGGACTCGTGGTGCTGCGTTCACATCCATAGAAGAGCGGGGGCACAAGGCAGCCTTGGAGTGATGACACTGTGCCCGTGGTGGGGTGTGCGTGCGGCGGCCGCGGGCCTTGCCCTGTGACACTGGGGCACAGCTCTGGCAGTGGGCCTTGCACTGTGACACTGGGGCACAGCTCTGATGCTGGGCCCTGGGCCTTGCCCTGTGACACTGGGGCACAGCTCTGGCAGTGGGCCTTGCACTGTGACACTGGGGCACAGCTCTGATGCTGGGCCCTGGGCCTTGCCCTGTGACACTGGGGCACAGCTCTGATGCTGGGCACTGGGCCTTGCCCTGTGACACTGGGGCACAGCTCTGATGCTGGGCACTGGGCCTTGCCCTGTGACACTGGGGCATAGCTCTGGCAGTGGGCCTTGCCCTGTGACACTGGGGCACAGCTCTGGCAGTGGGCCTTGCACTGTGACACTGGGGCACAGCTCTGATGCTGGGCCCTGGGCCTTGCCCTGTGACACTGGGGCACAGCTCTGGCACTGGGCCTTGCCCTGTGACACTGGGGCACAGCTCTGATGCTGGGCCCTGGGCCTTGCCCTGTGACACTGGGGCACAGCTCTGGCACTGGGCCTTGCCCTGTGACACTGGGGCACAGCTCTGATGCTGGGCCCTGGGCCTTGCCCTGTGACACTGGGGCACAGCTCTGATGCTGGGCCCTGGGCCTTGCCCTGTGACACCGGGGCACAGCTCTGGCACTGTGACTTGCACTGTGACCCTGGGGCAGAGATCTGACGCTGTGATTTCCTTCAGCAAAAGCAGTGACAGGCAGAGGGGCTTTGGATTGCAGACAGCAGACACGGAGCAGTGTTCATGTGCATCAGACACATGCATGAGTATTCTGTGCGATACTGTGCTCCTGCAGTTCCCTCAAGCATTTTAAAAGCAAACCAAAACCCCTTTTTGTATGAAAGCTTATGGATAGCTTTGAGATACTGCTTTAACACCTTTAAAGGGAATAGAGAGCAACCAACTGAACTCCTTAGCTTTTCAAAAATAGCCCCACAGCTGGTTAGATTCATTTGTTTCTTTTTGGCATTCCTTCCCCCAAGACAGTAAGCATAATCAGCTACTATCCACTGGAAGCACCATAGAAACAGATACATTATTATTATTATTATCATTATCATTATTATTATTATTATTGTTGTTGTTGTTGTTGTTGTTGTTGTTGTTTGTTGTTGTTGTTGTTGTTGTTACTGCTACTACTACTACTAATCCATAAATACTGGCAATGTGTTACACTGCTGTGTGAGAGCAGATGGTTTATTATGAAATTATATTCTGGACCTCCAGAAATGCTGCATCCAATTTACCAATCCCATCATTCCCTCAAATGCTATGGATGATTTGATGAATACTTGTTTCAGTACTGTCAATATACTTACAATTTTACTGTGTCCCATCGTGGCTGAAAAATATTTTAATGTTTCTGTGGAGGCCATGCTACACCTCAAACAGAAGACATGGGCTTGATGAAGAAATGATTGAAGGGAGATTTTTGCTTTGTCTAATACAAAAGCTCAGAGATTACTGTGATAATCTTCTCTAATTCTAAATGCACAATCATGTGTTTTTTTCTGATTCTAAGAATTCTATAGAACTGACTATAGATTTTTTTAATATAGATAGGTCTAGCTATTCCACTTGTAGGCCATATGTGGAAATAAGAACTTCAGTGCCACTGAAGTACCCTAACACACCTGTGACATTCTTCCCTCTTTCCACCAACACACACAGACAAAATTACTTTTGATGTAACTATGGTAAAAACTAAGAATCAGAGAGGGAAGGCTCGCACTCAGAGTTCTGCCTGATCACATAATTGTGTAGTAGGTATTAATTTAATTTTAGCCAAAATAATTCAATATCTGAAACAAGAAATATATAAGCCTGATTTTACTTAAGAGAATCAACTGTCATAATTTAAAAAAAAAATGTTCTGACAATTAGCAGACCAGTAACCCTGGTCTGGCAGGATCAAGTCAGTGTGCCAGCCTACTAGATTTTAGCTCAAATTTTGCATTCAATCAGTGGTAGAAGACCAAATGAGTCTGTAATTGATGCTGAGGTCTGTTACTTAGTGATCCATTAAAGAGAGGGAAAATTGCCTCCAGGAATCACATTTGATCTGTCAGCACTGTCCACCAAAAAGAACAACAAAACCATTAGAAATATATCACTGAAAACTTATGAAAGATATGGTATTGGTCAAACCATTACAGATATCTTCCCCACAAAGTATATTTACCAAGTCTGACATGCATGGCATAGGTTTCCAAAAATATCACTTATGAACCAGGAACAGGAGCTGGACTTCTCCTACCTAGTTTGAATATACTCACATATATTCTTGCATAGACAATACCTAGCAATAGGCATCTCAATCTGTCAGGTATTTGCGCTGAATTTTGTAGTAATGAATTTTCCCTGTAACTTGACTATATGAATCCACTTGTACGTTCTCATGGTTCAGAATCTGAAATTCTGAAATCTGAAATCCTCTGACACTGTTAAACTTCATTTTAGGTGGCATCTAGTGCTTTCAGAGAACTGGAAGAAAACAACAGTGGCAGAAGCAAGTTTAAGCATCACAGGTATATTGGAGAATAAGTCAGACACAATCCCTGTGGAAGGTTCATGGAAATTTGAGCTGCTGGAGTCACTTGTGACCAGATGTATTTGGGGACCAGAATAAAGAGAAGTGATATAAGGTTAGACTGAAGGCTACTTGAGAGGTCTCTATTACTTTGTTATTGAGGTGGTTTCTTGTTTCTAATTTTTTCTCTGTCTTCCAGCTTAGGTTAAGAAACTTAGATGAGAGAGGGATTCTGAATTCAAGGTGAAACAGATAAACAGTGTATAAAGAAATAGCTGTGGTTAAAAAATTAAAACAATGAAAACACACAGCTATGTGTTGAATATTAGCCATAATTAACTTCAATGCAGAAGTAATGATTTTGACATTCTTGTGAAACAACCTGACATGCTGTGGTTTTATGTTATAATTTTAAAGATTTTTTTAAAATTCATTGCTTAAACTGGAAAATGGATTTTTCAATCTTTATCAATTTTCCTCAAAACCGAGTTGCTATTCACAATGAGGACTTAACAAAAATGTTTAAAATATACAAAACTTGCTATTTTATCTAAGATTGGCTTCCACTTCTCAGAGCCAAAAGAAAAGGACTTCTCACTTTCAAGGCTGTCAAAAATGAAGGCCAGGAAAATAAGAAACAAGAGGCAGACAGCAGTGAGCTGTCCTGTGTTTGGTAGTACCATGTTCACATGGACAACATACTTCTGATTAAACTGAAGAATATGGCATTTTAGGAAGCAATAATTGGATGGATTTGCCCTTGGTTATAATGGAAAAGTAACCACAGAAAAATATCATTGTGCATGGATCAGTGCTATAGCTAAAATGAGATTTTATTAATGCTGTGCTTTTCCACCATGAATTGACTCCTGGTTTTGATTGCTTGAAACAGCTTGAAACAGAAGTGGAACACTTTAAACTGGACTAATAGCAATATAAATATTGTATATAATTATGTAAAATGACGCAAATAACACAGCACGCTTGATTCCTTAGACAAGAAGTAAGCTGTATTTCCAAACAATGAGTTTGGCAGTGGGGAAGTACAACTCTACAACAGAGAAAGGGGCAGACATGAAGTCACTCTGGTGAAAATGGCACAGCAGCTCCACTGAAACCTCCTGCACAGCTGCTGAGGGAAATGCCCCGTCAGTGGGTGCCAGTGATGAGGCAAGCAGGCAGGATGTTTCTAGAGAAAGGGGGACTCAGCATGGGGAGCCATGTGATGGGGAAACACTTTCATGCAGCAGAGAAGCAGGAAATAGGATGTTTTGAGGGAAACAGAGGAAGGAAACCAACAGGCAGAGAAACAAGTGAAGGGGAAGAAAGGAAGAAAGCAGATGAGGAAGAGATGAAATGAGGAAAGAGTGTTATTAACTATTATGAGATCTGGTTTTTTGACAGCTGAAAAAAGGTGGGTGTTTTTTTGTTTTTCTTATTCTTACAGTTCCTTTTAAGTCATTGCTAAAATTACCACAGGAATGTAAAAATGGCAGTTTCCCAAGACATTCTTTTTAATAATTAGTAATTGAATTGAGAAACCATTATGAAACTCTTTTATTCATTATTATGAGGAGGGTCTCTTAAGTCATTTAAGATAAATAAAGTAGGCTTATGCTTGTGCTTCATACTAAGGCATTATTTCCTTGTAATTACTGTTATTCTACACTACACATAGAGACACATACCTTTATGATAATAAAGGTATAACTAAATAGGATGTAAATTTTGGAGTTTGGAGGTTTTGGGGTTTTTGTTTGGTTGGTTTTGAGTTTTTGTTTTTTTGTTTTTTGTTTTTTTTTTGTTTTTTTTTTTTTTTGATGGAATTTGTCACCAAAGAGTAGTTTAAAAAATTAGACATGACCAGAATAATACACTGGGACCAGAATAATGCACTAGGCTTAACTGGAAGCAGTTTAAAATTTCAAGAACCCCTTAGTCAATAACTTTTATTAAGGAATCTAAGGCAAGATGATATGTCTGTGGTATACACACAGAGAGCAGTGATGTCAACCTATAACATTTTGACATCACTCACCTATCCAGGCCACAACATCCAGCCCATTAGTGCTGTGCAGTGACTCATAGAGCATGTGCTCCTCTGGCTGAAATGCAATGGCTCAGATGTCATATGTGCTTCACAGCCCCTCTGCCTTCTCCAGGCTGTGTGCTTATGTGTATACCAAAAACACACCAGGAAAAAATATCATACCATCATATTGAATCACTCCTGCTCTTTTCTCACACAGCTGAACATCCTGACACACTGCAAACTCAGCTGCCAGGGCTGTCAGTGTGTCAGGGCACTGCAATCTGCTTCTCTGTGTCACTGACATTTTGCCATGAACTCCATAACCATTGCAGCAGAGACTGGAAAAGGGTTTCCAGGATGTTTCCTTACTTTTTCTGCTTTTTCTGATCACTTAGGATAATTTAACTTGGTTTTCTTATTAGCTATTGATTATGAAAGGGGAGTCGTACTGACTTCACACACATACATCAGGCTTAAAAGTTTTAGTCTTTAGTCTTCTAAGTTAGAAGTTTACTACACATATTTACCCATAAAAATTTAATAAATGTGACAGTGAAACACAAGATGGGACAAATTTGCTCTCAGTGGTACTAGTATCACTTGATTATTGCAAAGACATGGCCAAGAACAAAATTATTACCCATAGTGCAAATTGGTTTTGGTAGCCCAAAAACACATGCAAAGAGTGAGAAAAACCTTTAGGTATCATAAATATCCTTCCCTTGTTTTGTGGTAATAATGCATCATAAAAATAGTTACGACTTGGCCATCTCAGTTTCCCTCCAGTTTTATTAGCTTTCTTTTAACCATTAAATGTTAATACAACTTCAAGGTGGAGCTTAGAGCAACTGAGCTCAGCTTCGTGCACACAGCTCGGTATTTCAATTAGTGAAGGGCTGTCTCAAAAGGTTTGAGTTTCTGTTTAGGACACAGGACTAGAAGAAACCTTGCCATCATAGGAAAACATGTCACTATAGTCTCTTCATAAATACTTTATTTCTTCATTTTGAAGCAAATTTAGAAATTCTCTCTCACTATTCCACCTTGAAATCATCCTAGAATTTTATTTTTCTGCCCATTCATCAGTTTTCTGCTCTTATCCAGCCTAATCATACTTTGTGCTTGCTGCTCAGTGCTGCTCAGTTTTTGTAGAATTAGCTAAGCCTTGGCTTTGGAAGTCTTTTTTCTTCACAGTTTAATCTACTAAAACATAAAATCCTGGAAATATTCACACTGGTCTAAGGAAAAATATATAAAAATATCTTCTTTTTGATGAGATGAACAAAAGGTGCCCAGAAAGAGGGGACGTGGAGACACAATATAAGGGGCAAGTGAAGACTGATCCTGCTTTTCAAATATTTCTGTTTCTGGCAACCAGCATTTTAAGTTTGAATTGGAAGCAGCATACAGACCACTGTGATTAATAGCCCCTTTGCTATGAATCCATTCAGTGCTTTGTGAATCCAGTGATAATTTTAGCTTCCACAACATCCTGTAGCAATGAATTCTACAAAGTAATTAGGTACTGTAAGGAAAATTACTTCTTTTGTTTGTTCTAAAGGTCCTGGTCGCCTCTATTCTTCTTTTTAAAGTTGCAGTGGACAGTAATTCCCTAGAACACTCCTACATATTTTTTCCTATTTCATAGAAGCCAAGCTAACAGACACTAACCTGTAGATAGTAGATAAAGCCCTTCTATAGACCGACAGCAGGATATACCCCATTACCAGGCATTTATTTTCCAAGCAGATCAGTTTCAATCTTCCCTCCAATACATGCCAGAGTAAGTTCAATCCACTTTGTCATCTTACAGATGGGATCACTGTAACTACACATTGGATCCAAAATAAATTATTGTAATCCCCATCAGCCTGTAATAGAGATTTATCCAGTTTCTTTCTTGTTCTTAGTATTTTCTTAATAATCCTAGCATTTTGTCAGTGTCACATGCTACTAGTGCAGATTTCAGGGAACCATGGACGTGCACTTATTAAGATCTCTTTCTTGCGTGGCAATGGCCACCTTAGATTCCAATATTATGCACATATAACTAAATATCAGGGGAGAGCCACCATGTTCCTTGTTTTGACTTTACTGGCAGTTAGTTTCATATGCTTTTTTATTGTTCAGTCACTTAGCATCATTAGATCATTCTGCAATTCTGTCAGGAATAATTGTGTTTTAAAGGGAATATTTGTCACTTCATTTTTTCACATAGTTTTCAGGTAATTTATGAAGATGTTGAACAGTTCATATCCTAGCAGAGATCCAAAGAGACTTACTTGATAATATCCCTCCATTTTTGTTTCCTAATTATTAATCACTTAATAATTGTGCAAGAATACCTTTCCTCTGATCCCATGACAGCTTAAATTCTTTTAGGATTCTTCAGCATGGTCAATGGCAAAATCTTTTAGCAATTTTAAGAATTCTATATCAGGGTCTTCATATGTTCATTGACTTCCCTCTACAAAAATCCTTGTGAAGCTTTCTGGTTATATAGGAGTGAGATCCAGCATTCTTAAACACTGTTTAAAACAAGTCTCAAACAGCAAGTCAGTTTTTAACTTACCACCTAATGCTGAAGAATTTTTTGGACTTACAAGGCAAGTTCCTTGGGTGCTCCACTTTGGACACATTTGCAGGGCCAGAAAGGTGTGTCCCAGCTGGGTGAGCCCCTGCTATGTGGACAGAACCTTTCACATAGACTAGGTGACAATTACACACCCAGGGTGAAGAGAAACTGGGTATGGGCCATCCTGTGGCCCTGGGAGGGACAGAGCCTGTGCTCCTGGGTTGTGCAGCAACCACTAGATGATGCCATGTAATGGGCACAAACACATATCTGTCCTCTCATCCTTTTAAATGCCCTCTGGATAAGCATGTATAAGAATCTTGGGTTGAAGATAGTAAGAAAGAAGAAAAAGAGTTAGTGCTAGTGCTAAGTAAAGACAGGCGAAAACGTGGGATTCCCAGTGATCTTTTCATGCTCTCAGTCTTCCCTTATTTTTGAAACAAATTCAAGGTCTTTAGTGTATTCTGTAAAGTAAGTTTTCTGTCTCCTCAGTCGTCATCCTCTGCTCTTTCTACCTACCAAGTATGAAAGATCAGTGCTTTCTGAATGAAATTATATCAGGGCCTTATGCAAGGGTATTTACATCTTCTTTATTGATACTGGGAGTAGCCACCCTCCTACAAGCAAGACAATCCATGCAGCCTGGACATCTGCATTACCATACCTTTATGTCAATCATCCATCTTAGCCTAAAAACTGAGGAAAAAACCCAACAACCTGTGTTTTCATTTGAACCTCATTTCTTTCCCCACTTCCTAGAAAGTTTGTTTCTTTCTTTTTTCTGCTTATAAGGCTGAGAAGCTTTGCATTATTTGGTTTAACTTCCTTTGCAATAACAAGCTGAATTAGAGTTCTGGCAAGAGTTTTGGACTTTATTCTTAAATTTCCTGTTCTCCAAGATGTATCTTTCATGATTTTTGCACTCCTTATAGAGTCTTACTATTCCTAAATGAGTGTTATTATTCCTAAATGAGTTTTATTATTCCAATGTGGTTTTTTATTTCAGTTATAAATGGAGACCGCCCCATTGGTTTTGAATCTTGTTTAGAATTACACCCATCCTTAAAAATTTCTGAAGTTTAGATAAATCATATTGAAAAAAATTTCAGTCGCCTTCAGATTTCAGTTTCTGATTTCTGCACGTGTTGACTTCACTCATTAGATCTCCTAATTTCTCCTATTTGTCCTTTCATATAGGAACCCTCACCTATTTTTCAGTTTATTCTTCAATGCAATTTAATTGGAATAGTCTTGATGTCACTTCAGTCAAGTTATTTTCTTTAGGTCTTCTACAACATCCTTAATTTAGAAAAGGAGATTCAAAAAGAAATTTAATCCCTCTACAGTCATGAAATCAGTAAGATGTAAACCTATCTACTAATACATCCAGACATTACTGAATTCTACCAATATTAGTAGCTCAATTTTTTTAGTTAGTTGAATTGTTGAGAAATTGCTCTTTTATAACTGATTTTATAGCTGGGAAATTTTCCCACAATGACATAATTTCCAGTAGTATTCATCACTGTAAAAAATTCAAGATATTTCTAGATCCATATCCCATTTTGATCCTGGGATCTATAGAAGGTTCTTAATATAGAGCTAATATAGAGCAATGAAAACAATTTTGATCCAGATCAAGTATTTGTGAGTTGTTCTTCAGCTATACTACTTAATTCTGATAAAACACCAATCCACTGCTTTTTAACTTTATTTCTGTCCTTTCTGAAGAAATTACGTGTTATTTTTTCTCAGAATAATTTCCTTCTCTATCAAAGGCCCAAGATGAGATTATGCATGACATTAAAATGCCATATTTTTGTTGTTAACATTTTTCTTTACATTTTGTATCTAATTTTCAGAAAGATTAAAAAAATAATCAATAAATTAAGTTTTAAACTGATAGGCAGAATATTCAGCTTCTTTAATGAGAACTGTCTAAATGCAAGTAGTGTAGTCTCAGGTGGTTGTATTGGCTCACTCAAGTGCAGGCACTTCTAGAAAGCTTTTCTTCACCTTGAGAAAAACATCAAACATAACAAGGTTGAAGCTTTCTGGAGATGTTGATTTTTTTCTGCTAAGTGATTTCACACACAAGTGATTCGGATTAGACCACATCCACATCTTTTAGAGAGAAATATAGTTCGACAGTTTCTCCCTTTGTGTTTTTATATATTCACCAAAAAAATTTATTTTTACATCTTAAATTATAATTTAGGACTTTAATACACTGTTATCTATCACAGGCTACTGTTTGGAATTATATGCATGTTAGTATCATAATCAATTTCTTCATTTTTCAGATAAAACATAATTGTATCAGAATCAGAAAATCAAAAGGACTAAAACTACTAAATAAGACATATTTTTCTGGAGTTAAATCCAAATGTCTTTCTTTCACGAGTCCGTGACAGCCATTGTTTTCTCCATATGTATGTCCTTCTTTTTCATTTTGATTCATCAGAAACTAATGGCAGTAAGGAATTGAACTAAGCAGTGATGACTGGTGAGGAGTGAGTGTGTTACAGGACCTGTGTTTTATTACATATAGTTTACAATAAAAGAAAAATCCTTTTCTTCAGGTAGTTACAGCCTCTCTGTTTTTAACAGTTTATCACATTGCTTCATACAAACAAGATTTTCTGACATAATTTTCTATTCTTTCATGTCCTTCTCCCTTTTTATGCCTTGCATCTTCATCTGCTGCTTTCTAATTGCTAGGGAAGGCAGACAAGATGCTCCATTGAGAACAGATGGCTTTCTGGAAATCTCCCAACAAGGACTACTCCTGGAATAGATTTCATCTGCAGGCCCCACGCAGAGGTAATATATGATACCTACAAATAGATAGTGCTCCAAAGGCTTAGGAAGGAAAAAATATATCCTGCTGGAGTTCTTAAGTCTGTTATGACCACAATTGCCAACTGAAGAGCAAGCATAAAAATGAATCCTATATATAGCATTCAATTTTTGAAGTTAATTTTCTTTACTTCCATATAATGTCTACAACAGGGACAGCTATCCTAAAATGGTTTCTAAAGGGCTGTGTTTTACTTCTCAAGGGTGGATTAAAAACAAAGTTTGAAATCAGCTATAATGCTATCCTACTTTACAAAATAGTGTGAGATGGCAAACAATATATGATATAAATGTTAAAGTCTTCACAAGAGTAAGAGTAAAAAATATAGAAACAAATATGTTGGATTACAGTGAGTGTGAAGAATTGTCTTTGTCAATGTTGCCTTGCTCTTCTGTGTTTTGCACTTTTACTTACCTCTGTCATAGAGAGGAGAGATACTATTTGCAGCATTTTATAAAATACATATTTATTTTGTTTGTTTTGGTTCAGTTTTCCTTAATCTAAAATAAAATTGATGATAACCATGTTGTATATGGCTGCTCTGTGTATCTGGAAAATATTATTCTGAGATTATGGATGGGGCTATAAAGCTGGAGATCAGAGATATACTGTTTATGGTAAAAAAATACAAACAGTGAATAATAAAGTGCCACCAGTAGTCTGTATCCTCAGTATTCTAACTTCAGCCTTGAAATAATATGTGGGTTACTTATTGTTCCTGTTCACAAAGCAAAATGAATTTTAGGGAACATCATTTTTCATTATTTATGAAACAAAAATACTATCTTCTGGTTTTGTCAGGGTATAAATAAGAGTTAGTGAAAAGGAATCCTAAAAATTCATATACTAGAATGCAAGTACCAGAAACAAATTATCAAAGCATTATAGGTTTCAAAAACTTGGACATGTTACCTTTTTGTGGAGGAAAAAGGAAAAAAGGCTTGAGTGTCTTTTAGCAAGTGAGGATAAATAATGTTATGATGACTTTTGGGTACTTGAAGGGATTCATTTTTACTATAAAGAGAAAGAGGAGCACAGAGTCCATGCTGAATAACTTCAGTCTGAATCTGAACTGTGCCATGGTTTTGCCGTTATTGGTTACCTACCATGTAGATTGTGTCATTCTGTTTACCCTACATGTGTACAAGTGGAGCCTTTACAGCCTTGGAATAAGTTAATGAACACTGCAGTGCATAACTGAGAAGAAAATAAAGGCATTCCAGTGAGATCTGATAACAATGAACCATGTAGAGCCATTACAGGTCACTAGCAGCTTTTACACAGCCAAGACTGTTGCTGCAGAGATCAGGGAATGGCTTGAAGGCCGATGTTGAAATGCTGTTGCAAAAATGCTGAGGCAGAGAGTGTAGGAATGACTTTTCCATCGATGCCACTAAGTGAAAAAAAATCTGTAAGTACAGTTCCTTTCCTCTACACTTCAGAGAAATGTACAGACTGCACTAATAATTTAGCTAAAGGATCTAAAAGTCTCTTGAGATCTGAAATCCTCCTGTGAATATTTTATGATCAGGACGTAAGGAGGTATATCATAAGCAACAGAAGTATAATTCCCCATAGATCATTGGATTGCACAAAGCCATCAGAAACATTAGTGATCCCCCTCAAAGAGAAGGGCTCTCCATGTTCTTGGTCATTCCACTGTCTTTTCCAATGGTGGTAAGGCCTGGAGGTATAAAGTGTAAGTAATTTTCCACAGACAGCTTTCTCTACAAAAGCTGTATCTGCTAAGGCTTTGGTCAGAGAAATGCTCTTTGTCGGCTGTGACTCTGTTGACCTTGGCTGTGTTTGAGTTATCAGCCTAGAGGTAAAATTGTTCTTCCCAGCAATTAATTTCTCCAACAAGATTATAATCTTGAAACTTAAGCAAGACTATGCTGCTGCGTTTACCAGATGCTTAACAATCTCTGTCAGGAAAAGTAGATTGATGTTGTTCCATTTCCTTTTATTATAGCTTCTGACATGGGAGGAAGTGGAATCTCTGCTCTTAACTTTTGGCCAGCAATCATAGCTGTGGGAGGAACACAGCCTTGAATACATTCATTAAAATTCAATGCAACAATTACAGTTAATGTGCATTAATTTGGGCATGTTAAGCTACTTAGTACATGCCGGATATATTCTTGTAACTGGCAATAACAAGGACATCATCTTTAGCAGTGTCACAGATTCTGTTAAGTAGAAGCTGTGATCTAAGTAGCTTGTTAATAAAGAGAATTGTGTTGTAATTTTGTCAGTGAGAGCAAATATTTTCTTGGTAATGCCATATTTTGAAAGTTTTTACACTTCAAATCTAGGTTACGAATTCTGGTTTCCAGCTACTCAGAGCTGCTAATTCTGAGTCCAAGCCACTGGCTGCTAAGGAAGTGCTAGAGATAGAAGTTATCAGAAGAAGATCTTAAAAGTTTTCCTGAATTTCAGCTTTTATATGCCAAAAATTTTAAGTTCCTGTTCAATAATATAATTTTGACAGCTCAGATTAGCCTAAAATATTAGTCTGAGATTCATGCTGAAGAGCTCCAGAAGAGTTTTTGATTTCTAATAACACATGGTCCAGGCTTTGAATTGTGCACAGTTAATCAGCAGTATTTATTTATATTCCTCTGTATTCACTATGAAAAACAGCTGATGTATTGCAATTGCTGGAATGACATTCTGGCACATACATGCAGTCATTAGAGCATTTGAAAGTTTTTAGTGACCACTCTAAGGCACTGAAATAGAAAAACAAATGCACCATCTAATTAATCACTCAATATTGATGGAATAACTAACACAGGTAAAGTGACAGGGAAAAATCAACCTTTCTGGAACCTCGTTACCTTCATTTATATGATAGATTTCATCTATTCTCCATCTATTACAGTAGATAATTATTGAAAGCTGCAGCCTTGAAATTTAAATGGATACTCTAATTTGAAACAACTTTTTGTAGTTTACACTGTAAACTACAGTTTACACTGCAAATTGTAGTTTACATCTACGGTGTAAAATTTAGGACTGAATATGCACATTGTTAATCAAACATGTTCTGTAGTCAAACTGGTCAAACAGCTCAGTGCCTTTCCCAAAAGAGATAAAAAATGAAAACTGCTTTTTTTCCCCCATAGAATCATTCAAATGGAGATAAACATGATCTATTATATTAACTTGTCTGGTAAGAATGCTTAAAAATTATTTTCAAGTATGGATTTAAGTTAACTGAAGCCAGATTGTTCTTCACATACCTGGGAGGTGCGCAGCATGCATCCAATAATTCATACAGCCAATGCCCATTCCTTGATTCATGGTGAATATTTTTCCCTCTCATGGAACTATTTTTATTTCATTACAAAATGTAGGTTTTTCATATCAGATCATAGGTAGAAATCTGGTCACACAAGGGTAGGGTACATTCATGTTAGTATGTTTGACCCAGATGTTATCTGCACACCACAATATATGACAGACAATGTGAGACATATGAATCAAATTTTCTTCAATTTATTAAATTTTGCTAAATAAAGTGATATTTCTGTCGTGTGATGAGAGGCAGAGGTGGTATCATGTACTTGAATTACTCTGTAAGAGTCTATCTTAAGATACAGCATTGCAAGGTCATCTCATAATTTTATAGAAAATTAATCTTTGCTTCTAGATTAGCCTTTTTCAAAATTGATCCAAGATTTGCCTTTTTCCATGTCCATTGGAGGTGTTATTCTCTTTGGGTATTCCTGGTATTTAGCAATCTCTTCAGTATTTACTCCTCAGTTACATTTGGGGAACTAGCAAATTCCATTCTGGTTACTCTGTGCCAAGCAGCTATATTCCACTTGTAAGGGCTTTGCAACTGAAATAACACTTTCATCTACACAGCTGTTTATACTTTTCCTCTTTGATCTTCCTTTGTTTGTTTACATCTTTCTCTTATTTTAGAGCACATATTATACATTCCTTACTACCCTAGAGAAAAATGTTATCTCCAATTTTGATTACCCACTATTTAAATCATGCTGAATTATTTTGCTGTGACAAATATTAATATAAATATACTAATGTAATTTAGCAATTTACAGATCTATAGGTCTACAAATATAAGCCATACAAATAGCTAAGCTAACTTCAAGTAGACAACAGGACTCTGCATTTAGAAGAAATTTGAGTGAAAAGGAAAGCTGTCAGCTAAAGTTTTTGTGCTAAATCATTCTTACACATAATCATCCCTATATATGCTCTACTCTCCAGTCAAATTTGGAAAGTATTAAAAAAATTTACCCCTGGAATAAAATCAAATGTGCAGGCTTTTTTGTTTCATCACTAGTCTGCAACAAGCTAATGTAAGTCACCCCCAAGAAAGATGAGGCTGACTGCTTGAATTCTTAAATGTCCTGCAGTAAGATGATTTTCAGAATTAACAAATTAATTCGTGGTTTCTGCAAAGGACTGTTGAAACTGGCATATATTGTGTTTCTGGTAAGAATTTCACACAACCCTTTATCTCAGTACAGCATGAAATCATTATTTATAGTGACTACAAAATGCAGTGTTTCCATGTATTTTCTTTCTAATCAAGTAATCTATAGACTGCACTCTCCTATTATTTTGGGTTTCGGTTTTATTCCCTAAGAATTCAAACATAAACACTCTAATGAGCTGTCAGTTTTAAAACATGTTAACACTATTTATCAAGCATGATTTAAAAAATAATATCAAGAAAAACTGTATCACAACAGTTTTTAAAATCTAAATAAGGTGTTTACTATACCAAAAGATGAAGTTTTACTAGATATTAAATAGCTTTGTTCTCAGTCTCATGTGAGCAATTGCACTGTTACTCCATTTGGCACTTTATAGCTATTGTCAACAAGAAGTCATTAGCAGTCTTTCATCTATAGAAAATTAAACAAGGTTGGATGAATGGAATAATATTTTTCATGAAAATATATCAACTCTTTTTCTATCTATAAACATAATTTATTGTTTTATAAACTATATTAATGTTTTAAAAATTCATATCCTGAAATGGAGTAAATCAATCCTTTTTGAAAAGGGTATGTGACAAAATGAAAATGGGGCTGTGAACTATTTAAACACAAACTAGAAAAAAATGTGATTTTTAAAACATTGAAGAAATAAATTTATTGCAGTTAAGTTGAAATTATTTGTCTTTCTTTTCTGGATCTAAATGTCATAATTTCTTATCATCTGAGAAATAATATTTTTTCTGCTTTTTGTTTACAATTACAGACATGGTTAAAAACAGAGTAGAAATTTTAAGAATATGTATTAAAAAAAAAAAACCTAAGAAAAATAAATTGAAATGAAACAAACAAAACAAAACAACCAACCATGACCAACAAAAAAAAGCAGTTAAAAATACCCTTATGAGAAGTGCAATGTCCTGGTCAAGTTTTTGATTCCCTGTGTCAGGAATCCCTCTTGTTAAAAGTATCACAGAATCACAGAATATTCTGATTTTGAAGCCTCCCATTCTGATCATCAAAGTCCAACTCCTGGCCATGTGCAGGTGTGCCCAAGAATCATACCCTGCACTTCGAGCACTGTGCAAATGCTCCTTGAGCTCTGCCAGGCTGGTGCTGTGACCACTTCCCTGGGGAGCCTGCTCCAGTGCCCAACCACCCTCTGAAGGAGTGAAAAACATCTTCTAATATCCAGCCTAAACCTCCCCTGACATAACTTCAGGCCATTCCCTTGGGTCCTGTCGCTGTCACCACAGAGCAGAGATCAGTGCCTGCCCCTCCTCTTCCCCTCCAAGGAAGCTGTACCTGCAGTGAGGTCTGCCCTCAGTCTCCTCCAGGCTGAACAGAAAAGTGACCTCAGTCACTCCACACACGGCTTTCCCTCAGGGCCCTTCATCACCTTTGTTGCCTGCTTTGGACACTCTGCAATAGTTTAATGCCCTTCTTACACTGTGGCACCCAGAACTGCCCCCAGCACTGGGGGTGAGGCCGCCCCAGTGCAGAGCAGAGCAGAGCAGAGCAGAGCAGGACAATCCCCTCCCTTGCCTGGCTGGCGATCCTGTCCCTGATGGCCCCAGGTCAGGCCCTCCTGGCTGCCAGGGCACTGCTGGCTCCTGTTCACCTTTGTATCAACCAGGACCCACAAGTGCCTTTATGCAGTGCGGCTCTCCAGCCCCTCAGTCCCCAGTCTGTCTGTACATCTGGGGTTGCCCCATCCCACGTGCAGTGTCCAGTATTTTCCTTTGTTGACCTTCATGTGGTTGGTGATTGCCCAATCCTCTTATTTGTCGAGGTCTCTCTGCAGGGCATCCCTGGCTTCAACAGAATCAACAGCTCCTCTCAGTTTTGTATCATCTGTAAACTTGCTTCATGTCCCTTCTGGCCCTGCATCCAGGTCATTTATGAAGATGTTGAAGAGCACAGGGCCAGGTATGAACCCCACTACTCACAGGTGACCAGTCTGATGTCACCCCACGCACTGAAACCCTTTGTGCCCGACCCATGAGCCAGTTTCTCACCTGCCCCATGATGGATTGATCCAGCTGTAGGCCAGACATATTGTCCAGAATGATCCTGTAGGAGACTATTGAAAGATTTGATGAGATCCAAAAAGATTGCTTCCCTTGATCCTCTGGATGGGCTACCTTGTCATAAAGGGAAATCAGCTTTGATAAGCAGGAATTTCCTCTCACAAAGCCATGCTGGCTGTGACCAAAGACTGCATTGTCTTTCAGGTGTTTTTCTATACCTTCCAGTATAATCTTTACTGTAATTTCACCAGGGAGAAAACTAAGATTGACAGGCCTGTAGTTTCCAGGGGCATCTTTTTTGCCCTTTTTGAAAACCAGGACGACAGGTAGGGGGAATATTTACAGCTGCAAAAATCTTGGTGAACACTGAAAGAAAACAATATGTCTTTTTCTGTCTTTAAAAAAAACCAAAAACAAACAACTCCCCTTATTAGTCCAAAAAAGAATGACTTTTCAGTCATTAGTGGACCCAAAATCACACTTTCTCAGGGAAACCCCTACAAAGGCTAACTGACAGAAAAGGATAACTCTAAGGAGTCACTCAGAGATACTTGCAATGCTGACTGACTGTCTTTTAAGGATTTTGAGGCTTTAAGCTGTGCATTGATGGATCAGCAATGCCGAAACAGCTGGGACTGAGCTCAGCACTATTTGCAGTTTCTCATTCTTAAGAATGAGAAATGTGTCTCTTAAGAACTAGAGAGAATTTCTCTCTGACTTACCTGTATCTGAAATCAAATCAATTAGCATCTGTAAAGTACTCTGAGAACATCAGCCAATAAATTACACAGGAAAAAAGTACCCACATTAAAATTGTCAAACATTTCATGTATCTGGAAATCTCTCCGGAATTTGGTTAAATACATTGAAAGGAAGAATCTATATGGTAAAAATCTACAATTGAAATAAACAGAAAGCCTTTGTTACACAGCATTGCCTAAATTTGGTTTACAGACATGTTCTGTTGTAGCTGATAATACACCATGAAGTGTGAATGGAAATGGAAATGAAGTGCTAAATGATGAGTTACACTACTCCAATTACACATCAGAAACAACATCCTTTATCTGGGCTGTTAGTGCCAAGAATATTACTAAATACAACAGGAAGGGTTGAAGGGAAATGGGGAAAACTGCAGTGTAAGTACAGCATTATTCAATAGCAAATGAAATGTGTAGACAGGGTATCCTTTTGTATCAGTTGTTCAGAGTACACATTTGTATTGTCTAGGTTCTTTTAAGATATTTTTGCAGAAAAAGTTTGATGAAAGATTGTGTTTCATTTATTCCATATTTCCCTTTAAATAATCAATAAAACCTTTAAACCAGATGGAAAGAGGTACCCAATACCATAGTCTCAAACTAAGTTCTCAGATCTAAAGACTTAACCATATGTTTAATTTCAAATATGTGTGTCCCATTTTGAGATTGTGTGTCTAAAGTTCAGCATGTATCCACATGTTTATCTTAGCTGAACTAAGCAACGCTGAGGCACAATTCACACATAATACTTAGAACTCTAAACCACTTAGCACAGTCCTAACCTCTTTTCAGCTAATTAGTAGCAAATTAGCCGAGTACAGGGGGAAAAAGCACTGTCCTGATCCTGTTGGCCACACTACTGCTGATTCAAGCCAGGATGCCATTGGCCTTCTTAGACACCTGGGCACTTCTGGTTCATGTTCAGATGCTGTTGACCAACATCTCCAAGTTCTTTTCCAAAAGATGTCGAGGAGGTCAGGTGTGCCAGCTAAACTGTGGATATCAGTCCAGGTGTTTCAAAGGGCTTCCCATGGTGCTACCAATTACCACTTTGAAAATAAATCTTAAAACACCTAAAATATAATCTAATTCTAGAATCAGCTCCATCAAGTTCACAGGAGCATCATAGAATAAAAAAATTGGTTAGTCACATAAGCCACCAGCTATTGAAGGGAATACAGACAGGGAACAGATCTGGAGGAGTAAGTGCCTTTGTTACATTACCACAGCTGAGGGTTGACCACTTTTCAAACCATCTTGTTTCTTTTGCTTTCCTTTCATCTGCGGCCCATAGCCAAGGCTTTTGAGGAACTCAAACCGGGAACGTGGCCAACTGCTACAAAGGTTGTTACATGGTTTCCGAATTATGTTCTTGAGTAAGGCAGATGTTGTTTAAAATACAGCATGCAAAACACTAAAAAAAGAATGACCAGTAAAGCGAGTAACTACAAGAGCACATTCCCCAGAATAGATTTTATACATCATGTCTGCTTGGCAGCTGGTCTCAGAGTGTTGCACTGAAGAAAAAGAAAAAAAAAAAAAAAAGAAAAAAGGAAAAAATGAAAGAAAGAAAGAAAGAAAGAAAGAAAGAAAGAAAGAAAGAAAGAAAGAAAGAAAAGAAAGAAAGAAAGAAAGAAAGAAAGAAAGAAAGAAAGAAAGAAAGAAAGAAAGAAAGAAAGAAAGAAAGAAAGAAAGAAAGAAAGAAAGAAAGAAAAAGAAAGAAAGAAAAAGGAGCAGTTAAAAAAGAATCTGAAGTTCTGAAAGGCCAAGATAAAATGCTGTTTTTCCTCAAGAAAATGCCAGGAACTATTCTTCTTACTGTCCCATACTTTTCCAATTGCTCATTAATGAGTTATAGTAATTTTATGGCATCTATTGTTACATTTCCTTACAGATAGAAAGAGAACACAAAGTCTTTATCTAAAATTGCATTTAATTTAAACCAAATCACAAAACAAGGGAGAACAAAAACTAAGAACTTGCATTATTTAATGTAATATGACCTGGATGAAAGCAGAAAATAATTTATTGTTAATCTAGCTTTTTACAGAAAAAATACACATAACTGCTATTTCTTCAACTGAGGCATTTGTGCAGTCACACTTGCCTTAGGGAGACTATCTTCAGCCAATGCTATTTAGCCCAAGCTTTATGAATACTATCATAGCTAGAGGCAGCATTGTGAGGATTAAGTCCTTTGAATTCCTGTAGTTTGCACTGATATCAAGGAATCAGATATTTGCCTGACTTTGTATAGACACAGACAGAAATTCAATTGTTGGAGTTATTCTGGAGGCATTATGTTAGACTGTCAGGGACAATTAGCCTCAAAGAGCTTGTATCTAATTTTGTGATTTACACACACATACAAAATTTTCACACAAGCCAGTATCCTGCTAAGCAAAAGGAAAGCCTGAGAAATTACCTTCTCTATTTCCATCAGAACTGTGTGTGGTTAAACATGGTCACCATATTTTTTATGCCCCTTGTAGCTGAGCTGGCACCCAAGCAACCTGCTTCCATCTCATATTCTGCCTTGGAAACAAGGAACACCCATATCCACAGACAAAATAGCCAAAATCAGGGCAGAGGCAATGCAGAAACACAGAGTTCAGAGGCTGAGCAATTTTTCAACTTCTGCTCGGCAGATCCATGAGTTACTAAGGAGAAAAGAAACTCACTCTCCATAATGCCCACCTAGATCTTCTGAAGATCCTGCAAAAAAACAAACTAGCTGGAGAAAGGAATGTTGCAGCAAGCTTCCTCTCATTATACTCTCCCATCTAAATAACCTGCCTTGCTGATAACCTACAGATCTTTTCACAGATAACCTGTGGGTTAAAAATAGGCAAACACAGGACTCCTGAGTCAAGCTCCCAGCTCCCTGTCTATCCCTAAATTTCTAACAGATAATAAAAAAAGGAAATTGAAAAAAAGAAAAAGCTTATTTTTCGCAAATAAAACCTTTTTTCACAGAAACAAATAAAAACGTTGGAGATCCTCTAGTGATATTTGTATATGTCATGTTATCACCTGGGTTTTGGTGGCTCAGGGTGAAACACTCAACAGAATTGTTGAGTGCCACCTTCAACAGAATTGCTTTGAAATCTTCAGGGCCAGGAGACAGACAAAATAAAATGTCCATCCAGACCTGGGTGTTGGGCTTTACTGCTGTGTCCAACAGTTCCACCATAACATTGAGAATCTACTAAAAATTCTTAAATTGCTTTAGATTTTATCTAAATGTCTAGAGATGATAGCTCTGGGTATGCAAACATGCATTGTCATCAGAGACAGGTATGCAGTATTTGGGTTATACAGTCATAAAAGCATTTACAGAAATAAAAAGGAAAAAAGGCTACTCTTCTTGCTAACATTTGGCTTGCTGCTAACAGTCAACAATATACAAAGATAACCTTGTAAAGGACAATACCATCTACAGACCCTGAAGGCAATTAAGGATAAGAATTTGTCTCCAGTGAAACCAGTGACATCTCAGTATTTTTCCTTTTTTTCATCTTCAAAATGTTTTGGCAAATTGCACATTCCCTGCTGTATCTTCTGCTGTCATCTCTTTCTCCTTGAAATTCCATGCCAAACAGGCCACTGTAGTTCTGACGTACTGTACTTTTCAGTTTTGTTGACATGCATCATGAAGACATAATGAAATTATTTCTTCTGTTCACTTTCCTTCTGAGAAGAGTGTATCAGCTCAATAATTTTGTTCTTTTTTCACTCTAATATTATTTGTGCTCAGCCTTGTCTTCCTTTCACACCAAATACTCTGATTTCTAAACTCAACTTCAAAATCATAGAGCAAAATTATGATCCTTGAGACAAAAGGGAACAATTTCAGTCAGTCTCTACAGCTTAGACAGTGTCTCTCCAGAATATTTTCTTTCAGGTTTTCAGGGGCAAGAGAACGTCTTTACACCAGTTCACTTGTACAGATGAGAAACCAAGAAAGGTTTTTGTAACTCCAATGTCAAATCCTGAGGCTGCAAAAGCTTGTGTTTGTAAAATCAGTCTTTGACATAGATGTGGTAAAGTGAGACAGAGGTACAAGTCAGAATCACAGAATAGCTGAGGTCAGAAGGGACTTCTGGAGGTTGCCTTGTCCAATGTCCATGCTCAAAGCCAGCTGATCTCCTGCAAGGTACCCAGGGCTGTGTGTGATGCAGATGGATCTGCACTGCCTTGCTGAGCAATCTGTTGCAGTATCTAATCACTTGTAGGAAAAAGAGTTTAAATAGGATTCTGTATATTTCAACAGCCTTGAAGTCTGTCTCCAGCCTTCATACCATCCCATCAGGCATTTTATACATATTGATAACATCCCCTGAGCATTGTGTTCTCCAGGCTGAACAGTCCCAGCGCTGTCTCCTCATATGACAGAGGCTTCATCCCTCTGTCCCTTCATCATCTTTATTGTTCTGCAATGCTTTCTCCAATAAGACCATGTGTGTCTTGTCATCAAGGGCCCAGATTTGCAAGAGCCCAGATGTGTCTCAGCAGTGTGGAGCAGAGGGGAAAGATGATGTGCCTTGATTTGCTCTGCTCATTCAGTTCACAGTGCTGTTGGCAGTCCAGAGTGCAGCAAGAGCACATAATTGGCTCACACTCATCTTGTTGTCCACCAGAACCTCAAGGCCCTTCTTTGCAAACCTGCTTTCCAGCTCATTTCCTGTCAGCAGGTTTCTCAAGCCTGACAATGGTGCCTGATGGCAGCCTACCCTTTTGGATATATCAAGCATTCCTCCACGTTTTATATCATCTACAAATGATAAGCTTTGTCCAGCTCCATAATGAAGATGCTTAGCAACATTTTTCCCAGTATCCTGTCTCAGGGCAGTTGAATGTCTGTGTGTATCTATTCATACATGTGTATATTTAAAATATATATTTGAAACACAAAAAGGTGCAGAAAATACTGAAGACACAAGTCTTACGTATCTCATTTTAGAAATCACTTTTTGTGGACTGTCCTGACAAGAAGGATCAGGACAGGATGCTCAGGAAGTCTTCACCTCTGCCTTGGATAGATGAAATAGGCAGGCACCATTCCAGGGACAAGCTGCCAGTGGGATGATTTCTACAAAGTCACAGTTATGTCACACTGTCATGACTTCGAGCAGAACGCAGAGCCTTTGAATTCAAGAAGAATCATCTTCTCACCTTTTGAAAGCAGCACAACTGATGTTACAGCACGGGATTTTTCCTGGAAGCAAGAACCACAGCCCTCATGTGGTTTCTCTGTGGGAAGGGAACTTTACTTCCCCAGCAGACAGCCCTATATCACCAGTGTAGCTAAGTGTGGTCTTGCTATTTGTAGGTGGAACTAAACAACTGCTTTCCAACTTGAATATTTCTGTTCTCAAGGTAAGGATGTTTTAATCTTAAGAGTATTTACAATGGCAGAAAAGACTTTCTCAGAAATTGAATTTAATATTAAAATAATCAAGGTAAAGGGAAAAAAAATACATTGAAAAGGGGCTCTAGTTAATTAAATAATCTTTACTTAGAGCCCTTCCAAACTGAGTCAGGTGGAACATTAGAGCATTAAATAAATACATCTCTACATAGTTTCAAACACCATAATTTTTAGTTCAACAGAGTAATTTCTGGAAGTCTCTCTAACACATCCATAATTTAAAGCATATCTGCTTATATGTGTTGTGTAGAGTGGAAAAGGAAAAGGTTGGAAAAAGATGGAAAAGGAAAGGGTTAAACAGAGAGTATTGTGTGCCACAAGCAAATTCAGAATAAAGAGAGAAAGTGTGGAAGGAGGTGCAAAAAGATAAGTCTGTGTCTGTCAAAACATGAGAATCAGAAATGATTAGAGTCCAAATTACAAGTCTGTCTGTCATGAAGCATGATAGATTTAAAATACAGGAGAAGGCAAATGACAGTTAAAGAACAAGCTGGAAAAACTCTTGCCAAAAAAGAAATATCAGAGAAAAGTAGCCTGACACAGCCAATCAAATTAAGAGCACTCTTCTTGATGGAAAATTGCTTATTGTAAATGAAGGTAAATAACTGTCTAGAGGAGCAACAGACAATGGAACTTAATGAACACTCTGAACATCACTATTTACTGTGTGAATCATTAACACTGAATCCATAGCCAACTAGATAGGGAAGAAGTTCAGAAATTGTTTGAAATGTTCTGTGCACCTGGACAAAAATTCATTTGACACAGCATAGTTCATTCATGTCTGTGAAAGACAGACTTATTCTGCTAATGATCCTGAATATATCATAATTAGCTAATATTCTTTCAATAAGACAAATAGAGGATAGATCTTTAAAAAGATAGGATATCCTAGAAGTCAATTTTCAGTGTGACTGGATAGGATTCTTTCTACATATTCATTTTTATTTGTGGCCTGCCTTATAAAACACTCAACTTGTTGCTCCTCCAGGTTTGTATGTAAAATAATATTAGTTTTATAAATAAGTTTGTGGAACAAATACAGAAAAATGAGGCTGAATGTCAAAACTCTACTTCCAATTTAGACTTCCCAAACTGCCAGAATATTTGTTATTTTCCTTAAAACCTCAGCAGTTAAAATTTAAAAAAAAGTAAAAGAATTGAAACTTTTCTGTAGAAGAATGATTTATACACATCAGAGTGTGAATTGGCTGGAATGATGAAATAAGCAACACATATTACTCAGAATACAAAAAGGAGAGGAAAAATGCAATATTAATTCAAATATATATATATATATATATATATATATATATATATATATAATTAAAACCCAAGAAAAGTAAAAGAAAAAAAGACCCTATGCAAACAAAATCAACCTTAAATGATTTTTTGGGGGCAAATCCATTATTTTCTAACTCTTAAATATTAATTTGGAAACTCTTGACATAAAGGGCACTTCAGCAACCAGGGAGTAGGTAGAAGTGATTGTTTAATTTTAAAAGAAATATGAGCTAGCTCATAAATTTGAGTTTGTGTTCCAGCTCAGAATCTAAATTTGGAGGTTTCCAGATCATAGCTTTTGCTTTGCACTCACCTCTAATTTGTGTTGAAGCACAAATAAGACTGAGTGGGAGAGTGGGGTCACAGGGAAGAGAACCCACTGGGTACAATGACAAGTTTTCTATGATCCAATTTTCTCAGTAGTCAACAACTATCTTCTGTACATATAGTTTGCTGAGAAGAGGTAGCAAGGGGACTCCTTGGGAACATGATGAACCAGCTTTTAGGCAATGTGTTTAAGTACACTTTTTCGTGCAACCTCCCTCGCCCCCAAATGTGACTGGGTGTCTAACCCCAAAGGATGTGTTTCTGTTCTACCTGAACCACCTGAAATGCTGAGTATCCTTCAGAGACAGAACTTCCAGCATTCGTATCACTCTGCTAAATCTTATCTATGTTTGTAGCTGACAATCAGTAGATAATATTTGTTGAGGTTATATCATAGAATAAGCAATAAGTTCCCAATTTGCGCTTAGCTAAACAAAGCTGAATAAGCCAGCTTGCTTTTGCACTTGCTGAAAACTAGAGCAATTTAAGAGATGCTCTATTTATCTTCATTAGTAATGGCTTTCCTCTGTCCCTGTAACCAGTTCTCCTCTAAAGCACTGGAAGAGCTGGTATCTCTAGCAGACAATTTTAAAGTTATACAGATAGTTATCTCATATTTACACGCAGCATAAAATGAAATACTTGTGCCTAGAATGGCTTCAACTTGCCAATCTCTAACACCTTGCACATAAGGAAATCCTTTAACAATGGAATGAAGTCCAAACTAAACAGAGCGGAATTGTTTTGAAGGATGGTTCATTTCCTACTTCTGGCTTTTTACTGTTGATTATTTAGGCACTCATTTCACTTTATAAATGGAAACTGAATCATAGTTTACCACTAGAAAATGATTGGAAATCAGAGTCCATTTGAGTCACAGACACAGCTATTTCCTCTCTGAACAGGAAGACTACTCTCAAATGGTCCTTTCGGGAGCTCAGAATGATAAAAAACCTGTTTCTAACCTCCTTCAAAAAGATCTGGGTAGTGTTTTCATACTTCACTAAGGAAAAAAAGTCAGGATGTTCCTATTCAAACATGGATGCTAGAGCAGGAAAAAGGAAAGGTGAATATACATTCTTTACTTATCTAGACAGCATAAAGTCTGTTTGAAAACTTGGATTAAGACAGACCACCTAGTTTCTAGCTTCTCTCTTTATAAATTATTAATTTTTATTTATTTTTATTTATTTTCATATATATATATATATATATACACAAAAGAAGACTGGAAAAGGCAGGTCCATGATGGTAGACACCAGTGAGAGTATTTTTGTATAAAAATTCTGACAATTTCCAAACAATGAAAGTACTCCACCCTTTCCTTCTGGCATTAGCATCTGTCCTTCTCTAAGAGATGAAGAAAGTAGGAGAATTTCGAAGTTTGTCTTAAAAAACAGGTGCAGGACATTTGTGATAAATTCTAAACTCCAGAGACTGTAGAGAAATATTTTTATCTGGTAATCTCAGTGAGTCTGAGAGCAGAGGCAGTGGAGTTGTATTGGGAATACTGTGGTTTCTGATGGGATGGAGAATGCAGTTACCAGCCATTTCACAAGTGCTACAGGGCTGCAGCTCAGACCATTCAAACCCCAGCCGTGCCAGTATCATATACACAGAGAAGCTGTTTTCTGTCATGAGGCACTTGATCAAATACCCATTTGTGTGTCTCAGATGCCTACAATTGCCTTGAATTCTTTTGAGTGAAGAAACATGGACACCTCCTACAACACAGTTCAGTTCCTCTTCAATTAAATATCCCTAATGGTTCAACTAAATAATATTTTAAAAACACTTTTTTTTCCTTTTTTTTTTTTTCTATACAGGGACTATAGGTTGACTGGATTAGACATAAACACCCACACTGAAGACCACTGAAGTTTTTTGTCTACTTTATAGCAAATATTTGCCACAGTACTCTAGAATACCTTTCATAAATATTGAATAGGGTGAAGTGCTCTCTCAGGTCCTTTCCTTCAAAGTAACTTCCCAGTCAGCTGGTTCCAGCCTGCACGGTTGCATGGGGCTACTCTATCCCAGATGCAGGATTTTGCAGTTACCTTGGCTGAACCTGATGAGGTTCATGTCAGCCCACTTCTCCAGCTTCTGAGATCCCTCTGAACAGCAGGTCTACTTCGCAGAATATCGGCTGTTCCTCCACTGCCAACCTTGTTCAGGGTGCATTCCATTCCATCCCCCAGGTCACCAGGGAGAATGGTAAAATGTACTGGCTGGTCTCAGTATTGACACTTGAGGAAACTGAATGTCACTGGGGCTTCACAGCACTGAACAGAAACATTTGAGGTTGGCCATCCAGGTAGTTTTCTGTGTACTCACAAGTCCAAACACCCTGATTGTATCTTGCCCTCCTAGCCATGGAAAAATCCCTGTTGGGTTCCCCTCACCCACAGAGCCATCTGCCTCTTTAGAGAAGAACAATTAAACTTGTTAGGCATGATTTGTAAATTTGTGCTGGCTGTTCCCAGTCTTCTGTGCCTCCCATGCCTGGACATGACTCCCAGGAGGATATGCTTCATGGTGTTTCATCATCTCCCCTGCCCAGCTCCAGCCCGGGGCATTGGCACCTGTGCCCAGGGTTGGGGACAGACTAGGACATGGGCTTGTGGGTAGACCAGGCCCAAAGGACATGTGACCAGGCAGGGCTGGGCCTTGAATAGCTGGAGACCTGCCCTGCTGTGTCATTGCTGAGCCAGGGGCTGATGGCTGGAGTAGAGTCCTGTGAGCAAGATGGAAGAAGCCTTGAGCAAGGTGGAAGGAGCCCAAGGGAGGCTGTTGAGGGGTGGTGGATGAGGGGTATCAGCACAGGCTTCAAGATATGGAGGAAATCATGACAAGGAGAGAAAACTACAGCTATATAAGGCCATAGAAAGGAAGGCAATGAAGATCACCATTTTCAGAACTTCACAGGAGAGAAGGCTGGGTATACTTTGCAGATCTAAGTAATATCTGTACAAAGCCACCCTGCCACAGAGGACTTGACCACTCATCTGGTCCTGCTGCAACTGATCCCTCCACAGTCTGGATGGTCAGAGAGGAAAGCCACAGTGAGAGCTGGTGCGCTGCTCATCATAATTCATCTAGAACTGTCCCCCAAAGAGCTGTCTAGATTGCCGTCACACTTTCCACACTTGCACACACCTTGGCAAAAAAAACCAAATCACTCTAGTTTCCTCATCTTTTTTATTCTATTCCCCACTTACGATGCATTTCTGTAGAACAGGTGTTAAGAAGCTCTGTCTCTGTTTCCACAACATTATTCTGACAAGCACCTCAAACTAAGCGCTCTGAGCAGCCATTTGCCTAATTTCCTGACCTTTATGCTTTCAAGAAAGGCTATACATTCCTGTATGGCAAGTAGAATTCACTGCTTGGTGTAGAAATAATGGCTTTGATGTAAGAGATACCAGAATGCCACAAGAATTAATTTTAAAAATGCCTATACCTCAGGATAAGGCAAGAAAAATAGCTAGGAAAAAAGTCTTTAACTAGAATGATGAATCCTCTAAAGGGAGCATTGTGGCCATTGATAAAACAGAATCAGACAATGGAATGTGCTATTTAAACACAAGTTTGGTCCTCTATATTACTGTGTAGGTTTTTTCTCAGAGTTAAGTTTCTTTGTAGTAGCTGGTGTGGGGCTTTATTTTGGATTTATCATGAAACATGTGTTGATGACACAGGGTGTTTAATTATTGCTGAGCAGGGCTAACACAGCATCAAGGCATGTTCTGCTCCTCACCCTACAGCACCACTGAGGAGGTTGGAAGGAGCCTCCCAACAAGGATTTGGGAAGGGACACAGCCAGGACAATGACCCCAGCAGATCCAATGCATATTCCATAACATGTGATGTCAAGCTCAGGATGTAGAGCTGGGGGACGAAGGGGAAAGGGAGGTAATTTCAGAGGGATAACATTTGTCTCCCCAAGTCACTGTTAAACATGAACGTTCTCTGCTTTCCTGGGAATGGCTGAACACCTGCCTGCCTGTGGAAAGTGGCGAACAAACTCCTTGTTTTCCTTTGTTCCAGTGGGTTTTTTGTGCTCTATCTATGACTGTCATTGTCTCTACTTAAGAGTTTTCTCACCTTTACCCTTCAGATTCTCTCCTCCATCCCATCAGGTGAAGAATGACTGAGCGTCTGTGTGGGGCTGATCTATCTACTAGGGTTAAGCCACCACAATTACTAATATCCTGTATTTCCATACCTTCAGCACCGTGTTCAGAGATCCTGTGTGACACGGGATACTTGTTATAACATGTGCAGAAGCACTTTCATAATCTCCTTCCTCCACACCTCCAGTTTAGTATTTGTTGTCAAATATCAAGGGGATTAGTTTCAAACATCAAAACCAGATGTGAAGTTATGAGCAAAGCCTTTTTTTTTTTTTAGAATATATATTAACCTGTATTTCAAAGACCTTAGATAAAGAAATATGAATCAGTTCAGACCATTCCTGTTTTGCAAAGCTATTTAATATTCTAGACTGCTGGTCTGCAGGCATCCAAATGGAATGCTAATTATCCATTTTCTTCCCCAGCTAAAAGCTTCACTGAGGCTGACAGAAGGAAAGGCACTAGACTGTTGAACAACAATGCCATGCTTTCAGTGAGAAAGACAACTGTAAAATGTTTCCTGCAGCCTAATTCTTCCAGCATCAGCTGATCCTTTTTCTAGTCCCTACTTGACACCAATTAATCTCTCCTCTACAGCTTACTATTCCCCAGGGCCTTAGCTGTTATTCCTTGACTATATGCTGGATTTAAAATGGAGGTTGGAAAGAACACATTGAGTCTCAAACACAGCAGACTAATACATTACAATTCCTCCTAATCTGATGAGATGTCTTTCATTCCAGTCTTTCCTTGCCCAGCAAAGGTATTTCCAAGATTGCTAGTTACCTGGAAGGTCTCCATCTTCTTTTCCTTAAAACAAATAACCCAACTAAAAACCAGAGGAAAGTTCACCATGTAATGCCAAAGTTCACATGTGTCAAGCCAAAGAAACACCAAGGTAATATAAACCATAATTTTTACTGTGCTTCCCCACCAAGAATATTTAGGCTAGATTTTTGGAAGGCCAGAATATTTAGTCAAGGTTTCTTGGGAAGGACAATATTACATGATACACTTGGAAATAGTCAAACTATGGACTTGCCCTATGCATAATGTACATGCATGAAAGGTTTTATTCTTGTCCAAGAAAACATGTTAAATCTTTTGATAATTTCAGTTCATTTCTTTTGAACCATGATAATCAAAATATATTTTTATTATGCTTTTTGTTAACAGTTGTCAATATCAACATCCTGCAAGAAGACTTTTATATATTAATGCCCTTAAAAAACATACAGGTATGTATGTTATATATAGCATAGTCTATTTATATTGATTTTTTTTTCTATAAAACTCTTTATTATTAAAATTTGCATTTGATGCTTTTGGAGATCAGTCCAAAGTGAAGTAAGCACATAAGTAAACTAAGCACAAGTTAATAGCTCAACGATATCTCTAATCACTGGAAAGGCAAGTGATCATAGATCATCCTCTAGGTGTTAAGTACATGAAGTAGACTCCAAGCCAGAGTATGGACCTCCTATCAGTGTTCCCTCTCTCTAGAAAAGTAAGGATTAATTTGAAATGACCTTTTTAGGCTGCAGCTTCAAGAATTGCGACACTGATGCAACAGCTTGTTCTGTGAAATAAGGAATTCAGGCTTCTGTTTTTCTTTTTCCTCTTCTACCAGGTCCTGGCCACATGCTCCCATTTGGTCCCAATTCTTAGCTGAGAGAAGTCGCCAACCTATAAAAACAAACAAAAAAACCCCCACAAAATGAAGAAAAACAACCAAAAAAAAAAAAACAAAAACAAAAGAACAAAAAAAAAAAAAAAAAACCCAAAAAACAGAAAAATATGGATAATTTTTTATTGGACCATGAAATAGAACTGTTTATGTAGGAGTTCAAAAAGTATCTTAGCCAATACGAAGAGGGACATAGGGTTATGATTCCTGGAGCTGGGAAGAAGGTAAGAAAGCTTCTGAGCTAGAGAAGGGAATGGCAGACCTGGTCTTTTGGAAAGTACATTCCGTTAGGACCACACAAGTATTCCTGAAAACACAGGCTGAGATTACACAGGGAAAAGTGGTTCTTCCCAGAGACTCAGACAGTTCTCTGAAGTCCAGTGTCTCTTTTCATGTTTTATTTATGTTTTCTTCTAAATTTGCATCTCTTCTGAATATGTCCAGGAGAAAAGGTCTGGAGTGGCACTGGCAGGAACCAGAGCACATACTCCTTGTCTACCTCATTCTCACAGTTTCACAGGTCATTTCAGTCTGGAGCATTTTTCTGTTTGAGTGCCTTCACTCTCCTCTTCTGAATCCTTCTGCACTGTCTGGTTTCATCAACTCATATCTGAGTTCCTAAGTACAGCAGAAGCATCCACTGATCAACATTTTTAAATAATCGTTCCCATATACAGTCTACAATGCAACATAAGCATCCATAAGGCTCCGCCTACCAGCATTCCCACTTTCTTTGCACTTTCAGACCTAAGAGCCTTTTTTGTCATTTGCACAGATTCAGCTCTGCTGATTCTGAAAAATAAAAATATTATTTACACTTCATTTGTATGTGCTCAGTATGAAGAATTGGAACAACAGCTGAGAAACCGTGTTTTGTTTCATGGCCAATATGGCACATGTAAAACTTGTAGAGCAGCAGCTGAAAACCTGTGTTTTTGGTTTTGGGACCAATCTGACATCTTTTAGCAATTTTTTTGGGCAGCAATTCAGAAGGCTTTGATACTTCCCCCTCCCCAGACACCAATCTGGTATCTTTCTATCTAAGTTTCTTGACACCTTTTGTCTGTGGAAATCAATAAACAAAATCTGAAAATAATTTTCTTTGCAAAAATAAACTGTTATGGAAATTTCTAGCATCATTTTTGGCCAATGGGCTACTTTAAATCCAGGGGTTTCATCTTTCCTCGCCTACGTGATTTAATATTTATTTTATTTTATCTTAAACATTTAATTAGTTCTTCTTTTGAAATATGAATCTTAAGATGGATATGTTCCAGGCACATATTTAACTGATTAATTAACAAGATTTTACTACAGAATTTGAAGGGTGATTGCTGAGGCTATTGAAATTTTTTTATAAGGCCTCAGATATTTTTTACATACCTGTTCCCTTTAATGTAGTTTTCATCAACCTGCTATTCATGAAAGGTGACAAACAGCTACCTTATGCCAGGAGTTCACTGTGAATTTAAAGCTAATGCCTGTCGTGATAATCCTCTGAGCAGTTTTGTTCTTCCAGCCACATGTAACAGATTAACTGCATTGCAGCTTCCATATTTAAAAGCCTTTGTCCAGCAAGAAATCTAATTCTAGGGGAAGAGATGTCACAAGTACTTTTGCTAACCAGGGACAGAGCTGAAAATAACTTAAATTTTACATGGATATCAAACTCTTACATAAACAGTATATCATGATAATAACACTTCATTTTATTTGATGTATCCTGTACTAAAACATAACTAAGAAGGTTGTAGGTATGATTTAAACATTTTGCTTCCCCTAGCTTTTAATTATTGACATGTCCTGTTCTGCATTGCTGCTCTCTATTCTGTTTAACTGAATATCCTAAATAAAAAACTGAAAAAAAACCCCAAAAAGAGTATTCTTTCCAGGATTGACACTTTGCTGGCAAACTTAATTTATTTCAATATAACATATTTGTTAAAGTAGAATTTGGATTTCATTTTTGAAAGACAATGTCAAATACATTTTCCTGGAGAAAAAGACCATTCCACCATCTCAAATATATGGCAGTAATATACTGCAGAAAGAGCATGGATGATTATTACATTAATTTAGTTCCTACATTCATTGTTTGCTCATGGATTATACAGAATCCTTTATAAGACGTAAAGATGTGATTTCCTCAGTCCTAGAAGGCTGTCCAGAAGTATCTTTGGTAAGTACAACCATATGAGTCTGTTAATGTGGCACTATTTATAGATCTTGGAACTATACATGGCAATAAGTGAAAAGAAATATAAGGGATATCCCGATATGGTGTTGAATTTTGGCCTAATGAAAAATTAAACACCCCTTTAGAATGTGGTAAATGCATAAGATACAGAACAAAAAATAGCAAATATAGTATAATTTTTCTCCTCCTGTTTCTTCTATGAACATGTACAGGGGACATACTGGCTATTGTTCTTTTCCCTTTATAAGATAAAAGTTCTATCAAGTTTGAACAAATTTAATGTTTCTGGTGTGCCTCCTGAGCAAACTCCTGTGAAGCAGTGAACACTATAACATCCCAGAGTTTCTTACCTCTCTGACAATGTGAAAGTTTTTTGTGCTGACTCTGAGATAGATATTAAGATCTATTTTCAAGATAAATTATTTATTTTTCCCTTCATAAAACTGTTTTCCAGGCAAGATGCATGAGCTGCTTTGAAAAAGGGGTTGCTTATTCTTTCCAGAGATTTTTCACATCAACAGATCAGCCCCTGACATCTCAGGTTAAGCTATCTCAGCATAATCACTGATACCACAGGGTTTGCAGGAAGCAAAAGGAGCACTGTGAAGGTTTCAGGTCAAATATTAATCTACCTGATAGGAGCATGTCTGGAAAGTTTCATCTTCAGCATTCCAGTGATGCCTAAATCCTTCCCACCTGCTGGAATGACACTGATTTCCAAATTATAAGGTAATTTACAATTTAAAATTTGCTTTTAAAAGTCTGTTTGAAGATGAGGGTTTTATTTGTTTCCTAAACCTGTGTAAACTTACTAGAAAGCAAGGGCTGGAAACTGAGACTTTTAAACTGTTTCTTAGTTTCTTTTTCCTGCTTCAGAGAAAAGCTAGGTCTCAGATGCAAACTTCTAAAGTCTGTAAAAGATACCATTTCTCTGTTCTGTGGCTGGGAATGGATGACACTCATTTAATCTATGTACATGGCATTTTTTCTACATTGGGGTAAAAAACCACAGCAGTAGCTTTACTGTTCCAAAAAGCAGTTCCTTTTTAACAAAAAAATCAGGCAAAACTAGGAATATTAATACTATGTTGCATAACAGATCCACTATGTCAAATGAGTAAAATATTTCTGCCTTGAGAAACATTCCATGCAAAGAACACTTTAAGAACTTTACCAGTTTTACTTCTGTACAATTTAAAGTAAGAAGATTTAAAAAAAAAAAAAAATTATTATTATTTCCTTGCTTCAGCACAAAAGGATAGAGTGTGCTTAGCTTACAAAGCTGAAGTATGTAATGGGAAGTGGAAAAGATAATTTTCCTGGAACACAGAAATCCAGAGCAGATGGAGCTCTCATGAATACAGCCTCAGACATTTCAATAATGGTTGAAAAATTGATCAGCTACAATTAATTCCTACAAAGCATAATGGCAAAGGTCTTATTCCCATACTCCATACTCACAGGTGTATGTGCAGTGCTCAGTATATCCCTTTCAGTCTGTTTTCCATATTAGCTCATCACCTTACAAGAACATACAAAAATAGATCTCCAGAATATTAGCCAGTGTAAGTTCTAAAATGTGTGAAATAAATATATATTGGAAAGTCTTTGCCTAATTTGACATATTTGCACAATTCAATTTAGAATTATTTCTTATTTAATTCATTTTAGAATCTTTGAAATACCACAGCTTTTTGTATATACATCCTCAATTGTTCTTCATGATTCCCAAACATCCTCTCATTTACTTGTAGCTACATAGTACAAACTGATGATGATGATTTGATAGTCATCACATAATGTGCTATTATTGATAAAAGAACTATTCTGATCTGCTACACCCTTTTTATGTTAATGTAAATCTGTACATTTCAGGAAAGTTACAGAACTCATTTATACATGAGGCCCAATCTCTTTCATCTTCATTGATTAGGAGACACCAGCTGTACCCCCTTATTTGGCATACTCATAAACCTATATATTACTAAAAGGTCAGTTGAGAAGATAAATCAGCTGAGTTGTATGAAAAGGCAGTTGATTTTACCCTTAAATGCAGGATAGAGTCAATTGTAGAAATAATTTTGTACTCCATGATCGCACTGAATTTATCCAAGATTTTTTGTTAAACATTGGCTCCAGGAGAACTGTTTCCCAGTATTCTAAAGCAATCTTTAAGGCATTGCTCTGGAGGAAATCGTGGGACTCTTCAGAAGACAAATTTGAGTAAACCCAGCCTGCTTAGAAAACTGAGATATCTTAAAAGTGTACACTAAGAATTTTCTCCACTAGCTTAAAATATAAACTGGAAACACCTACACCTGAGGTAATCATTCTCTTTTGAGCTTGTCATTACAGGGATGTAAGGGCAAGACTCATCTGGTCTAGTTTATACTGAAATTAAATGCATTAAGTGTGCTAATTCTTTTCTCCAGTAACTACGAAGGGAGTGAGGATGACTAGATGACACATAAATGTCTATATCCTAGGTAACTAAAACTAGTTGCTATGTCTCCCACACCACAGATCTCAAAGAATTACCCTTGTACTCAAACAACAAAAAGAACCCAATTTTCAGGTTATTTCTAAAATGAGGGGAAAATCATATGTACACACAGTACTTGAAACTGCAACAGGAGAACAGTTAGAAGAATTGAATGTGAACAAAGCTGGACAGACAGAGAAAGAAGCACTTGTTAAAAATTTGGGATTAAATGAGATTTGTAACAAAATTTCTCCAGGTTCTATTCTGTGCCTGATTTTATTCATTTTTTGTAAAAATAATTTGTGCACATGATTAAGAGACTAACAGGGCCTCTCCATGAAAATCACACTGTACTGCAGGTGGTTCTTCATGACACAGCAAGGAGGAAATCTGTGTCACATGGGCCAACACAGTTATCTAAGGCACTTCCATCACTGAGAACAGGAGTAAAGTCCAGGAGTTGGACTTTGATGATCCTTGTGGGTCCCTTCCTGTTCCAGATATTCTGAGTTAATGTCCATCCATCACCACTGTCATTTCTATTAGTCACCCCAGAAGGCCCAGAGAAGAACAAGTAGGGGATGTAATTTTATCATCAAATGTTACATTCTAAATAGAATTTTCTATAAAATAAGTTTTCATCATCTTGAAATAGCAGAAGGCAAGAAAGACCTGAATATCCTTATTCTGTCAGATATGTCATGTGACTCTAAGCAGGCAAAAATAATCCTAGTATGCTTCAGGCAAAGTGATAGAAATAGAGACATGTTGATGTCATTATATAAGGTGCTAGAAAATTCTCCTCTGAAATACTGGATCCAGTCCATGTTCAAAGACTGTGAATTTCAACTAGAACAAACTTGGAGAACAACCTCTATACAGATCTGTAACATAAAAGTGGAGATAATATATATGAAATATCATAAATATCTGTAAGCAAACATGGTGCAAACCACCAGAGAGAAAAAAAGAGCTATTAAGTTAATAGATACTGTTGGCATTGTAGCAAAATGGTGTGAAGCAGTAATGAGTACTTTTAAACTGCATGTTAGGAGATTTCTAATACCAGGAACAGCCTTCAACCAGAAGCAGAAGGGTGAGAAATCTTAGCCAATTTTATAATGAGTCTTGCAGAATTTATAAACAGGTTTCGGTTGCCTATAACAACAGGGAGCAGGGCTTTATGACCCACTAAGTTTTTCTGGCCTTATGCCAAAAGATGCAGAAGGCACTGGTCAAAGAAATTCTTCTTGTTCATTTAAATGGGAAGTTTTCACATAAGTTTTATAGGTATGAACACTGGTTACATGTTTACTTTCATGGTATTAAATGAATGCACTCATTGGTGCCTTATTTTGAAAATGTCTTATTATACTTTAGCATTATTTTTAATTGCACCAGTAAAATTAGCTATTTTCATTTATAGTTGGGCTACAAGTGGCTTGGGTGTCAGGTGTGCTTCTTATTATTCATATATGTATTCATAATAAGACAAAAGAGAAAGGAGAGATGCTTAGGTTGGGGTTTTTTGTTTGTTTGGTTTTTTTTTTTGCTTGCCCTTTGGCTTTTCCTATGTTGCTATTCATTGAAATACAGTTTTATTCACTGCATGATAATGTTCCACCTTTGTCCCTGAAAAAATTGAATTCAAGCCCTCCAAAGTTGAATAAGCTACATTTGTAAGTATTAAACATCTGCAGTATGTCATGTAATTGATTCTGTGTGTTTTGTTTAAAGTAATTGTTTTGCTTGTTTATGTTTAATAAGGAATGAAGTTAATTTTTATAAAAAATAATAAAATCAGGAAACTCAGTTATTACTATAGAAGCCATTTTAACCATCTTTTCAAAAAGACATAAGTAAAAATCCTTTCATTGCTACTGTCAGACAATATGTTTTCCAGGTCTGGTTACATATGCTAAGAGTAATAGCCATGAAGTGTTATTAATTATTTCCATATGAATGAAAATAATATAATAATAACAATAAAATATTAATTAGTGATATCTATTAGCACAGATTTGTATTTATTTATATCACAGCCTCCTACTCTGATTTTCTCTTTCTTTTTCTTTTCAGTTTTCTTTTGTTTCCCTAAGTGTATTCCAAATTCAGTCTATACAAACCTGGCTTGGGGTTACAGAAATTAAATGGTGAAAAAGCTGAAATCACTGGAACAAAGATGAATTTCATTTATATTCCTCTGGTTGAGGACAAGGTTCTACACAAAAAATAAAATTGTTTTAGTCATGATCTAGAAGACTGGGCTATAGTATGGCTGGAGATGGAGTACAGCATTAACTAAAATTAGGATTTTACTAAGCAGTAGTGCTTACTTCTGTGTTTGAGCAGAAAAACACCACAAGCAACATCTGCTTTCTCAGATAACTTCTATCATTCTTTCTCTAGAAGAATAAAGGGTACTGAAGATTTAAAAGCTGTGGAAAAAGCAAAAAGATATTAGGTCACTTGGCCCAAATCCCAGATTGAGTCAACTGCTGCCCCTAGAAGAGAACCCTGAATTCCCAACTCTCAAGGAGCCATGCCAGCCACTGGGAAACATCATTTCTCCAGAGCCGATTTAAAAGAAAATAACGCAGAAAAATAACCCAAGATTCCAAATTCCAGAAAGAAAAGCTTTACTTTGCCTTCTAAATCTGAGGATGTGTGCTGCAATTTTATACATTTCTAATTCTAGTTCTTAGGCAGTGAATGTTATAATACTTCAGAGCTGTTTGATTTTTAGTGAATAAAAAAGGGCCCACTACTGCAAAAGGATGAGAACGTTTTCCATTACAGGATACCAAATTGCTTTGTACCAGTGTGCTAAATTGTATATAAAATCTGCAAGCCACCATTAAGAGTGTGTGCAGATGTGTACTACTCAAACAGGTATGCCTGTAAAAAAAGTTGCCATTTACTCACATCCAGCTGGTCATTACTGCAACTTTTGCAGCAGAATTGATTACCCCCATTTAAATTTGCTTACAGAGATGCTCACACGAGCACTTTGTATCTTCTGAAGTAAGTGAGCTGAAATATTTTGGCTAATGGATCTCATCAGTAGTACTCAAGCAGATCAGGCACCAGACACGTATGAGCAATGACTGAAACCAGATCAGAAAGAAATAACCTGATTGTTGTTTCCAAGTGATATATCTTAACAACACATTGCCACAAAATTTAATTCTTCACCAAATCTAACAACAAATTTAGAAATTACAGATAGGAAGAGGCCTGAAAGAGACCTTAACAGGCCATCTCACCCCTTTCTATCTCCATATTTCTATTTCATTCCTGACAAGTTCTTGTCCAACTTGGTTTTTGATAACCTCCAGTGATGGAAACTTCACTGCCCAGGCAATGCATTCCAGTGCTGCACTAACCTTTCTGTCAGGAGGTTTTTCCTGTCGTCTGACCTAATCTCCCTTGTGCTAATTAGAAACCCTTGCTGTAATCACAATATATTATTCAGTAGCTGCACATCCCTCCTGAGCTGTGCACAAAATAAGACATTAGTGCTAAAGCTGACACCTTACTAGTGCCAAATACAGCAAATATTTCAGCTGAATTAGAGATAACACTCCTATTTACTTTTTTTTTTCCAGAAAGGCATAACATTCTTGACTCTTGTCCAGCTTGTGAGACTCTCAGATCTTTTTGTTTAGCCAGACATTTTTCAGTTTTTACTTACAGAGAAGAATTCTCTGTGTGTTGTTTTGGAACTGTGCCTGTTTTCTCTTTGGAGGTTTTTAAAGGCTGTGATCAGTTTGACCTAATGATATAGTCTGCAATGAGCCAGAGACTGGACAGGTAACATCCTTAAAACCCCCTCAACTTCAAAAATTATACAACTCTTTGACTTTCTGAGATAATTTTGAATTTGGATTCTATTCTACTACATACTCAAAGAATACTTGTCCATCTTGTTCAACTTCAATAAAATGATGATATTCTTGCCTTTCGATTATCACAAAAGACTTGGCACAGTTTTTAATCCGGGACAGACTCTTCATTATAAAATTGGATATATTCTTCCAGATTATGAACCACTGCTAAAATACTCATGAAGTGTGGTAACTGCCATGTAACAGTAGTGATTTTCCTTGCTCAAAACAAGTTAGACATAAGTGTATGAAGTCTGAAACCCTCCCAATGGCGCCATATGTTAACCAGTGGCTTCTTCTTCAGGATGGATCTGTGCACTGCTCAGACTTTTACCCACTCCCAGAAGATCTAACATAAATAACATCCAAGTTCAGGTCTTTCACCCTCCTTCCCAGAGATGTATGGTGTCTCATCTCTTCAGTATTATTCCCAGCACTATTACAAGTTCCTACATGGAACACTACACTATCACATCCTACATGGATGAACATCAGCATGAAGCAGTAGCCACTGGGGCAGATGAGCCTCAGCAAATTCTTCATACCATCCTGGGTTAAGATTATACTGTCAGGGTATACAGCTCATGGGATGTCAAGGCCAGTACTCACATGCGTCACTTCCACTCTCTTAGGACTCCACTGTTAAATAATTCTGTCTTTCACACAGTCTTTACAGCTCTGCACTGCATCTCACAGCCTCTTGCTTCTTTACTACTGAAATGATAAACCATATGCTCTCAGTACCACCATTTTTTTGGTGTTTTGGTATTATGGGGGTAGATTCTGCCTTAAATAGAGAACATCAAAATCTAAAGAGCAACCAGCTCAGCTTCAAAAACTCCTTTCCTCTTTTCCATTCCACCTAGCTTCCTATGGGACCATGTTTTTTCTAATTAGATCTGACAATCAGTGATTGCAATTAAAGCCATCCAGACTGGTGTACACCACCTCCTGTTCTCTATATCTCCTTGTGAAAATAATGAATGGACTCTTGCAGCTTTAAACAGTAGCCTGTTTTTTTTTTTCATGACTCAGCTGCTACAGATTCATGCAAGCTCACCAGCTCCAAGGTTTCACACCAAAATTATGGCCTTGGTCCTCAAAGTGGATCATTTCTTTGCTCCTGTACCCCAGCAGCAGAGTTCTGAGAATAACAAAGTGATTTCTTTGACATCTCTGGTTTTTCTGGGAGATGAAGAGCTGAAAATGCATCCAAGACTTCATTTCTTAACAGCTTTTATTTGACAATGTAAAAGTAACTAATGAATTTTCTCTCATCCAAAAGTCCATTTCTTGAGTTTAAACATGGTCTCTAAAAACTGAAGTAATAATTTCAAGATTTTTATTTGTTTAGGTGTCAGAGTAGTGAAGGACAACTCAACTATTGAATGTGCAGATTCACAGTTGGTAAAAAACAGAAACAGTGTGACAAAAAAGAGTGGAGAGGAAAAAAGTTAACAGATTTGTAACTGTGTCTAAATCCTGTCCAAAGCTCCACAGACAAATTAAGAAAAGCAAAAAAAGTTTTTAACTGTGCCAGTAGTGGCAAAGCAGTGGCTTTGTTGCCACTGCTCAAGTGATGTCAGGGATGCCTGTGATACTGGACTAACAGAAGATGCACAAAAGGTGTATCAAAATGGCAGAATGGGTACCTCCTTGTACATGTATTTTTTTTTTCCTAGAGGGATTGAAGTCTGTTCAAGCTCTTAGTAGCATTCAAGGAACACTGTTAACACTTCTTTCCTTCCTGCACTCTCATTAGAAAATTTAATCTGGAAAAGATGATGTGATGGTTCAGTTGTCTTCTTTTCTTTGCAACTTCCTTCCATTAGCTGAAATGACTTTTCAAATGACATGAGATTGTCTTCACTGAGATCTGTTTAAGAAGTTGAATGTAGGAAGCAGAATTCAAAGACTATGATCTTTAAAATTTGAAGATTTAAATCTTTTGGGAGTTATATAAGTACCTATTATTTTCATAAATTATAATTTGGGACATTTTGAGACAAGCATCCTGAAGAAAAGTTGTAAAACTACTCTAAAACTTAGTAAAATTCAACTATCTGTGCTTGTAGGACAATGTATTTATTTCCTAGTGGGGGGGGAAAGCCCCAAACAACTCTTGGCACTAGAAGGTTTTAAATTTTCCTTTTTCCGCCCTTCCTTACTAAGTCCTGGATCAGATAAACGTGTATGTGTTTTTATCTAAGCTAAGTGACAGCAGTGTAAACCTAACCTCATCAATATGCTGTAAATGGTTTGAATTAATTAATTTCCTCTGGAAATCTGTTGTATCCTGCATTTCACTTTAACCCCCTATGAAGAAGCCACAACGTAGAAGTATCAGTTAGCACCATAAGCACAGCTCAGTGACAACTTTGTTGTTAATGAAAAATGGTTACTGCTCCACACGGAAGCCCATTGATGTTGATACAGCCAATATTCCTGCGAGCAAACATCTGCTCTGTGTTAGATACTAATTCTAATTCTGTCAATATTTTTGGACACTGCTATTGTTGATAATTTATTGATATTACCTGGGTGTTCTGCAAAGCTGTTTGGATGCACATAAAGCACCATTTATTTCATAATAATTTATTAATATTACTTCAACTTATATTGTCATGTTGGTTTGGTTTGTATAGACACACATCCTTAATACCTACATACTTGTTTAAGCCCCATTTGGCTCTCCTAAATGTTCCCATTTGAAGAACACTATCCCTGTTCAAATCTGCCAAGAGGTGGTAATAGAAGTGCATGCAAAGAAGACTTTTCCACATCCAAAATAACACTATAAAACTAAGCCTCAGTAATCCACATCATAGGAGTAAGGGGACAGGAGACAAGTAATATCCACACTGTCAAAGTTTAAATACTTGCCTGCAATGCCTGTATTTGGAAGATTTATTTTATAAAATGGCAAAATACATTTCATACTTATTTGATAGCAAGGAAGGAGTTGCCATCTACCAGACATTTGTAAATAAAACTATATTGGAACCCATGCTGATAATGTTACAAATGATAAAAGTTAACAAGGGTGTTCTGGCAGTTCAAGCAATAGTAAACTTAATTGATTCAACTGAAGAATTGCACTGCTTGAGTGAAAAGGTGTCAGCATGAAGAGGCTGTTAGAACAAACAGGACCCTTAGAGCAACAAGGGAAGAAAAACTCAGATTAAGAGTAATTACACTAGTACAATTTTCCATCTAGACATTTGGATTTTAGTGGATAGAGAGATAAAAAAGCTCATGAAGCCAGACAAGTGAAGGCAGAGAATGACAGCAAGAGTCAGGGAGCGGGGGACAGAGAAAATTAAGAGCGGGTATAAGAAGTCAGATGAGGGGCAAAGTAAGAAACTAAACTGTGAGTGGAGGAAGGAGAGGAACCTGGCTTGAATCCCAGGTCAGGTGGGGAGCCAGGTGAGAGAAAACTTCCAGACTGGGTTGAGATTAAGCGAAGACTTTGTTAACAGAAGGCAATAACCAATGTACTCTGCCCCTGAGAAGGCTGGACTAAGGGGATTTAAAAGAGGTACACACTAGGGAGAAATAATTCATTCTGGTGCCACTGAGAAGAGGGTAAAGGTGGGGGGGCAGAATAAAAGGTTCTTAGTAAAAAGCCCTAATTATTTCTTTCTTAATTTTACAGTGCATTACTTTGTATCTTTAAATGTGGGGGATAGTGGTGAGATATGCACTGTAAATCTAATTGATCAGAAGGAGGCTGTGGTTTGGAACATATTGTTAAGCAATGAGAAGATCTTGAACATCCTCTTTTATAAAGAATCCTTGGTTGCTATGGAGGCAGTTTCAAAAGTCCTTTGTTACAATATGTGTTTTCTGCTAATAAAGAAAAAAGAGGTCATACATTTTTGGCTCAAAGTCAATAACCCAGAAATAAAAAAAAATAAAATTTATCACTGAAGAGGTGGAGAATCAGAAAGTTAGGCAAAGATATGCTGCCCATAGGGAAAAGACAGTCTGCAACTATTGAAAGAGGAGACAGGTAGGAAACAAAGAATGTACATTTTAAGAATAGTTTTCACTTATTACTGGTTATCTATTTGCAGAAGAACGAACTTCATGGGGAGGGGAAGGGCAAGCCTGCTCTGCAGTCAGAAAATCAGACCTATGCAAACTAAGTATGCATTGAAAACTTCAGAAAAATCCATCTATCTGTTCCAGGGGGCACCTTTCTTGCACTGCTCAGAAAGGTGTCTGAGCAAGACAAGAGGCAGTTCATCCAAGGGTGTTTCTCTTTTCTTACTGCACTACACCAAGGGACCGTGTTTAGCATCAGTCTACAGTTCAGGCTCTTGTGCCTTAAAGAAAAGGAGAGTGGAAGGTGTGGGCTTGCTTTTTAAACTTCTTTTAAATGAGTTAGAAAGCCCTGCTCGTGGGTCACCAGTGAAAAATCTGCCTTGGCAGTTCTATGCTGGAGAAGCTGCACTGCCTCTGGGGAGCACTGCTGTCAGAGAGGGCCCTGCACAGTCCGCATGACCAGAGAGCCTCTGGGATAGCAGAGCAGGGATACCAGAGCAGGGGTGGCATCCTCCAAGCCAGCCAGGGCCCATCTGAACCGCCTGCACTGCTGTGAGCGCTGCAGCCCCATTGTGTGTTTGCATCTGAGCCTGGGGAGGAGGGGCACACACTGCTCTGAGAGGGGCCCATGTGGGTGGACTGGGGCTGGAAAGCATATGTGAAAAGCAGATGTGGTGTGTGTTCCTGAGCAGAGCAGAGTGTGACAGCAGGGGCTTGGGAAAGAAGTCTCAGTAATGACTGTGTTAAGATATTTAATAAAGAAGTTACCTAGTGTAAATAAATCCATATGTTTTGTAATCCATAGTCCCATTCTGCTTCAGCATCTGGCAATGTGGGGATTTTGCAGTGATAGAATTAATGGTATAGCTTCCTATGATATTAATGGGGAGTGGAAAACAATTAATGACTTATTTTAAATGACAGTTTCAATAATAGTCTTCATTAAGGAAGGCTCACAATTAAAGAAAATTATGGTCCCTAAAAGCCAGGAAGAATGAAACTAAACAAGAAGAAGGATGCACATGCATAAGTAGTTTGTCTTTATGTACTATTATAACTAGGAAGGCTCAAAACTTGTCATAGAAGTGATTTGGGAAAGAAAAGAAACATTTTGGCTAGATTGTGTTTTCTGTGCTAAAAGTACCCGTTTTATCTGACTTTTATTTAGTTTTTCCAGACTTTTTCTGCCCTCTTAATTCACTTTCCTGCAACCAAGCAGCAACTTTGTCAAAAAAGAGCAAGGAATGGACATGGAACAGGTGGTGTGGGGGCTTTTTGTTAGAAAATACTGACAAAAAGTGTTTCTAAATTGCTTGCTTTGCCAGTGAACTTCTCAGGAGAAATAAATAACCAGCTATGTCCTCAGTCTCTACGGATATACTAGGTCAAGTAGCTTGTACACAGAGTTCCTGTTTGCCTCTAGTTCTAACTCTGTAAAACCACAGAATCATAAAATGTTAAGGGGTTGGAATGGATCTTAAAGATCGGCTGAATTTTTATTTTTTTATTTCAAGAAAACAAGGCACAGCTTCTAGGAGAGCATTGACAAGCTATTGTTCCTTTTTTCTTTTTTTTTTTTTTCTTTTTTTTTTTAATTAGAAAGTTCTTAAAAACGCTCACTGAAGAAACCACTGGAAAGAAAACTGAAAATTACCCCTTTAATCGTTAGGAGTCTGGCCATGAATATTCAACTCTGCTCTTTTCCCCTGACTATTTTCTTTCTCTGAAATTGTGGTCAGTACTATTCATCATTTTCTTAAGGTTGACCATATCTTACATTATGTGGGATGCCTCTGAGATTGTTTTGAAAGCATGCAAGTTCACAAGAAGAGCGATAGTTGCAGTAATACTTCAGCACACTCAAGGAAGCCTGTGACCTCTCTTCAAAAGGGATGGGACACTGCCAAAATAATTTAAATAATGTTGTCCAGAAAGCTGTTTATTATTTCTGTAGTTATCTGAATGTCCTTGTTGATGAAAGTGTTCTGCAATTTTCAGCGTTTCTTCACAATTTCACACATCTCTGACTTTCCTAAGGGAGGAAAATATCTACAAATTTAGTACAAAGTAAATATGTGAAACAGGAACCTTCGTAGCTTGCTAATCATCACTATAACAACCAGGTGTGTTCTGGGGAATTGCAGTTGCCTAAGGGCCACAAAGTTGCTCAGCTATTTCCTACTGGTTTTGCCCCTTCAGGAAAAGGAGTGTCAGGACCTTCCTCTCCCCGCCGGCTGGTTTGTAGGAGGGTGGGTTTAGGGAAATGACAAAAGAGAGTGAAATGGGTGTGCTGCCAGTAGCTAGCCCTAGGAGAGACAGACATATTGGTAGTTAGAGCTTTGCCACGGCGGAGATTTCTGAATTTAAAGGAAAGTGCTTGTTCTTCGCTCAGCCAGGCACCCCAGCGGCTTTAGTGGATACAAAACAAACGTGCTACATGCCGCTACAAATTTTTACTTTCAGGCTAGCTTGAACTTCCCCTGAAAAAAAATGCAGTCCTACAAGATTTCTTAAACCCATGATTCCTGTCCCAGAGCAGGCGGCGGAGGAGGGCGGGCTCCCTGCGCCGCTGCGGGGCGCGGCGGGCCAGGCCGCGGCTCTGAGGCGCCGGAGGCTCGGCACGGCTGCCCGGGCCTGGAGCCGGCTGCGGGCACCGGAGAGCCCAAGCGCACCCAGGAGCAGCTGCCAGGCGCAGCCAAGCGGCACAGGCTCCTCAATGGACGCTGTCCTGTTGGGGATTAGTGCGGCAGAACGCTGCCATGTGCCTCCCTGCTCCAACAAATCCCCTGCGCTCCGCTGGCACACAAGCTCTTTCCCAAGCAGCCCCCAGAGCAGGAAAGAATCTGCCTTTGGGCCGACTCCTGGAATGAAACTTGGTCTCTCTGGTCTTTTGCTGTCTGCACAGGAGTCTGAAAACAGGTCTTGCTGTCAATTTATTTATGATCTTCTTGTGAGTTCTGATGATCTCCTGATTTGGCTTCAGAGATAGTGATGAGTAGTGAGGATACACTCACCTTCTCCCAAGATGCAGAATATTGGCCAGAACTGGTCAAGTTGCTCTGATGTCCCTGGAATATTTGCATTCTCTCCAGCGATTAATTTGTATGGGAAAATTCGTGCAGCTTGTTTTTTACGCCCTCACATCACTAGATCTGTCTGGGTATGGTAATCTCTGAATCATAGTGGCAAGGATGTTTGAGTGCTTACTTTTCACCTCTTTGTGGCATGGGACATGGTCCCCTAAGATCATTCAGAGGGTTTAATGAGTCCCAGCACCTTCTCAGGCACTGTCAGTCTCAGTCTCCATTTTCTGTGCCACTTTGTCATTGCAGCTTTTGGTCTCATACTGCAGATCATCAGCAACTTCATATGGAGGTGGAGAGGGGGTTGAGAGACATAGAATAAGACCTTCCTAACCAAGCCATCTCATGCATGGTTTCCTATAGTTCATAGAACCATAGAATCATAGAATGCTTTGGGGTTAGAAGGGACCTTAAAGATCATCTAATTCCACCCCCCCCCACCCCCCCACCCCCGACACAGGCAGGGGTGCCAATAGTTTATGTGGCTTGGCCTTGCTGACACAGATGGTACTTTCCAGTCCTAGTGTTGTAAAAGTAGAAAAACAGGGCCAAAATTGGAATATTAGTGATACCATTAAAGTGACGTCATAAAGTAGCAGACATGCTACAGAGAGACACACCATACATTGTTAATGGCTTATAAGACATTGCCACTCCAAGAGGATGCTTCTCACCTGGGATCCTCTGAAGTCATTGAAGTCACTGTTATCTCATTCATCATTGATGAGAGATAAAGAAAAAGTTGGCCATGCTCTTAATTTAGTCATCTCAGTAAGATTTTTGAATAAATATTTCTCTGTAGGCTGCCTCTTCCAGGCCTCTAATGAACAGCCTTTTCCTCTTTTAAGAAGTTGTCAAGTGCACCAATGTTATATGTAGCCCTGCTAAGCAGAAGTAAGCCGTGTTCCTCAATCACAGTTGTTGGAGTAATATTAGAATGTCTATTATTTTTTATGTGAACAGATTCATCCAAAGAGAATGAAAATATACTTTCTATTGCTTCTTGATCTTACTGCAGTGGGAAAAAAGAGACATCTAATTTACTTCTTCTGTACTTCTGGTTCTTTTGCAGAAGTGTATTTTCCTAGAACTGTTTTACTATTATGCCCCTAGGGAGGAGTGTTAGCAGAATCCAAATATTTATATGTTTATTATTCTTTGCACATGTATTTCCCATTAACATCAATGGAATTTAAATGTGTACATAGGGAAGGGAAAACAAACAGTTAATGATCTAAGTGAGAGAAAGGGAAACATAAGCCTCCCAGAAATCCAGTTAGCTGTGGGGGGAGGGGGGAAATGATTTCTCTGAATTAATTATATCAAATAGAAATGGAAAAGACCTGATGGGCTTGGATCATTTCCCTCTGCCCTCTGCAGGAAAGGGATTGTATCTATGTTTGCCTCACACTCTTTGTACATTATCTACTCTTGGAGACCTTCAGTGACAGTGAATCAAACGCCTTCAAAGCCTTTTCATTGGCAACTAATTACCATGACTGTCAAGAAATGTTTTCCTGATGTGCAACTTTAGAAAGAGAACTGCTCCCTGAGCTTGGAAAATACATAGTGAGTTATTTGTGTAGTTAACTGTGACAGAGAAAACAAAGAGGTAGCACTAAGTGATCACAGAATATCTCAAATAGGAAAGGACCCATACGCATCATCAGGATACTCCCAGAAGGAGAAGTACCTCCTTGCAGGTCAGCCAGCTTCAGAGGGGCCACAATGAGGAACTCTGAAGCATTACAAAACCACAGCTTTACTTTAATTTATGTGTGAAAGGAGATCAAAAATAAAGAAGTCCATCTCATAGTGAAAGAATATATGTTGCAAAATTCATTGTCTCCAAAAATACCACATAAGCAAAGAAATGATGAGTACTGAGTACAACAAGCTCAGTGCTGGTGTAAGCAGTGGAACAATCAAATCTGAGGTACTTAAAGATGTTTGGATCAATTCCATAGACAGAAAACTAGATAACAGAACAGCACAGCAGTACTTTTCCCTCCCATTCCAGCCCTTCTAACATTCCATTTAGTGACCCCTGATGTCTCATTTAAACCAGTGGCAGGACACTTGAGCAGCTGGAGCACTGCAGCTGCTGGTGCCTTCCCAGCACTGTATCAGTGATGCTATCAGGACAACCAAGCAGCTAATGGGCACCAATACATAGCATTGGGAATCTGGACACTGATTGCAGATGACAGACCCTCAAGTGACCATGGAAAAGATACTCCTTCTCACAGAACATCTGAAAATATTTGTTTGTGTATTAATTGTGAACACCTTTCAGAGCAATGAACTAATCTATCTGGAGGCAGGCATTCCCAGAAGAGCAGAGGTGGAGGAGGTGCATGTGTCCCTCTTTGGGAAGGATTGTATCTGTTAGACAGAATTCTTTCTCTGCTTCAGCAGTCATTAGTCAGGAATTTATTTCAAGCCGTGGTAAAAGCCAAGACAAGTTTTCCCCTCTGTAAATTTGGCTAAAGTTGATATATCTTGGAATTGCACTGTAGTGCCCAGCCAGTCTATTTTTCCCGTTTCATTAAACTATCAGTAACAATGTTAGAGGGGAGCTCACAGGAAAGAGGTAACCAACTCATTTCTGGAACAGCAGCTGACCTATATACTCAGAGGAATAAGAAAGCTTTTATGTCGGGTTAGGAACAGAGAAGTACATTTGACTGTCTAAGCTCAGAAGGACAGATAAAGTTGAAGAAGAGCCTTGGTGAATTAATACCATTAGGGATAGTCATGATGTGGTAGTGACACTTTTATTAAAGGATGAAAAGTAATGCTGTACTTTGGAAATATAATGTTCCCTGATATTTTAACTGCTATATCTCTGGGATGATCATTATCCTTTATTCACTTCTTACATTCATTATTATTTTCACAATGGAACCTATTGAGATTTCCATGGTATATTTCTAAATTGTTCTTGAAGGAATGAAGCAGAATATAATCATTCAGAACAAATGAGAACTGATAATTAAGAAGAAATACTTCAGTAATTACAAGGTGGTTCAATTAAAGTAATAAAGAGAATGAGTTGTGATTGATCCATTCAAAGTCATGGTTTATTTTTACAAACTGGATTTGATTCCTGGCTAGCTGGAAACAGGCAAGTGATCTCAAGGCTGCAAGAACAAGATAAGGAATCTGAAGAAATAATTACTTGCATTCAACCTTGGTTTATTTGCAAGGGAGAGTTGTTGTTAATGTAACAACTTTGCACCAGTGATTTCACTAAGATTTCAACAGCTTTTTTAAAAATTTTTATTTCCACTGAGTAATTTTATTGCCTATCAGCCAGACTCCATGCATAAATATATGCAGTGAAGCAAACAAAAATCTCAAAAAGATGGAAGCCTGAGAAGGCAAAGGAAAAGAAATCCCTGCTAGTTCCATGCTTAGAGAACAGTTACAAGTAAGACTGATGGACATAGGGAGGCTGCTGTCAGAATTACAGAGCCTGGAGCACTACAAAGCCCGGAGTACTGATTATCTCATTAATGATCCAACAATTTCATTGAGTTTTTGCTCATAGATTTCATGTATTGGTTTCTACACCTAAAGAACAATTTGAATGAAAGAAACTCAGAATGATACCAACTAGGCATGGCACCATCTCATTTGCTGAATTAAGGCCACGGGTCTAGATTTTCTCCCTTCTTTATTTGATGACTGAGAAGAGTCACAGAGCTCAGAAAAGTAGTGAGAAACCTCATACCCTGAGTAAGAAGCTACTTAGAAACCCCAATTTCCAAAATTGCATCCTGCTTTGAGATCCTTAGGCCAGCTCCAAGAGATCTCTTGGTGTATCTGAATCCAAAGATAAGGATTCTCTAGATAAAAATACCAAGCACTACCTAAAATAACTGATCACAGATACAGCTTGTCTTTAAACATCACCAGAATAGTTGTGGCTGCCCAGTTTTTCTGTAATGAAAAGGTGATTGCAGTATTCAGACCAGAGGAAGTGCAAGAGCCAGAATTTGTTCTTCTCTGTCTGATAATTTTAAAATTAATAATTTCCACTTCATCAGGAAGTTTCCTTCTGGAAAGAAACAGTTCTTCTAACACTCTCCTGAGTAACATTCTGCAACGTTTTTGGTGAAGACAGCCCACTTTCTACTAAAGAAGGAAAGTTTAGCAGGGTATTTTTTTTGTATTTGCAAAGGAAAAAAAATCTGAAAATGAACATCTTAAGAATTGATAAAACACCATTGTTATGATAGAGGTCAGAAAAAAAGAAAATATGTAGGAAAAAAATCCCAGTTTGGAGCTATCACTTTCTCTTCTGCAAAGAATTTTCATTGTATTCTATTTATCAGTGGTAATAAATCTCCCTCTATATCCATGCAGAAGGATGAAGTTGAATATATTTTCCTGCTTTCTCATATTTTTTAGGTCATTACTACTAAACTTGTGAAAAGAATTACTGAAAATTAATTGTCCATAATGGTATTAAGGGACTGTACATGTAAAGGTACTTGGGGAAATTTAATTATGTGTGACTTGTGGCATTTATATTCATCCAGTCAATAAAAGCTGATTTTTATACATCTTTACCTGCCACTCTTTCTTTTTAACATCCATCTATTCTTTCATTAGAGATGGAACATGAGGAAAAGGGATCAAACACCATCTTCAGAAGCAGTTTTTGCAGGATGATTTGTCAAGCACAATGAATGGAACATTTCATTCCATTTAGTGAAAGGAAACTTAATTGATACTTGAGAGCAATTCCTTGACAAGAAGAGGCTTTTACAAAGTTCTCCTACCCTACCCAGAATATTGTTCAGTTCAGTGATGCTAAATACCGGAATGTAAATTGAAGGTATTTTCTGATGGGTCTGAGACAGTAATAATTTCTGTACCTTGGTAGATGTGTTTCAAAACAGAAACATAAAGGAAACTACAGCTTATAGGATATGTAGGAAATATTACACTGCTGGTCCTATCTGCCTCCAACCTCCCACCATGCTTCAGAGTCCATACAAATTACTTCAAATACACTATTATTTTTTCTTTGCTATATACAACATGATAACTCCTATATTTCATAGAATATTCATTTTTCAGACTTGTTTAACTCCTATATTTCATAGTATATTTGTTTTTCTTTTCCCATAATGGAATTGGGTTTTAGGTCTGTATCTATAGCAGGATGAAAGAAAATTGTCTTTATTTTAAAATTAATTTTCTTGTAATAAAAAAAGCTGACATTGAAAAGTTAGTTTAAATCAGAGAAATTAAAAATGCAAGACTCCAGAAGATGTCAAGAGACCATGTAGTCCATCCTGTTTTCTTGGAAGCATAAGAAATTAAGTGTAAGAGATGAAAATGATTGAAAAACCTTGCTGATTATCCCAAAATCTTTCTCATAGCAGAAGTCAACTTTGTGGTCATGTTGCTCCTACTAATTTCTTAGCATCAGGAGTTGACTTAGCCATCTGTCCCTTTCTCTGGGGTCACTGCCATCCTTGGCAAGATTTCAAAACTCTTGCCAAGGTTTTTCCTATTTCTTCCCTCATTGCTTCCTCTTCAGACTTAAGGATGTAATTTGTGTAGGCCTGGCAGAACTCTATCCACTTAAAACAGCTATGATTGCCTTTCAATATTTTGCTGCCTCTGCCCTCAGGAAATTTCCAGTGGTCCCTTTTAGAATACAGCATGTCCTGCAGCAAGCCGACCTCTGATCGCAGTTCTCGTGCTCTGCCTTACCCTCTGATCCTTCTCCCACACAAACTTTTTGAGCAGACTCTCAGCAGAACTCTCTCCCTAGCCTTCCTCTTTACTGGTCTCCCTTTTCCATCTGTCTTTATCATCCATAAAAAGTGTTTGAGGTGTTTAGTGGTATATTTCTCTTGGTTAATAGGTTTTTTTGTCTCTTTTCACTGTGTCATGAAAATGTGATGCCAGAGGCAGATGGATGGTGGCAATGGCATTGTTCAGCTTGCTAATCATAGCTTTTGTTGTGTTATTTGCACTCTTATTACATTGGTTCTTTAATGGTAAAGAAAACAGAAAAGCAAACATTTTCAGAAGTATAAATATGTACTTCTATACTTAAATCCCACTGTCTAACATATTTTTACCCCAATATCTGTAGTTCCTTCTTTTAAATTAGATTGAACTAGACAGAACTGGTTTAAATAATCTTATTTTTTTGACACAAAAGGAAATTTGAGTTGTTATTTTTAAAAATTAAAGCAAGAAAATATGTCCAAACCAAGCTATTTTATATTAAATTAATGCTCTATATCAGTAGACGTCTTAAAGATCATTGACATTCGATCCTCAAGCCTATAATGTTACTTCCACTTCTCATTCACATCTGCAGTGTAGAAATGCCTGGAGAGTCAGTGCAAAAAGCCAGCACAGTCTACCCTTTGCTACCTGTTTTTTCTTCAAGCACTCCTCACATACAAGAACCTTGACAAAATGCAGTCTTGAAACACCAAAAGCCTCAAGTCAGCAAAAGCTCTGTTTCACCTGAGAATCCTGTTCAGCAGGGAAACATTTATCTGCCACTGGAATACTGTCACCACCTGCAGCACACTGCACTGCTGCTGCTGAAATTTACATATTATTACAGAGCTGAGGAGGAAAAAGAGCTTTCTGCACTTAGAGGGATTTTAAGATCTAAAACATATTTAGCCCATTTAAACTTTACAAGTTTATTACAAATGAAATGCTCTGGGCTAATTAATGACCAGAGCTCAGAGTTTTCATTTTGTTGGTTGCACCAACAGCTGCCAATTAACCTTATATAAATTACCTTTTGCTCAGTAAATGCCATTATTCTTACTTCGAGTGAAAATGCAAAGAATGTATCCAATTCTGATGCTCTCTGCATACAAAGGCAAACACCTTCATGTTCAAATGCTTCATAAGATATTTTACTATCCCATCTTAACTGAGAAAGACAAGACATCCTCGGAGATGATTAAGCTACACAGAAAATCAGTCAAAACCTAAAGCTTAATGAAAGTTTCTGACCTTTTGCATGGTCTGAGTAAAACTTCTGGGTGAAAAACCTTTTCCTGATATCCAACCTAAGCCTCCCCCGACTCAGCTTGAATCATACATGGACACAGAAGCACACTCCTGCTGAATTACATGGCATGTATGATATAATGTTGTTATTGGTTTTATGTTGGGTACATGAAAACAGGTGATACCTGTCATGGCTGGAGTAAGGGATGTTTGTAACTGCATTGCTGTCACAGAATACACACACACATCCACACATGCTTACAAATTGTTCAACACATCTAAAGGTTTTATTTCAAGTGTTTCATGTTGTTACAGCAGTTGCATATCACATACTCTTTTTTCCTTTTCTTTTTTCTTTTCACCTTCTGTTCTGAATTATGTCACATATTGGGGCCTTTGAGGCTTTGTAGTCTACAGAAACATTTAAGACATGTTTGAATATATCTGATATCTTTTTATGCTCCATGTCACTCCCTATTGCAGTTGAAACTCCTTGCAGTTGAAACTCCTTTACTTAAAATCGGTAGAGTCCTTAGCAGACCCCATAGCACTCCCTGGGGCTCTGCAACTTGGAGCTGCTTTGATACTTGGGGTTACTTGGGGCACTTCTTTCCTTGGTTTCAAAGCTTCCTGACAGTGTACACAACACTAACATTTTGCTAGAAATGAGGACAAGGCACTTTGGAGGTGAAGGAGCAGTGCCAGGCCAGAAAGCTGCAAAGAACCCAAGCAATTTAAGCTTCCTACTCCCACTGCTTCTTTCTTGTTGCTGCACAAACATTATCCCTTGCTCAGTGACAGCAGCGAAAGAGCAGAAGGCTGTGCAGGTAGGAGGCAGAGACTGGCTACTCAAGCAATGCACTCGCTGCCTGTCCTCATCTGCCATCTCAGGCAGTCTGTCACTGTGGGCTACTGTTTACTTTGCCTGTGACTAAATAAGCCCTGTTAAATTACTATTCTTTCCCAATGGAAAGGCTTTGTGAAAAATGCCACCTTTCTTACTGCAGGCTTCAATGCTTAGTGTTTTCTCTAAGTACTTCCAAATCACTCATAAGCATTTTAAAGACCTGTGACATCGAGGACTTCTGATTCTAAAACAGGATGAGCTTTTTAATTCAAATAATGGTAAAGTCTTACAAAAAGCTTATGCAACCTGACTTTATTTGACTTTTCTTGTCTTTTCTACACAGATACTCCAGTCTGGGTGGTTAGTTACCATTATAGCTCAGGAAAACTGTCACTTCAGTTAAAAAATATATTTGCAGCTCTCCTTTCTGAACACAGAGATGTTCCACAGCATCTTAATACATGTACAAGAATTACACTGGTGATATAAGCCCTGTTGCCAGGATACTTTTGCAAGACATCTTTCTTTGCTTGTCAGTTGAAAATGGTGTGAAATAGCTGTTATTTAAAGTATTTCAAACTACTGTTCACCCATAATGCTTTAAGCAGCACAATAGCTAGAAAGCATGAAGTGGAACATCAAAATCTGTATGAACAATACTTACTATTAATATTATACCTACAGGATGATTTCAAACCCCTCAGTGAGCTGAGAGAGAGGTATGACCCCCTGAAGTACAATCTCTTTCAAAACTCCTATGCACTAATTCTGTCTCCCACCATCTGCTTTATGGGAATGCACTTTCATATAAAAACGGAGTTGAGTCTTGTAGATTACAAAAAAGAAAGAGGATTCAGCTACAAGACCCATTATGTACCCCCTATGTAAGTCAGGAGTAGATGCTGCAAACCAGTTTCCCACAAAAATACATTTTTTAACAGAATTTCAAAATTCCTGAAACATTCTTTACACTGAGCTCTTCAGTGAGCTGCCTGGAGTCACAGCGTTCAACATCTTAGAAACTGTTTTATCATCATGAGTCTCCAAAGCTCTGCTGCTGTCTGATATTATAAGCTAAAGTATTGAGACGGAAATTATACCTGTACCCCACAGGGCACAAAGTGCTCTGTGCAAGGGACATCTATAAGGGAAAGGCAGGTATGTGCCCTAGACTGAGCACCACTTTCCAGTGAATTGCAAAGTGGTGGCAATTCACGGGAACTTGGCTGACAACAAAGTCTGACATTTAGACAACAACAAAACCCAAAAGGGTATAATTTCTCTGCCTAATTTAGCTTCAGCACATAAGAGAGTAATCCCTGCCGCACTGATCTCTCCTTAGCCTTTTTCACCCTGTTACTGCAAGAACCTGGAGACATCAGATTATGATGGGACAAACAGGAGCAATTAGCATTGTATCATTTGTATGTTCAAAACCCACACTTGCTTTCTTGACAGTCATGCTCCCTCTACCTTTTTTTTTTTTTGCCAGGGAGAAAAAAAAATCTTCCTTGGATTCCTTGTAGTTCCAGGTGTGCTGCCCTTTTCTGCTGCAACCCATGGCTCTGGTCACATCCTACTGTCACAGGCAGTCATGCACAGCTCCACCAATGCACGTCCAGGAGAGATCAAGGATGCCTCCTCTGTCCTCTCCTGGTTTTTTCTCAGTCACAACTTTCCTTACAGTCCAATGCATATTTAATTTTGCTATGATTTATTCCTACTTAGTGTGGTAAGCACACCCATTAACTCCAAAGATTTCTGTGATTGCCTATAGATCATGAACACACTTTCAGGATGCTGTCAAAATATTTCAGCATCAGGCTGTCATTGCAGATAGGAAGTCTGGCATTTTTAGCTCATCTTTCTCCCTTTTTTGTCTGTGCCCCTTGTACAAGGATTCTTTCTTTCAAATTTGCTTTTTGCACAGCATGTTTCCAATACTGTTGAAAGTTGTGACCTGTGGTGTATTGTTGAGTGGGGGGCCAGTCACCAGTGGGGTGCTCTAGGGGAAAATATTGCGGTCAATATGGTTTAATGTCCCCATTAATGATCTGGAGGGTGGGACAGAGCATCAGATGATACAGAACAGTGACCAATGCCTGGCACACCCTGTGCGTCTCTGCAGGCTGGAGAAATGGGCAAACAGGAATGAGATGAAGTTCGAGGAAAGGAAGTGTGAGTCCTCCACCTGGAGAAGGATAATCGTGTTCACCAAAGTGAGGGTGACAGGATGGAAAGTAGATTTGCAGAGAAGGACCTGTGGGTCTTGGTGAATAATAAGCTGGAAATGTGCCCTTGCACTAGAACATCTTGGACTGCATGAAGTGTTGCCAGCAGGTTGAGGGGAGTGATCCTTCCCCTCTGCTCCACACTGATGAGACACACCTGGAGAGCTCTGTCCAGTTCTGAGCTCCCTAGAACAAGAGAAGCATGAACATAGTGGCGACAGTCAGTGAAGCCACTGAGGTACTTAAAGAATGAAAGCCTGTCTCCTATGGGTAAAGTCTGGGAGAGCTGGGACTGCTCAGCCTGGAGAACAGAGGGCTCTGGGGAAATTTCACTGAGGCATATCTCACCTGATGAGGGGAGTAAGAAGGAGACACACTCTTCTCAGTGGTGTTTAGTAGGAGGACAAGAAACAACAGACATGCATTGTTTGTATGTAAACATTAGTAAAAACATTTTTATGATGAGGGTGGTCAAGCAATGGAACAGATAGGTGATGAAATCTTGGTTCTTGGAGGTATGCAGAAGCCAACAGGACATGGCCCTGAGCAAACAGCTCCGGCTGACCCTGATTTCAGCAGAGAGCTTGATCTCCAAATGTCCCTTCTCATTTCAATTCTTTTTAGTCTCCTCCTACATTAGCCATCATGAGGCTTGTACTGCCTACCAGGGGCTCCAGCTAATTTCCAGTTTTCCTGTTCACCCTCCCAGCCACAGTTACCATTGAGCATAGCACCAGTGTACTCTGTCACAAAGAGATGCATGACAGTGCTAGCAGCCCATCAAACTGAGGCAGACCACAAAGTGGTGTCATCTTTTAATGTCTATTTTAATAGGATTACAGAGGAAGGAGTTTATAAGTAAGAAATTTACAGATAAAAGTAGTTTTAGTAAAACAACCTACTAGTTTTGGAAGCTGATGTCCTGAAAAATCTTTAATATCTAAGTTCTTTCATACTTTTTCCCGTTTTTCAGCCTGAAAATCCTTATAAAAGAACAGTGTCCTTTAAAAATTTTGGGAAAAAAAAGTGGCTGGTTATTATTTACTAGTCTCCAGAGTTTCCATTCTTTTAGTAAATGCATGCTTTCCAAGCAAATTACTTCCTGAATTGTAGTTATTCACTGAAACAACTTCAGCTAGTTCAGAACAACACAGCTTCAAAATCCTAACAGGGAATTGAGAGCTGTAGAAAACCATGGTTTTAGACACACTACGACACTCCCCAGCAGTACGGAGGATATAGATTTTGTTAAAAGTTCCTGCAAGCCACAAATTTACTTTCCTGGTTGGCTGAAGGGTAAGATCTATGTAAGCTATTAGATAGTAACTAAATACTATTTTTTTTTCCTCATAGGAATGGTAATTGGCTGACCACTGTATAGGATTCTCCTCATGTAGATCCAGACACTTATCCCTATCTGTCTGCACCTCAAATAAACTGCCTGGTTGTGCTTTGGTGGAGGTTTCTGTTCCCTTAGGTGGAGAGAATAACAGCAGATGTTTGAGATTTTTTCCTTGAAAAGCAAGTTGGGCCTTGCAAAGCCAGATTAACAATTTTTTTTTTAACTGAAGTCCACAAATATCACAGGATTCTGGGAAACCCCAGAGTTTCTCAACCAGTAAGAAAGTATCTTTATTTTAAATATAGCATAGATTGAATGACATGGAGCTCTGTCTCAAAAAGATAACATGATTAATGGGAATGTCTGATCCTTTCTCCTTGAAGTTATTAACAAAGCAAATCGTGTTTGACTAATCTCTAACACATGCCAGTATTTGAAGAGTTAATTAACAAACATGGTGCAAGGAAGAGTGGTACAGGGATTTAATACCACTCAGGGGCACTAACAGAGAAAATAAAACAATTCTGCCTGTGTAAGGAGACTGTGTAGAACACAGGCACAGCTCATACGGATTCTTACCCAAACCCCTATCAAAAATCACATTCCATATACATGCAGGTAATTTTTCAGGAAATTACAGTGCTGTGTTTATATATTTATGTATTTTTGTCTTGTAAGCATTTCTATTTTGTTTCAACATAACTCTTTTCTGTAATTACCTAAACTGTCCTGGTGTTTATAAAAAGAAGTTCAATGGAGAGTGAGGACAAATTGGTCAGGTAATCTTCATTTTACACTTTTTAAGTCCTGCCCTATCTCAGTCTCAATTTTATAAGTTTTTACTTTATCTCTCCAGCTCTCCCAACATATATGTGCTTCTCTCCTGCCCCTACCATCATCTTAACTTTCACCTCATGACTACTGTGCTTATCCAGTGGTCAGAGAGTACCCACTTTAAATCTCAATTTATCCATAGTAGGGCTTTTTGATGTTTCAAAGCTGATGGTTCTTTTTTCCTTTCGAAATATGAACTAAACCAGACTATATTTGAAAAATAACTATTTCTAAAAATGTGTGTCTTTTTATATATTTTTAAAGTTTTGTAATGAAGCAAAACATCTGATTGACTGAGGAGCAAAACCAGAACCACAGGATTTTCATTAAAAAAGGCATACCTTGAATTATTTAAAAAATATTTCTTAAGTGCCTTCAAAACTTGATAGATTTATGTTCAAATTAAAAAAAAAAAGCTCAAATATATATTTAAAAAATCTTAATACATCTCAACCAATTATAGTCAGTCCTCCATATGGTGAAATGGCCAAAATTCCTCCTAACTACTTGCAATATTTTAAACAAGAAATTAAAATTACATGAGAAAAATTAAATTTTCTCTGTTAGAAGACTGTTCCAAAAAGTATTCTAGAAAGGGACACAGACAACTGAATTGACAAAAGTGCAAGACAACCACAGTGAGTGGTTAAAATGTAGTAATTGAAAGAGGAGAAAAAGAGATACAAATGCCCTTTTGTAATCTCTTAGTTTTCACTTACTTTGTTTCAAATATGTTATTGCAGTCATGCCACCTGGTAAATTGTGTAATTGAGAGCTAATTTTTCTCCCAGTATGACAGAAGCTGACATGTGGAAAATACTTTCCTTCCTGATTTGAAGGATGGAATGGAAAGAAGCCTCATTTTAAATAACATTTGCTTTTGAAATATTTAATTCAATCTTTACTTAAATTCATACTCACTTTTAGTTATTCTATCCGTTACACTGTCCTGGTAAATTGCAAATTCATGGGCTGCTTCTAGAGATTAATGGATTCACGGATTCACGGTTTGGGTTGTTTGGGTTAGAATGGAAATTAAAGATCATCTAATTCCATCCCCTTCTGCCCTGGGCAGGGACACCTTCCACTTGATCAGGTTGCTCAAAGCCCCCTCCGGCCTGGCCTTGATCCTGCTAAAATGTTCATGTTTGCATATAGCAAAACTTATTTTTGTCCCTTGACTATCCATTTCCCCATGCTCTATGTCATCTATCTCACCCTTGAATATACTCATTGTGAATGACCCCCCATGTCTGGTTTCAAGAATATCTACCACTCTTCCTACTGACAAAATTCTCAAATTATGGAAATGTAAAACATTTAGACAACAGCCCTTATGTTTTGAGTAGACAGCCTAGGAAATAAAAGACAAAGAATTAAGTCAATTAATTCTATTAAGCTCAAGAAAATTAGCATTTCTTTAAATAGTCTTCATGGAAAGTTTAAGATTCATTTTCAATATAATAGTAATTTTATTCAAGGAAAGAGTAATGTTACTTCAGAATATTACCGGTTTTATAAACATTATCATATAAATTAAATATTGTTTCTATGGAGAACACATCTGACTATAACATGGAATTTAAGCAGATTCCAGTAGTACTGCTACCAAAATAATTCACTCCAGCAATGAGAGGAAATGAGTCAAAATCAAAGAGGGAACTGCAAGTAAAAATTCTCCAGATCCTGTTACTGGTGCTGATATTCTATGTCCTTTTGGAAATTCACTGAACTGGTTTTATTAATGATGAAGCAGAGATTGTGAGACTTCCTTCACAGGGGAGTTGTGAGGATGCTGATGAATTGCTCTGTATCTCCAGGAAGAAAGTCACTGCACAAGTACAAAGTATCAACAATTTCTTATCATTTCTACTATAAACAACTGATCTACTTGCTTATTTCTATAGGGTAGGTGATTATTCATTCCTCCTTTACAGGATATAAAGTAGCTGCTCTGTTAAACAAGAGTAAAATTTAAATGTTAGAGACATTTTGAAGAGTATCAATATGGAAAAGGGTGGGGGAGAGGGCAGGGAGGGGACTGCCCCTGCCATCAAAGTATATCCTTTGCACATTCCTGGCACTACATCAAGGTTAAGTTAAAAGCAGCACTTGAAGGCAGTTGCATGTGGTAGATTGTACAACAAGGCTCATTAGCCAATGGTGAGTCTTATGTAAAAGTCTTTAATGTGGTACAATGGCATTTTTCAGCCTCTTTTAAAAGGGAAAAAGTTAATAATGTGAAAGTTTTATTACTTTTATTCTTTTAAAGAAGTGCCTTTTTGTAGGGAAACATTGAGGCTAGTTAGAGCAAGAGCTCAGGGAATTTCCTTCACTCTGGGAAGGACTGCAATTATATGAGGGGAAGGGACCACAGCAGTAAACTGGCAACATACCAAGGTCTTAACCCCTGAGACAGGAGGTGGAGGAATAGGTGTTAGCAGTCTTACACAAGTCCTTAAAGCATAAACATATGGTAAATCCATTACCTAAACTACAAAGAATGGAACCTTGCTAATAAACCTATTTACTAGGTTAAATAAATACAGAAAGTGTTTAAAAAAGGCGAGCTGTGTGACATTTTAAAATCAGACATTTTTCACTTGTCAGAATTTGTTGTTGGGAATCTGTGAAACATGATGGCCCTTCCAACCCCATGAACACACACAGTCATGTTCTGCCCACTCGGCCCCAGCTCAGCGCTCCCTGCCACCACACGAAACCAAGAGCATTTATTTCTGAGATCCTGTGCCACTGCCTGCACAAACACAGTTCATCACCCAGCTGGCTGCTGGCACTCATGATGAACAATAAAATGCAGGTAAGATTCAAATGTATTTACCACCTTGTTGTGCAGCCCTGTGCTCCATGCCATGTTTGATTTTATCCAGAAAAAACGTTGTCCAGAAGTAATAATATTGAGAAGGCAAAAATTCAAATCCAGTGTCTTTAGAAGTGGTATGCTGCCAGTAGCTTTAGCAACAGCTCCACAGATCATTTTTGCATCACACTTAATACAAATATGTTATTAGATAGGTCATAAAGGGTACTAAAGGTTATTAGATAGGTCATAAAGGGTACTAAAGGTAAGGAGAACTGTGTTTTACAGTTACTTTACCAAATAATTGCCCTTCTTCGAGATGTGGGAATGGGATATCCGGGAACACATTTTAAAGCTTCTCGTAGTGGCTTCACGGATTTGTAGCGAAGAGGTGGCATTAATCCAAAGCCAGCTGAAGTCAGTGAGCTGATTCCCTGCCCAATCCCCTCCCTTTGAAAGTAGGTGGTGTGGACACACAGCTGAGGTGGCCGTGGTGGCTTTACAATCAGGAGTCTCTGAGATGGGGTGGCTGCTCAGGGGCACCTCTCTTCTGCAGAATTCATGTGAATTTGCACTCTCATTTAGCAGCCTGTGAAAGGTATTTCCTTTTCTGTTGCTGGTAAGTGACGTGCTCATGATGACATTTGTGTTGCACCAGGTTAAACAAAGTTTTATTCAGGAAAGAAAAAGGGGAAAAAAAGGTTTGAAAATTTCACGTGCCTTTGGAAATTCAGTGATATTTGGTCATTAACTTGGCTGAAATCCATCTAAGTCAAACACAAGCCACTTGTTCTCAAGCAGTGTTTATGGAGAAGGGAGCAAGGTTGGAGATCTATTACTTTAGCTCATACTCCCCATCAAATCTCCCTCTGTAAATACACAGTCAAACATTAATGATGACCCTCATCTGCTTCAGGTTCATTAATGAAGATGCCTGTGCCTGCATGGAATGCCACTGACATCTAGCATGGAGCTGTAGTGCTAACAGAGTGATTTATAAAGACTGAATTATTATCATTTAAAAACATTTTATTGTACAAGATAGGTAACAAGCTGCAATTTAAAGAAAGTGCTTCAAATTATGTTGTTGTATTTCTGGCTAGATTTGAAAAAAAAAAGGTCAGTATGAAGTTGCAGTTGTAACCATTAGTTATGTGATTTTAAAGAGTGGCAACATATAAATAGTTCCCTTGTGGTAATTTTATATTAGGAGTATTCTATTGTTTAACAAATGCTGAGGAAAAATTATTTGGTTTTTCAATAAAAATATATCAAAGAATAAAAAAAAAATCTACGTAGATTATAAGGGTCATTCTTTAACAATGCTGTTATTGATGATGAACTCTTATCCAGCTGCTGATGTGACAGTCTGTATTAAACGACAGTATCAATAATGCACTGCACTCAAAAAGTCCCAGGCAAATAGAGAAATCAAGTGTTTTACTAATGCCATTTCAGAACCATCTATATATTTTATGCATATGAATACACCAGGAGCACTACATACACCAGCTGGTATTGGATAAGATATTCCTCAGCATTTTAAAGTTATTTCAATACTGCAAAACAGAATAACATATTTAGATAAAACTTTGGAGCCATTTGGTACCTCAGAAAGTTTTTATTTGATTTTCTCTCCAATTTTCTCCTTTTTTTTGGCAAAATTTGCCATATTTTTAGCCATCACAGATTTTTGATGAAAAAAAATCACAAAAGCAGCTCTGAAACTGGATACAGAATAAGGCAGATCTGTGAAGGGTGATCAGTGAACATCAGGAGTTCTAAATATGCAGATGGCATAAAAGCTTCTAAAATAAAAAGGTATTATGCTTGGTTTTCACATGACAATAGCAGCTTACACAAGATATCAGCAAGATGTGGATTTTGCTGATACCTGTCTGGGATGGCAGCACAGCCTTTACTGTTTTCAGATGATCCTGAGCATACTTGTAGGAGCTTAGGGTATTGATGGAGAGGAAAGAGCACACAATCCCTTCTTTTTATCTCCTCTCCCTACAAATGTGCACTGGGTGAAAGGGGCCATTTGCTCATTTAAAGCTGTCACTTTGATAGGCACAAAAGGATGGGACCCCTCTGGCCAAGCACAGACATTTGCACCTGAGTGACTCAGGTGATAAAATAGGGTGTGAATGACCCAAAGGTTAAGAAGGGATGAATTACTTGCTGGAAATGCCTGTCAGGGTGGACTATAAAAAGAGCCAGTGTGGGTAGCCCAGAGGAACCCGTCTACATCAACGACTTTTAAAGGTGTTATGAATCTTTCTTGGAGCACAGAGGAACAGATTGGGTTTTCCTGAAGTCTTACGGAAGCCTGAGTGTTGGGAATAATGAATCTTCTCTCTCTCAAGAGATGATCTGTCTGCAGCAAACGGATACAGCAGAATGCCCTGCTCATCTCAAATCATTGAAGCAAGCAGCAGAAGTTACACTAGTCTCGTGCTCACAGTCCAGGAAAGCCCTTCTGGGACAAACAGCCAAGCCAAAAACTGGCCTACTCGTGCATTTAGTTTGGAGGTCGTTTGTTGGTAGTCACAACCACGCCTAAAATCAGTGGTCACTAAAATCACCTCTATGAACTAAATATCCCATACAGAAGTGCTAAGAAGATTTTATTGTTCTTATGCACAGTAAGTTGGAGCCAGATGCACACTACAAGAGGTCTCTTTCAGGCCTGTGAAACCTGAAACAGGTTTAGATGAGTGATATGCAAAATCCCTCCATAACCACCTGGTCACACAGGAACTTGCAGTGAACATTAGGTGCTTTAATATTGCACAATAAGCAAGTATTGGATAAAACCAGAAATGCTGAGGAAATCACTGGAACCCCAAAACTTTCTCCCCTCGGCAAAGTAACCTTATCCTTTGCTTGCAGAGCTAACCCACTTCTATCTTCCTTTCCATGCATAAGATGTAAAAGCCAGTCATCTCAGAGCCTCAGCAAGTTCTGCTGCCACTAAACTCATGTGAAAGGCATGCAGCTCTGTTTCTTCTGGCTGTGCTTAAAATATCTATGAAACATCTAAGAGACATCTTCTTGTAAGACTTAGTTTGGTTTTTTTGAATTTAGCCTTCAGAGACATCTAAGTCAGAGCTAGCTGCAGGTAGGCATCTAAGCTCAAGATGAAACGGCAAACTTCACAGGCATCCCTCTTTCTTAGTTCTTGGATGCCTTATCAGTAATTCCTCTGCCAGCAGAACAGTTGTTTCACAGGACACCGTCCAGTTCAATGTGCTGGATGTTCAAACCGATTTTTCTCCTCCCATTCAATGTACTTTGAACTATGGTGTCTGAGTCTGGGCGGTCAATTACGCCCCTGGAGCCAGCACCCAGACATCAGGAGTGACAGCAATAGGCAGTGGCATGCCTGAAGGGATAGTCTTAGGCTGATCACTCACTAACTCTTTTCTTTCTCAAAGGCAAAAGTTCCACAGGACCTCTGTGAAGCAAACTGGGCAACAGCAATAAGCCTAAAGCCCACACAGACTGAACTTTGAGGAACTTAAGCGGGGTGAGCAAATTCTTTCTCTTTGCATCCACCTGGCTGCGGTTCCAAGGCCACCACTTATCCCTGGAGACTCCCAACAGCACAGGGGGCTGCAGGGAAACCTCTTTCTTGCTAGGATTTTATACACAGCACTCTGAGGAACTGAGCTACCCAGGTGTCCAAATGTAGATATGAACCTGTCTATTCCTGGTGTCTCAACACAAGAGTGGGTGAAGACAAAAATCACATGCACCCAAACTTTTTTGAGGTTAACCTTACACTGTGCAATGCAGAAGGTATTTATTTATTTTTTTTCTTAGCCTGTTTTCACAAGCACTTTCTAGTTGACTACCACAGACTCTTTTTTTTCCAGTTTCTAAGGAAAAACTCAAAGCTCTCATCTCTTTGAACGCTGTGGTTGACAAATCACTGGAACCATCAGCCCTTGCTGCATGCAATTTTCTGGGAAAGAAAATATAGTTTTCTAGAATAAACACTTTCAAAATGATTATTTGTTTAAACAGTTCACATTTTTCAGAAGGAATTATGATATTCATAAATTCAAATGTAGTTGTTAGTATGTTCTGAACAGTATACTCTCATTTTCTCAAGGCACCTGCACTGCTAAACGTACTTATTTACAGTGGTACACAGCAGATGCTAATAAAGCAGAAATGTTAATTTATTGTGAATTTAAGCAAAAGAGCACAAGCACAAGATCAATTATATTGTTAGACATGTCTGGTAGATTTTAGGTGTTTGGGATTGCTTTTGTTTTCTACAGTTGCATCAGTCTAAAGTCTGATTACAATGAAAATCTCCACTTAGTTTTTCTCCTTGTTTAACTCTGTTAGGGACAGTGAAATTAATGCACAGAATGTAGTCTTCCATTCCTTTTTTTTTCCCAGTTGAAAAGAATATATGTAAATCATAAAGAAGCTGATGGTAAAGCTGACTGATTAGAACATATTTTAGATATTAAAAAAGAGGAGCAACCACTACAAAGCCTTGGTTCCTGCATTTCTTGCAAGTACAAACTTGCTGTTTTCACTGGGCATTTCAGATGTGTGAGAAATGTATTATGGAACCCTTAAAACCAAGACTACAATCATGCCAGTTTAAAACAAGGAGACACACTCTGTCAGTCTCAGGCTGTTAGAGGCACAGACAGTCTAAGGACACACAAGCTTTCCAGTGGAGGAGTTGGTTTCTAATGGGCAGAATTTACTGCTCAATTATATTGTTATGCAAGAGTGGCAAACCAGATTTAGCTGTTACTTTTTCAAAACAAATATAGCTCTACATTTTACACCTTAATCTGTTCCTCTGCTTGATTAAACATTTATAAATAGTTCCCCCCACCCATCCTACAAATGCTTGGGGTTCAGAGATAGTATCTGGTTCACAGCACAGACTATTGGAGTGGAACCGAGAAACGAAATTCAAGCAGATTCTGTAACATGGAAAATACAGAGGAAATGAGGTCAGGAGTTTGACTTCTAGGTCCATTGTTTCATTTTATCACTCAAACATTGCACCAGACTGCTTTGTAATTCAGGCAGAAGAGACTCTTGAGATTGATTTTGAGTTTATAGCCTGTCTGAGAATTTGCTGAAAACCAAATCCTGCTCCTAGGAGGAACTGGATAGGGGATGTAGCAGGAACAAGTCTTAAGCTTCTAACTGGTATGAAAGACAAAGTAATAACATGTACTACTCATAGTTTTCCAACAAGAAGAATTAAAGCCATTGCATCTTCATTACCTTTTTACAAATGATCATCAATCAAAATAGACATGATCAGGCTTCCAGACAAACTGCTGACTCCAAAAAGAGAAGTTTGTGTTGTAATTTTACCCGTTTCAGCTTTTCATTGATGGTCATATTCACGCAGCACAAATTATTTCCAAAGGCCTAGACTGCCAGGTTTGGCAATCAATTTTTTTGGTGCTTCCTTACTAGAAATTTGGAAGAATCCATTCTTAGTGGTGCTGAACAGCTGCTGTCCCTACTGATATTAGTTTATTCAATAAAGTCTTTTTTGATTCAACTGAAGATGAGGTTTTTGTTCCCTTTCCTCAGGTGCAGCTCAGAAGAATGACCACCTTCTAACTTGGACATAAGTGAATCATCCCCGCCTCACGGATATGATTCTCCTTGAATTTTAGCACGAATGTTTCTCTTGCTGTTTCAGTTTTCTAAAACTGAGTCCAAGAACTGAATGTGATAAGATTAAGACTGTATAATAAATAATATACCAGAGTTTTATGACACAAAACCGTATTACAAATATAATCTACTCCAAGACATGGAATTTGATAATGCAAAAAAACATACAGTAAGTTCTTTGTGCATACCTATGTGTATTCCTGATAAAATGCCAGCAATTAATATGAAAAGACAACATGTATAGCAGCTTGATGGGTTTTTTTCACAGTAAGTTGGATCTAAAGAAGTAGAATGTATTTGGCAAAGAAAAGCTAACCAGCTTTAGGAGACTCTGTAATCCAATTGCTAATAGATGATCTGCGATTGTTTTCTTGGCATTCCAGAAAATACATAAACAGCTTCCTGTGTAGGCTAAGAGTGAAAAGGGAAATTAATGTATATTACAGCAATATGTGGATAACCACAAATTATTTTACAAAGGGGAAAACCTTGGAACTACTCTGTTATTACTGAGGCTAACCTTCCATCCACTCCAGAATAACGGTTTGACTCAGTAAGGATCACAGAGATGACTCTAGAAGGATCTGATATGATTAGGGTTTGCTATTGCACTGCTGCTAATTAAGGGGATGGATTTTTTGCATCAGAAAGATGTTGTGCTGTAAAATTCACATTTCCAAGTCCTTTCCTGATAAATGCTTCATAGGACTTTTTCTGCCTGTGTAACAAGCAGTGATAAATTCACAAGTAAGAAAAACTTACCACCTCCTGTTACAAAAGAAAAGTGGGGCAGAGAATATGAGGTGACTGATGAAAAGAAGACAGGTGGACATGGCTGATGTTCAGTATCCTATCCCCACTGTATGTAGAAGCAGAGTATGAAGAAGCAGAGTATGAGGTCATGTTGGTCATTGGTCTGAACCGCATGAGATTTCTTATATTCCGATGGAATATTTCAGATGTGATTGGCAGTTAGCAAGAAGGTTTAACATAGTTAGGGACCATGTCAAGGATGAATGTGTGAAGTTTAATAAGGTATGTGTGGTACTAAGATTATCTGCTGTTTCAGGTTTTGTATGGAGCAATCTCTGCCTACAAAGACTTGCAGACCGTGCATGAACAAGAAGCCTGTATTTTGAGATATGGAAGACTACACTACTGGACCACCAACAATTTTAAAAAAGATTAATCTTCAGTGTTTCAGTCATTTAAATGGATTATTTTATTACTCTGCTAACAGCAGTTCACAATCTCAGAAAATCTGAAGTATCTGGGAAAGAGCAATGCAAGAGCTCCTTTAGACCCACATGGAGCAAAAGCAAGGGAAACCTTTCTCAGCAGCTTCCTCACCAGTCCTAGCTCTGTAACTAGACCCTCAAACTCTGTTAACAAGCTGATAATTGACTCATAATCTCATTGTGATATATCAGACTTAAGTGACAGTTTCTGGAAAGAACTGGCTGTTTGAACAACTTTCTCCTATGGAGTAATTCACAGACATTAGATGATGATTTCAGTGGTTCCCTCACAGAGTTTGAACCCACTGTTTGAACAGAAGTCATGGAAGCCTTGAAACACTCTGAAACACTCTTGAAACAGTCTGAACACTCTGAAATGGGCTCTCCAGGTCCCAGTGTGTCCTCTAATCTGACATAGGAAGACACTTACATGTGGCAGCCAACAAACATCAGCAGTTACAATCTTGTTTCCACTTTCCCTGCTTTTTGGCATGTTCAGCATTCGAGCGCCATCTCTAATAAACAACCTTCTGCTGCTCAGGGTCATGAGAAGCAGTGGGGACCTTTGCTACAAGCTCATTACTACATTTCAATATCATCATGTATTTTGTCCAGATGGCAGTGCAGAAACAGATCCCACTGCACTTGATTCAATGCAATGCTTAGATATCATGGAGACATGGACAGCATGGGACAGCAGTGCTATTGTTGTTCACTTGAGAGAATACAAAGCACAGGGACAGAAGCACCCTATACCTACACACAATACTGACTTCTGTTCATTGAAAGTCTGTCTTAATTTTCTCATTGAAGATATCCCAAAACCTCAAATAAATTAATTTATATGAGCAACTTACATTTTCTTTTTTTTTAATCGTTCTTTGACCTTTGTTTCTGGGCTTGGGGAATATACTAGGCCAGAGGAGGGTATTTTAGAAGCAGCATTTTGGTGCATAGGGTGAGTAGCTTTGTATTTTATAGGTGATATGCATTCCCATTATTATGCATTCCCACTATGGGGGATGAGAGAATATAAAGGTATTTAATTTACAATAATGTGTGTAGAAACCATCTTCTTACAGCCATAGCCATACTTATAAACAAAGAACATTTCCTAATTGTACATTCATTCTTTCCATATCTATGAATTCCAAGAAACATATAGGGATTATATATTTTTAATATAGCTATAAATATGTATTTATATATAATGCATAGTCTACACTTCAAAAACCTTTTCTGCTAAAGTTAGCAACCACTACTCTGCAAAGGAATAGAAAAGTGGAACATTTCTAAATAAATATAAAAATTAATCAGCAAAAGAGGTTAATATAATTTACACTCAGATAAGCTAACAAAATTAAATGCTCCTATTCTGGTATCTAGACCAGCCATGATTAATAAGCTTTAACCAGTCCTTACCAGTTTTATCTAGTGCTTAAAATTTTAGCTTGTCTTCCATAGTAAGTATCAAATGTTTTTTCTGTGATTACTCAGTTGTTATTAATTGTTTATATAATTGCAGTTGTAAATGGAATGCTTCACTGATTCAGTAATTAGGAAGTTTGATTTTGAAATAATTTATTAGGTCTTAATTTATGTGCTGTGAAATCTGTTAGATCATTTGCTAGTCAGTATGTTGTCTAGAATAAAGGCATTTCTACAAAGGGATTTCAGGGTGAGGGTCACCAGTATAATCAGAAACATACTCAGTCTGGCCTCCAGCTAAAGATTATATGCTTTTAAGTGTATTTCTGTTTTGCAAAATGGCCTTTTGAAGACTTAGCCATTTCAACAAAATTCCTTTTTTCTATATAAAAAGAGAAAAAGCAATTATTTTGCACTGTTGTTTGACTTCCCACCACCACCATCACCCTGTCCCCTAGATAGATGACCCAGCTGATCAAGTGTGAGAAGTACATAGTTCTCTGCACTGACCTGCCTGAACCTCTGGAATAAAATCTTCAAAGTTAGAAGCAAAAGTTGGCATGAAGACTAAGCAGGGATTTGATTAAAGATTTGGAGTTACCCACATAATAAATTGAACCAAACTGATTTTTGTCATGTACAAAGGCACACTTATGTTTTCCACAATGTATAGAAGGAAGTGACTGACATCAGTTGGGTTTCAGTGTTAATCTATTGTATTCATCCATACTCTTATTATAATAGAGGATTTGTCAGAATGTTCACTATTAAAAAAACCCCAAAAACCAGCCAGGACTGGGGCTGGGGCTTTTTTGTTGTCAAGCTCAGCTGTTAAAAATGATACTTGACTGAAGCCTCAAAGCTTGTCTGCTCCTTCATGATGCTCTGAAAGGGAAACCTTACACTTTGATTGTCTTTAGAAATGTACATCTAGAGGGGTTTAAGGGAAAACATGGGGCTGCTGAATATATTGCTTTGGGCAGGATTTATCTGACAAAATATATATGTCTATACATCAATACAGACATAAGCAGCTGTTTATATTGTAGACATCTGTAGATGTCCGTAGGTAGATGTCAGTATTTCAATTAATCACAGATTCTACATAATCAAAGAAGAGAGGTGTGATTTATTTCAATCCAAAGACAGCAACTATAAAGTCAGATGCCATGGGCACACCCAAGAGTACCTGTAAGAAGGGAATTAAAGGTGACCAACTTGCAGTAATATAAAGTGAAGTGAAATTGATTTCACAGGAATGACCTGTAGTTTAAGGCTTTGAAGGGGCTTCTTCTATCCAAGGGATTGCCTCTTTAGTTTTTTTCCTCCATTGTTAATGACTTTTCATAGTCAAGGAACATAGTTTTGAGTAATCTCACATATAAGTATTTTGTCTCTAGACAAAGATGTAAACTGCCATAGTTGGATCTATGACCATGGTCAAGAAATGTGCATATTCAGCTTCATTGTCATCAGTGAAAATAAATTTAAAGTACAAAACAGGCAAAAGTCTGAGCCTTTCACTCCTCTTTTTTTTTTTTTTCAAACCTAACTTTTCACATAGTTACCATCATGACCTATTCAACCTTCCTTTACTCTGTAGTGTGTATTCAGCAGAAACTCCTAATGAACAACTCTCCATGAATATCAATGGTTCAATAAACAGAAGTGATAAGCAGATTTTTTTTTCTCTCAGAAGTTTTTTTCTGGAGCCTGGAGAAAGCTAAAAATAAGTGGAGTGGGTTATTAGGAAAAGGGAAAAAATGCACATTGGAAACAGAGCAGGGTAAAACACAGAGGGAGAAATACAAGTAGTAAACATATGAAGAATAATTTTAAATGGGAAACAAAGAATATAGAAACACATTTAACTGAATTTTATTTGTGCAATCATTTAAAATGTCCCTCAAATGCAATTCAGTTCTTGGATATATTAATAGGATCTGCTGAAACCAGAGGGATAATAATGAAGGGCAGATTTTCTCTCTTAAACCAAATGAGATGGTTATAGTGTCAGCACAATCTGCAACCAGTGACTTTTTCTTGTCTAGGAGTTTTAAGATTAGTTCCTTAAAAGACCTCTGAGAAGGCAGGCACAGGAAAGACATTAATAAGTAAAAAGACAACTGTTCTTCATTTAATCAGATTCCAAAAACTTGCTTTATCAGAATAACTGAAGCAAACCAGGAAAAAAAAGTGTATTGGGAATCAGTTGTCAGAAGTTTGCTTTATGAACTTGTGATTTACAGCTGAATTTTATCCCATAATTTTATAAGTAATTCCTTAAAGATTCATCTCTTGTTCTTCTGCCAATACATCTCATTTAATGTTACCTTCTTTAAGAACATCTAAGCAAAGTTACCTGCACAATATCAAAAGCCAAAGTATGGACTTTCTCAGGACCAACAAAATGCTTATCAGGAGACAAAAACCATGATTATTTCTCTCACATGCTTGCTTTTATTCCCTACTTGGCTTGCTGCTTCCTGCATTGCTGCTACATTACCTGGATTCCCAGGGGTTTTCTAACTCTCAGCCAATAATCCTCACTGAGGAGGAGGAGGAGGGAGGGAGTGTTACATTTCTGTGAGAATCTTTGCAGTTTGTTGCCACTGAGTGAATTGGAACAATTTGGCTTTGAGGAAGTGATTTATACACACACATCCATCACATATAACCTGCTCTGCTCTGTTAACTCTCTGTTTGATCTCTGGAGGGTTCAGCAGATTAGGGAGGGTCTTCACACAGAGGTTTCATTAACAACCAATCGCTTAACCTGGCATGACTCCTGTTTGTGCATTTGGATGCTTTAAAGTGGGAAGAATAGGGGGAAAAATTGTTAATGGGGATCATTATTTACCAGTCCAGGAAACACCAATCATGCTTTTAGAGAGAATATGCTTCCCATTTCCTTGATTTTATGTTTTAGACAGTGTAGAAAACAGAATTGAGGTTTACAATTTGAGCCATTCAAAAATGGTGATCACAATATGTGAATTCTGGCAGCACAAAGTATATCAGTAACCAGAGAGCATGAACTTAATTAAATTCATTATTTAATTACATATCCAGCCATAAGCTGGAAACTTGAACATTACAATCCAGTTTAACGAGATAGTAAATGCAGGCCAAGCAGTCACACTTTTTAAATATTCTAGATTAATAGGTCTCTGGTTACTGTCACCTGTTTGTCTGTTCAGGGTGGGGGGAGGCATCTGATCAAGTCAGAGTTGATATTATCAAACAAAGTTTAAGTTTATTATAAATCAAAGTTAAAGAACAAAGTCAGAATTACAGAACAATATGACTATTCTTGTTATTGGTGGGGAATTTTGAGATATTAGCAGCACACAGTTTTGGAAAACATCATCCAGTTGCAGCAGGGAGTTCCCATGCAAGCACAGTGCACTCTGTCTCTGTACTATCTTACAGAAAATGAAGAATTCTTCTGTTAATGAAGAATTAAATCTAGTACTTTATGATATCTTTATAAACCAAATGACTGGTTTTAAACCAGCAAAGTGCTCACCATACTTTTACAGTTAAACTAGTGAAAGCACATGAAAATTGCTACTTTCTTGTTGAACTCAAGAACATGGAAGAAAATAGGTAAGTATTAGTAATTTTTTGGAAATATGTGGAGAAAGTTGGCAGAGCAACTGTCAGGATTTATTAGTGGCAACTATGGCAGCAAGACAAAAATTTGGCAGTGATTATTAATATTCATTGTAATAACAAAATATAAAGGACAGTGTTACATTCTGTCCTAATATTTCAATGATTAAAGATTATCTGTTATTAATGAATAACAGTGGTCCAATGTATCCTAAATTCTGCCTATCCCATGTTCTCTAATCCCTCCCCCCACAGATATCCAGAAAAACAGATGTGCTCTGTAACATGCCCTGATATTTAAATGATAACAGAGTATTGAGTACAAAGTTTTGGAAATTTACTCTCTTTCGTATTAAGGTTACCATTCAAGCCTCATGGCATTTGCAAATGTGGAGATAGCACATGAGAGAGAGATAGGGAGAAAGAGAGAGAGAGAGACTGAAGGGAAAGACTGGATTTAGTACTTCATTGATAAAAAGCAGCAACCTTAAATGTATAAAGAATTTTATTGGCAGTCTGATGCTTTTCCTGTAGAATTGTTTCCTGTGTTTCCTTTACCTTTCATTACCTTTCCTTTTAAGCCTTCTCAAGAAACAGTCCCATGGTCAGTTTCCCAGAATGAGCAGTCTCTTTCCCATGATGGTAAGGGTACGATCACAGCTATAGTCTTATATATTAAACTTATCAAACAAAAGATTCTCTTAATCCAACAGAAAACAGAAAATTTTGTATCCATCACAATGTTTTTGTTAGCATTAACAATCACATCCTTGGATATATGTTTATTATCTATATACAGATATCCATGTCCAGATATAACACTATATATCCTCATCCTCTTTATGTAATTTTGAATTTTCCTCTATTTTCTATAGTGATGAATTCCACAACGCCAGCAGCAACATTTAGAACCCCTCTTCACCTTTAACACCACAACATTCCACCATTATTCCTCTGATTTTTATCTGCCTCACACAATCTGTTATCCTGTATTATAGTTAAAGCTGGTGTACCCAGGGCTGACTCTACCAGCTCACTACCTGGGACAATAAGCTTTATCTGTTAGTATGACACAGAATGACAAGCTGCAAGCTCATTTCACTTTTGGTGAAAGCAATTTTATTCCTGTGTTAGAAGACATGGAAAGAAAAATCTTGTAATCTCTGATTTCTGTATTTAATTTATATGTCTTTTACATATTTGTGGGAGATGGAATAGCATGCAAGCAGTGGGGGATTAAAATCTCAAAAGTTAGCTTTAAAGTTTTGTAAAAGGACTATATATATTCCCATGTAGGGTCTTCCCCTGGTAATATTCTTTGAGCTTATGAAAATCACTGAACACAGTATTTGCTTGTCTATTTGTTTGTTTGTTGTACTGAAATCAAGCTTTCCATGATGATTAACATGAACAGAAGCCTTTAGAGATTTTATTGTCAGAATAAGGAATGTCTCCTCTGATCTCTCCTGTAACAGATTTTAGATCTAGCCCCTCAGGAAACAGAAAGTACATAGTAATGAAATATTGGAGATTATTTTCAGTATGAAGTTACCAAAGCCAGATATTGATTTCTGCATTTTCTAGTCATGCATTTCTGGTAAAACATGAACCTTTTATTACCACTTTTATCCTGACATTTCATAGTGGTTTATACAAGGATTACCATCAGATGTTGAGCATTAGGATGCATTGGCTTCTTAGGTTTACCTTTAACTGAATGCGCCTCCAGTCTCAACAAAAAGGGACAGGGGTGAAATGTTGAAAAGAAGCTGTTAATCCAGCTGGGCAGATGTACCCAACAGAGAGAGAAATGTGCTGCCACAAAGAGATAAAGGATGCACATAATCTTCTGTCTGCAGCTAGGTACACTCACCATGGACTTTCGCTTTAGAAATTAAGATACAGACAGCATCCATTTTCCATAAAAGATGGTATAAGATTTTCCTTTTGTTGTTTGCCAAATGGACACCCACTTTCTCCTACAGCCAGCTCACACTGTGTTGAATCAGGGATTGATGCAGAGATGGAAACAATCAAGGGGAGCTGCAAACACCGCAGCCTATTTCAAAAGCATTCCTTTTCCAGGCCATCAGCTGCAGCAGCAGCACAGGAAGCCTTCTCCAATTTTACCACTACTGAGCAGCAATTTGGTGGTGTTTATGCATGGCAGGACCCCACCAGTGAGGAGACCCACCGCTCTGGAGCACCAGAAGTGCTGTTCAGAGGAAGGGTACAATTGACAATGGAGCTGTTCACAGCACCAGGGCTGCGAGCCCATCAAGCATCCCCTCTATCACGTTTATTGCTCTTTATTCAGCTTTAAAGAGGCTTTTTTATCCTGCACAATTTAACTGATATATATGCTTTTCTGCTATTTTTCTTCTTCAGCAAATGAACATCGTGTTTGACAGACATCAGTGGGTCTAAGGGTTCATGGGTTACATTTATCTTAAAACAATGCTACAAGGCTTATCCCGTGCTTCAGCACAGGCTGTCAAACATGTTTGTCCTCCCCATTACACTAACTAAAGCTGTTGTGTCACTGGGCTCTTCATGTCCCCTTTTCAGCTCTGCTAAAGGTCCCTTATCTTGTACTTTCATGGCATAATATCTGATGCTGAAACCATACAGAGAGAGAAGTCTTATGTGTGGCCTCCAGGTGAGCCTGTAACACCATAAATATAATGTTTACCTCAAATCTCACCCTCTTTCCCTTGTGTCCTCTGACAATGCAGCCCTAGTCCTGGATTTTGCACTGATTGCCATGGTAAATAGACATCAAACACAGGAACAGGATTTTGCTTGATCCTGTGAGAAAGCAAGGTGGGGAATATGAAAACCATTATTAAAATATTAAGATCTGCAAAAAAAAGACTCAATAGCACTAGTAAAAATACAGAAGAATTTCCCAAGGACTTCCAAAAGGTATTAATGAATAAAGTTTCCCCTGCATGTCCAGTTGATGATGACATCAAAATATTTTCCATTTTAATAGTAACTCAGAAAGGTACTAAAAAGTAGCTCCTAAATGCAGAGTTTGGAGTGTCCAAATAACTTTCTTCAAAGGTTTCAGGGACAGGTTGTGAAGGAACCCTTTGGACCATTCATGCTTATTTTCAATACATCATGAAACAATAGAGAAATTGAGGATATTTTAAAAGGGCAAATAAGACAACCTGGATAATTATAGGCCTGTCACAGTGACATTGATCCTAAGCAAAAGAGCTGGCTGAAGCAGGACTTGATTAATAAATTAAAGGAGGAAAATGTAATTAATGCCAATCAACATGGGATTACATCAAGCTAAACTAGTAGGTTTTATGATGAAATTACAAGTTTAGTTAAAAATAGAATCACAGAGAAATCATATATTTAAATCTCTTTATGCTATTGATTTGGCACTGCCTTATTTATCGATTCATTTATTAAATAAGAAACGATGGTGACAAAACTGTAGCATAGCTTATATCAGTAAAATTATGTGACTGACAGGTCTCCAAACAGGCTGCAATACATCATTGAGAATGTAGGGGTTTTTTGGATCCCCACAAGTTATTTATATCAAAATCCAGAAAAAAAACAAAACCCAGAGTGGTACAAGCCACCTCATAACCCAACCATAAACAAGTACTTTGATCCTAAATATATATGGAAAATACATATACAGTATTACCTCTGAGAATAATCACTGCTTCTAGGCTGTAACCTCAAACAGTCTCTGGAAGAAAAAAGAGAGACAGAAGTATCAAGTTTTCAGCATGATTCCCTACTTTAAAGGCCAAATACCATTACTGGGCACAGAAGGAAGGGAGGTTGCATTAACTCAGTGCTTGGAAATTCTGCTGGAGCACCCCTTGTGCTGGTACACAAAGACAAAGAACAGCCCTGGAGACTTAGAGTTTGAGTAGAAGTCACTGGAATGATGTGAGGATTAGAAAACTTCTTTGTGAGGCATTTGAGCACTCAGTAAAATAACTTTTGTCAAAGAAATGAATACATGACTGTACCACATTCCTTAGGTACTTATTAAGGACAAAATTTAATTATAGACAGCTTTTCAGTGTAGACGAAGATGAAGTTTCCATTTCTATGATCTTAGGTAGAAAGGTTAGACCAGCAATTAGATAAAACTCAAGAAATAACTTAGAAAACCTTACTCTTAATGGATTCTTTCCTTTCGTCTCTGGCCTATCCCTTAGACCAATGAACCTTTAACTCTGCACAGTTGTGCTGGGAGGAGAACATGTTCTCTCTCAAAACTAGTTTAAAGCTGATTGGGTGCTGTAATCTCTAGTGACAGGGGAGAAAAGCTCATAGGCAGAGAGAGAATGTGCTTTTGATTCCTCTGTACCTCGGGTAATGCTCTAACCACCCATCTACAGGGCAAAAGCCATCACTGGTGATGATACCACATTTTTGATGAGAAAGGAGTAAATGTTGCTACATTTGATGTGGAACACAGTCATCCGAGAATACCCCCATCAGCCATGTTCTAAAAGTATTTGTAGGCGATTTAGATAGAGAAAGCAGAAATATTTAGCTTGTGGTCCTTGAATATGCACTGAACAGACCCCAGCTTCTCCCCTGTCTTATTGATCCACTTTTGATTACTCTCTGAAGGAAGACTTCAGCTCCTTAAAACTGCAGTTCAGTAAGGAAATCATTTGCAGAACTGAGACAACTTTGGACTTTTAGCATCTGAAAAATAATTTTTAGAACGTCAGGAATGCAACTTCAAAATCAAGATGGACTTCACTGGTGTTCTATGTCTTGTTCAAAATCCCTTATGTTCCATCATGGGTGCAATTTTTCCCTTGTAATCAATTAAAAAAAATGCACTTGGAAGAAAAAACTTAATAGAAAAAACCCATGTGTCTTTTCATATAGATATGAACATTATCCTCTCTGATCATCATGATTTTCAAAAAAAAAAGGAACATATTATAATATAAATGGGCATTAATCTATAATTTTGCATAATTACATAAATATAATAATATCCTTACTTGCCTACTTATGGGAAGTAGGTAATTTCCCATAAATCTGAAAATGAAAAATTTTAATCTATATTTTCACTTTTCTCTTATTAAAAAAATTAACTTCACAAACAGAACTTATATATAGTTCTTCCTACATCAGTGCAAGTTTAGACAGAGCAGACAATCTAGTGGCACTCAGCAGGGTCTTGAAAATCCTGAAGAATATCATATAGACCAGAATTTTCTACCTGAGCTTCACAATTCTTTGCTTTTACATTTTAGGTAGACCCTTAGCTTTATTTAAATGTTTTGGGGTTTTTTTTTATTTACTCTCTAAAATATTGAAGTTTAATATATAGAGCATCATTATCTTACATTGTGAAAAGCATAAAAGCATAGGAAAGTAATAGCTTTCTTATCACACAAGAGGATTAATGTGTATGAATTGAATTTTTCTGTGGTCTATGAACTCACATTTCATGGAGATACCAAATTTATAGGTGGAAAAAATCCTCATCCAGTTAGAACTTCATAGAAGCTTAACATAGAAACATGAGAGATGTGTGCTCCTAAAACCACCTTTGCAAATTGAATTTCCACATGGAGCTCATTTGAGAGCATACTTGCAAGAGTGATTATTTTTTAAATAATGCTACAATTTTATTTAGAACAAAAGAATTTGGTCTTTTCTCTCTTGCTTCAGAAAGCTATTATCAAAATTGTTTAGACACATAGAAAGCAATGTAAGTTAAAGGATGACCATTTTTGTCATCAGCAAATCAGTATCTTTTAGACTTGTATGACTCAAAACTTCCACCAAAAAAAAAGTGCTGCTAAAGGCAAAAGCATTTTAAATCTATTACCATTAGTACTTTTCAGTAAATCCCTTGTATTTGTAGAAAAAGCAATAGTACATAGCACCATTATCACACAGCCCTTTTGGGGTACCTCCATGATCCTGATGCCACCTATCTATAAGGCACAGTAGCACACAAAGACTTCTTTAAACAGGACCATCCAGACTGCTTCTCACTTTTTGAAGCAGATTTTTGAATAGTTATTTATGAATTTTTCTCCAGTACTTATGGAGTAGAAAGTCAGCTGGATCCCAATAGCCATGGTGTTCCACTGCTGTCTTTTAGCATGTCAGCAAGAGTAGGGTTTTACTTGTCTACAAATCCTTAGCTAAGTACTCCTTAGTTGATTTTGATCAACTAAAATGGCAGCAAAGGGATGTTGAGGCAAACAAAACTATCTAAAGGCAATTTTTAAAATTTTCCATTTGGAAAACATTTGCAAATCTATATGGGTATAAGTAAAACTCACATCCAGTACAACAGGAGAAAATGATGCCTAAAGAAGAGCAGGGGCTATAATTCTCTGTGAGGGTGCCTCTCACTGACAGGCTGCAAGGTCATCCCCAGCTAACCACGGGAGCAGTTAAGCATGCGATCTGTCTGGGAGTCTTAGTGGCAATAAAACAGACTGCAGCCTCCCACTCTTCTTTAAGGGTGTATCAATGCACACTTTGTTAGTAAAAATCAGCATTCCCACATATTCACCCCACCTGTCCAGGAGACTTTGTTTGCCAAGAAGCATGATTGGTCCTGGTCAGACCCATCCAGGTCAGACCTGTCCAAGACTTCTTGTTCCTGATCTGTCGATCTGGATACACAATAATCACTTAATAATCACAGAACACTTGCTCACTTTCAGAGAACAAGGAAAAGGAAAATCTGGGAAGGGATTTTTTACAGGGACGTGTACTGATAGGACAGAGGAAAATGGCCTTAAACCGAAAGAGGGAAGGTTTAGAATACATACCAGGAGGAAATTCTTCACTGTGAGAGTAGCAAGGCACTGGCACAGGTTGCTCAGAGAAGTTGTGGATGCCCCATCCCTGACAGTTTTCAAGGCCAGGCTGGATGTAGCTCTGAGCAACCTGGTCTAGTGGAAGGTGTCCCTTCCCAAGTTAGGCCATTAGAACTAGATGATGTTTAAGATCCCTTCCAACCCAAATATTTCTATGAATCTGTGAAAGTATGCAAAACAGAAAATAAACAAAAAAATAAGTAAATCAATCTTGCAACCTTTCCCTAGACCTTTACAAAGTACAAACTGTGCCAATCTTTGCTATAAGAGAAAGTATAAACCAAAATGTAGTCCCCAGCCTAGTCCTTGGCTGTGTGACAGACCACTTCTTAGCACAAGAGGGAATTTAGTGAGTCTTTCAAACAGCAAAACCACACACAGAGCCAGCCAACTAACCTGCAATTTAGTTATTCACATAAGTTCTTGTCAGTGTGCACAAGTAGTGTTATCACCTATAATTGACTAGAGGACTTCAATTACGCTGGTAAATTTAGCAATAATTACACATCTTTGCCACCATTCAGGAATTACCTCTCAGGGCATGGAATCTGTTTATACTCACTTCCAACACATTCAGCCTTGACGTGTTTGCTCAGCTACATGGGTTCAACCAACCATAACGATCTCATTCCTTACATGAAGTGCTGTACTCCAGGAAACAGCATCTTGAACCACACCGTGGTTTCTCAAAGAAACCAGTGTAACTAAAGGACAATTTTTTTGGCGCAGAAAGAAAAGCACCTTTCTCCTCCTGACACAGCAGAACTTATGAAAAAAAGCTTCCACTGGCATAGGAAATGGGTTTTGTGGTGGATAGAGTGGATGCTCAAAGAAATCCAGAATCATCTTAAATTTGCTCCTTTCTTCATTATGCTCATTATTTCTAAACCTCATCCTTCCTGTTTGTTCCTTCAAAAGAATGTTTTTGAGCCCTAGAGTCCATATCATTCCCTTCTGGGAGAGCAGCGAGGAAAATGAGCCACTCTTGACAGGTATCAAAGGTATCACTTCAGGAAAGCTCTCGTCAACCACAGTGGCAAAACAAGGGCTTTAGAAAAATAAAGCAGACTGCACCATGTGATTCACCATTTTTTCCCCTAGTCAAACATAGAATGATTGACAGCACCATTCCAGTACTGCTCTTAATTTTGCCCCTTCTTAGGTCTCATGCTAGCAAGTCTTCTGGGAGGAATGTTGTCCTGTTGTACCCTCCTTACCTGGCAGATATCTTTGGTCTTCCCTTGAGCACATCCCCTAAGCCGCAGGTAAGTGACAGCAATACCACAGCACCTGGCACAGGCAGGGGAACCAAGAATGTGATGCATCATGCAAAGGGAAGTCTGAAATAGGGTCAGTTCATAAAAAAAGACAGGGCTTACTTGTGACACACAGGTGGGTGTGAGCAGAACTCCAGGTAAAAACTTTTCACATCACTGTATCAAACTAAGCCTTGGATGGGCTGTCCTTGCCCACTGCTATCTTCCCCCTCCAGTTTTTTTCTTGTTAAAGGAACAGATAAAATTAGTAAAACTAAGGCAAATTCCTGACATTGGTCCTATAAAATGATACATATATAATACTTTTTAATACAAAAACTTTGCAGAATAAAACATTATAAAGTCTGTATGGCAAACAAAACAAAGTACTTTCTACTAACACAAAAAAAACCAAAACAAAACAATATAACTAAGATAAGTCAAGAACACATGATTGCTTCTCATAGCAGCAGCACCTCTGGAAATCAAATCCTTCTTTAAAACTTTCTTTCTCCACATCAAACACTTGTCGGGAGTGCTGTGGCTGCTCTCTTAGGAAACAACCACCTCTGCAAGACCTAATTTCTGTCTGAAGGTTAATTAGTTTAATGCAGGAAATAGTCTAGTGGAGTTGGGGATTTCTTCTTCAAATAAATGAGTTAGAGGTTTGAATTTGGTAAGTATTGCCTGAGAAATTGTGGCTGTTGGATGTGATACTTTGAAAAACAGAGCGTCACTATAGAAAAGGAGAAACAATAGCATTCCACAAGTTCTACCTGAGTTGGCAATTTGTTAAGTTTTTTATTAAACACTTAAAAACACTGGAATAGCCTCATTTGGGGGTGGAATTGCTTCCTGCTTACATTTGTTACACCCTATATTGTTCAGTACAAACCTAATGTGAACCAGAACATAGCTGAGGTTGGGATTTGTGAATGAGCTTCAGAGATTGACATCTTGCTGAAACACAGATGCTGCAGTGAGAGGATTTTTCATCATGGCACATCAAACCACATTACTTTAATTTGCCTTCAACAATAGCACTATGCAAGAGAGTAAAGAGAATTTGTATTTGCTGTATATTGATTTGCACCGTCAAGCTTATCACAAGGATTAAAGATTGTGAGACACTGATCTCTGAAGATCATAACCTTAAAACCAGAGCATGTTTGGGCACCACAAACCTAATTACCCCAAATCATGTAACTTATGGAAACACTTATGTAGAAGATTATTTTCAAGCTGGCAATTTAGGTCTCAATCAGGATTTGATTTGCATTCCTTCTTTAATTTATGGAGTTTGCATTTCTTCCTTATCTTACCCTGATACATTTTCTACCCAGCCCATAGTTGATTTTCAAGAACTGTAAACTAAAAGCCACCATGGAAACAAATCCTGTTGATATAGGAATAAAAGTTAACTCACTTTTCATCATCAGGGTAACAGGAGAGGCAACTGGATGCACACAGGGTCTAACAAGTAGAAAGGTCACTTTACTGGATGCCTTACAAAAAAGGAGACAACTTTAAAGGGGTATTATATAGGCTTGATGAAAATATTTTGTATACAAACCCATATTTCTGATTGTTTCAGTAGCCTGTGCAGTATTTACTTGGACAGTTTCCCAGGGATTTCCTGCTTTTTTAAGGAGACTGCATCCTGAAGCACAGCATTTACACAAGTTACCTACACGATAAATGAGATAAGTAAAACACATGGAGGAAGCCTCTGATACCATAGGCATTATTCAGGAGAAAACCCCAAGTTTAATATGGAAAGATTAACAACAAACTTTTTCCTCCTTTTGATATAAAGACTATTTTTAACCCATCAGGAAAAGCTATTTGAACATACCATAGAAAAGTTAAATCTTAACAAGAAAATACAGAAAAAGTAGATATATTTACCATATACTAAGCAATACATAGTTTTAGAAACTTGGACTAAATAAAGTCCATAGTTAAAAGAATCATCCGGCAACAATGGCTGTTGGCAAAACTCCTAACCAAAGTTCAGGCTGCTGACAGAAAACTACAGATGACCAGACTATTTTACAATTTTTAAACTGAATTTAAATTCTGTTCTCACTTTTTAGACCATCAGAAATACCACAGAAGATCAGTGTTTAGAGGTGAACAGACTATCTTTTTGTGAAACTTACTTATTTTTAACCATTTTAGCCAAACACAGCTTAAATTCTTGTTATAAGGAAGAGCAATGGAATTTGTTTTTTTTTTTTAAAAAAAGGTTGAGACTCAATAAAAAACCCAGAAACCTATTACTGCATTTGGTACAGGGCTGGTGAAAGCACAACTGGATGTGCTGTATACTAACAATTCTATACTTCCTATTTTGAATCACTTCATTAAAAATGCCATTATTGTTCAGTGGAACTGCAATAATGAAAAAACAATCAAAAAGTTTTTTAGTAGAATAGAACAGAACACATTGCTTAAAACCAAAATAACAGAGTGGCTACTTGTCATACTGATAGACACCACAGAGTCAGAAATGCCACTGAAAGCAATTTGGATGTAATTTCTAATATTATTTTGTTATCCTACTTGATATTCTTTGTTACTCATACAAGAAGTTTAGCTAATTCTAAAACAATTACAGCTCTGGTTAAAGGGATGCTGGTTCCCAACAAGGCATCTGTGGAAGGATGGTTTTAATTGATACCATCCAAATCTTCTATGAGTTTATCTTCTATGAGCAAAAATCAACAAAGAAAGAAGTTACCACAGGCCAATCCACAACATTTTAGTGCTCTTCAAAGACAGCAAGCTGAAGAGGCAACACAGTTTAGGAAATGTAAGTACAATGATGTTTCCATATGTGCTAGAGTTTTAAAATTCAGCTCTATTTTACACAGAGGATGGTTTAAGTTGTCTAAACACAAGTTCTCCATGCTCTTTAGACAGCGTACCTAAATTTTCTGTCCAGCAGTGGCAAGTCCAACTTAACACCTACAGAAAGGAGACTTGTAATTTCTGGAAAGGCAAGATTATCCTGTCACCTACAACAGTGTTAGCTCAATGTTAGCTAGAATCTGAATTCCAGCAATCTGTTCTCCCTGTATTAAGTTAGCTGTTTGTATTTTAATTTTTTCTGCTAAATAATAAATCAAGAAAATCCCTTCAGGACAAGGGAAGTTTTCTGCTACACACCCTAGGCACTCCAGTAAGCAGCAGTACTCAGCAGTCATGGGATACGCTTCATGAATGTACCTTTATGTTCTCCCATAATAACAACCATTATGAAAAAGACTAATTCATTCACATGCTGAGTATCTTGAAACAGCATTTAACATATTATTGCTGCAAAGATATTATGACAATTCTTGCTGGTCTTGGCTGACATTCAGCAGATTGCTACATCTCTTTACCTCAGTTTTTCCATCTGTGGATCTGGACACATTTTTTATAAAATAAGATACAGAGAAAAATCACTGCAAGAAGCACAGTGAGTTTTAGGCAAATTTTAATAAGAAATTATAAAGACCCTGCTCATCATTGATTAAATGCATCACTTACTGCAACAAGTAGCAGCTCTGAGAAGTAGCAACTTTTTGCTTTTAAACAACGCATAGAAAAAGCATTATTAGAGAATTCCTTGCACAAGACAGGTTTTTAATCCCCTTATCTCTTGTATAACTTCATTTTGTCAACAGGCAAGGGGTGGTGCAATTGCAGCAATAAAGGGTTGATCAAAGTGTCCCTAGCTGTTACACTTTACCCTACAGACGGGAAGGCAGCAGGCTACACTATTCTTGGCAAAGTTCATCCTTTGAATCTTCCACCCATTTCTCCTCTTTCTTACACATACCTAGTCTACTTGAGATGCAGCTATTTTGCTAACTGGCTTAAGCAGGAGCCCAGCTTACTGCATTATATGGATATTCACATATGGTAGTGACCACAGGCCAATTACCTCTTCAAATAGACCAGGCACGTTTATTTGTATGTGTGATTCCATAAACATGAGAAGACTGAAGTACAAGTCTGTGTTGCCAGCAGCAATTTTGTCTGCTTTCACAGTAGCAAAACAGAACCATACTTAAAGCGTAAGAGACCAGCAAACTCCTCCTGCCTTTGGAGCTTGCTAAAAGGGGGCCCCAGCTCAGCAGTTTGGACACTGAGTGGCAAACACCATCTGTATCCTTTTCCCTTCCATAAAAGGAACCTTTATAGGAGTGTAAAGGAAAACAAAGAAAGATTACTACTAGAAGTTATAAATGAATAGTTAATCATCCAATAAGAATGTGAGTTCTCTCAAAGACATTGTGCTAAAGCAAATTAGTCAGAAATACAAAGCTGTTGAATAAGGGTGCTCCAGTAGGCAAGTGATAAACTGAAGAAACCAAACAAAAATATCTCCCTAAGCCAACTTTATAGCTGTTATTAAAATATAACTAGTAAAAAAAGAGGCTAAAACTAGAATTTGTATTTTTTTCATTTTACTCAGGCTCATCTTGAATTTCCCATTCCTTCCTTTTGGTCAGAAAAGCTGAAGCGCAGCAAGAATGCCTACATGGGATTTGCTTCACAATTTTAAAGCCAGTAAATTGCAACAAATATTGCCAGGGACACTGATGAAAGCCTATTTTTTTGTTTCTGTTTTCAGTTCGCAAGCCCTAGAAATCAGCACTGAGAAGAAAAATAAACACAGTTTTGACATGTACAGTAACAAGAATTAGCTTTGTACCCAGACAAGGAACAAGCCCTTTAAAGCAGAAGTTAGTGGATTAGCAATCTGAGCAGCTCCCACTGCATGTTTATTGAAACTGCGACAAGAAGTCAGGCAGCGAAGCAAGGGCCCTGCATTGTGAGTTTGCGTTCCACACAAACAGCTCTAACAGCTTTAAGTTCTTTTTAGTTTAGGAGTTTGTTTGTTTCTAAAGAGAAAAAAAAAAAAAAAAAAGATAGGGAGAATGTAACTGACCCAGTTGGAAGCAGCAGGCTGGTGTAGGAAGGGGCATACGCGAGACGTGAGCACCACCACGAGGCGGGCAGGACGGAGCGGAGGGCGAGCGGCCGGAGCAGCCCGGGAGCGACACCCCGGCCCAGGCACGGATCACACGCGTGCCCAACAGCCCACCGGGGCAGCTACGTTTAGAGATGCAGACAAAAATTAGTTAAGTTGATTTCTACGTGAGATTTTTTCCCCCAATCATTTGGAGCATTCCGGTGAGATGTACAACATCATCTGATGCTGAATTTTTTTTTCCTTGGGTATCTGTTGACTTTTAACATTCAGTACAAAAACACCGTCATAGCTTTGACTGGTGTGAAAGCAAGTCAGTGCTTGGTTCAAGAGAGGCATTTAAAGCTTTTAACTGGAATCATGCCAGTCTATCTAGATGGGGCATATCACTTCCTGTAACCAGGTGTAAAGGCACGTTCATTCCCAAATAAAAATAACAAGAGGCAGGGAACATCATATCAAAATTGTCTGAACTTAATTCAGTGTAATTTCATTTGACTTTTTTTTTTAATAGCCATACTTGCTTCCTGGAAAAAAAGTCAAGTTTTCTAGTGTCCATCTTAGTGGTTTAAGACAGCAGTAACTGGAAGTAATATAAAAACCCCAGGCCAGATCCCCCAAAACGATTGCTAACTTATGTGCCATTTGATCTAAATACTTTTCCTAGAGATTACTGATTATGGCAGTGGAGATTTTCTGCCCTTTAGCACAAGACACAGTTAGGTTTTTGACATCTCACAACCTTTGAAGTCTCTCAACCAGAAACTGCCCCATACCTTTCATGCTACTGCACTTGAAGGCATATCAGCAAAACTCTTCTGAAAGCAAGTATACATCAGGCCATTGTAGTAATTTCAGCTCAAGCACCAAAAAAATTTTTAAGTAAGAATTGGCATGCCTAAATTGTATGCCTAAAGTAATTTTCATTTTTAGCACCATTTTTTTTTCAGCCCTAATTAGTCATGATTTGTAACTTGGATACCCAACAGCAAATCTTGAAAGATATCAGCACTTGTGGAATATGTAGCAAATTTACAATGTCCCATTTCAACAAGATCAACGCTCCTAAGACTTTGATTCCATCTATCCACCATTTCCCTGTGATTTAAAAATATTTCCCAAGATGTATGTCTAAACTAGATGAAACCGATTTTAATCTCAGCTTCAACTGGCAAACATGAATGATTTAATTCCTATTGCATCTAAATTATTTTAGGCATTACAATAAATTAATTTTGATTGACTTAGGATTGACAGATTTCATTACTTTTGTCTGACAAGACCAACGCAACACAATAGAACTTTTCTTCCCAAGTTCTAATGATAAGCATCCCATGTAACCTCCCCTCTCCTTGGGATCAAGTAGCATCACTAATTTCTGTAAATGCAATACTTTGTTTAAATTAATGAGAAATCTATATTTTTTATTATAATTCCTGGGTCTCTCAGGCTGCCCTCTCCAGGTAACACTACAAATCATTCTTTGCTCAACCTGAGTTTAAATTGACTGTCACAGCTTTTTCAAGGGGATGGGACATTCTGAGAAAAGATGACTTCACAAAGAAGACAGAAGTTAACTTGGATTTGTGGGTGTCTGGCATTCCCAATGACCTGAGATATTTGGATGACAATTTGCAGGCAAAGTCATTGAAATTGCTAATTATCATTAGAAGAGTCACTGGAGGAAAAAAAAGCTAAAAAGAAATTTCAAGCCAGACTGCAGTTAACATCAACTGAACAAATTCAACCTGTCTGAAAGCAGCACAAGAGGCATTAAATATTTCAGCCTATACTGCTGCATGAAAAAGCTTTTCCTCCAGTTTTATGAAATGCTTTGATATTCGCATGGTATTCCCCTATGAATTCAAAAGTATTGTAGAAATCTTTGTAACAATATTGCTACAATATTGTACAATCCATTTCAAAAATTTAAGACCCATTAACTGTGAAAAATCTAAAACTACAAAATCAAAATGCAGCTATCAGCCTAGATGTAGGGTTTTAGGATAACAAAGAGCTTCAAATACTACTTGAGATCTGGGTTTTTTTCTCATTTAGTAAAATATAAACAGCTGTCTGAATGAATATTAATCTAGCTTTAGTCAGACCAGCATTAAAAATTTACAGTACACAAATAATAATTTTAAATATAAATAAATAGAAATATAAAACTCTCCTCCCATATTTGCCTAACTACCCTTGTACTTTCAATAAATTAACAAACCATGCAAAGAATGATTCTGCAAATTAATCATTTAAGGCAAAAAAAACCCAAACAAAACCATTTGATCTTTGACTTGTTTTATTAGGAGAACAGCTTACTCAAAGCTAACAGTGCTGAACACTCTGTTCCTCATGCAAGAAGTATATTTAGTTTTAATCGCTTTCTAACTACCTCTACTCAGAGACAGTGTGGGATTTCTGTATTTGCAGGGCAGAGCATTTATTAACTCAAGCCTTCTCTCCAGTGTGGCACAATCAGAATGTTCTGAACAGCTGGTTAGGAAGATAGCCAAGATGCAAGAAAGACGTCTGAGCCTCCTTTTCAAGGGCAGCCAACTCTTGTACTGTAGGTGCCAGAATATCCACATGGCCTTTATACAGTCCACCTGCCAAAAGAGACACAATCTAAATTATGTGTTCAAAGCCATTTTTCAGCAGAACTAACAATGCCCAACCACAGTAATTCAGAAAGTCAATTACTTTATTAAAAAAAAAAAGCACAAAAAACCAGAACAGGTATGCACTTACACTTGTCACTTGCAACCCATAGGCTGCATGTAACAAATGAAGAAGACAGCAAAGAGCTAGCAGCTTTTTATAATCCATTTATTTATAATCTATTATTTTTTTATTTATAGTCTATTATTCTGTAGAGACACAGGAGACAACCAGGAAACTGAGCACTGCATCGCAAGGGAACTTGAGAGTAGCTCATTCTTACCACCCAGAGCTCTTTTCTGCCCATATGTAACTTTCCCATCAAAATCATCCACTGGTACTTTTATGTCTGGTTCAACTTGGGCAATAGTGCAGTTAAGGTGCTCTTCAATTTCCCCCAGCAACTAAGAGAAAAAAACCCAAGAAGTCTTTAAGTACTCTTATGGTCTAAGACCTAGTCAAACTAGTGCTCTGAACAGTCACATTTGAGTAGTTTGAACAGGAATGGTACACAAAACATGAACAAAACAGTTTGGTCACAGATACAGATACAGAAGACTAATACATTTTTATTATCTCAGACTACACAAGTTTATTTCCAGTTTTATCCGACCTAGAAGTCTTCATTTCATACACTACCCTACTTGTATGAATGAGGCTACTTTATAACAGAGCTCATAGTCCAAGCTAAGTTTACCACAGATGAGGTGTATTTGCCCTTCTTTATTAGAGAAAGAGGGAAGTATTGCTTTTCAACATGCATTCATAGCTGGTATACAAATCCCAATGAAAATCTACTTAAGTGACAAACTATTTCCAGGTTAGAGAAACAACCGTTTTAAGTGACAGTTTTACAACAAACCATCCAAACACAAGTGTATCATTAGCATCCTCTGAATCTTAACAGACTTTGATTAGGAAGACTATAAGGAAGCTGCAAGTAAGACTCCAACAACATTGGCTGGGAATATTAAAATAAGCTTTTATAATTGAGCAAAATATAGAACGTATAACTTGAAAAGTCTTCTAATTTCTTGTTTAAATGGGAATCAAAGGTTACAAACATTCTTAAGACTGGATTTGTACTTCAACTAAACAGCTGAAACAACAACTTTATTCCTGAGTCTTTTAGAGGAATTGGGGAACATTTAAGCAAAATTCTTACCTGCATCTCATTGTACCATATGGTACAACCTCCTTCTTCCTTCAGCCTAGTGTTGTAACACCCTTTTCCACGACTACTGCATACATGATACCAAACCTAGAAATAATGCAAAACGACTTCTAAACTTTGTTTTGACTAATTATAGCAGGAAAAAGAATTCAGGAACCTGTTTAAGTTCTTCAATTAAGCAGGGACAAAAAAGCAGTTTTTCAATGCAGGATAACGTCAGATATCAGATGGGGACAGAACCTCAGTAAATGTCTGCTAATGCTTGCTTTGGGGTACAATTACCTTTTCTTTTTCTTTTGCCACGAGGGAGATTGCCAAACCCATCCTGAAAGATTAGGAGACAAGGGAGGGAGAAATATATTTCAGTAACTATTGCCAACTTGTGAAACCACAACAACAAATATCAAGAACAACTGGTGACTCTCTGAACACACACATACCTCTCAGCTCTGCCGACTCTCCCGATTCGATGAACATAGTTCTGTTTTTCATCAGGGAGCGTCACATTGATAACTGTGTAACACAGTTCACAGAGAACACAAGATTTTTTTTAATGTATGAGCTAAGGTCAGAGATCAGACACCTAAAATATTTTGATTGCTGCAATTACTCTCCTTAGCCTTTAGACTTTATAGTCTATTACAACAGTTACAGGTGTAACATGTAATACCTGCAATAAAGGTTCTCATTCTCAAACTGCTTTCTCCCTGATTACTTTTTGGCAAGAATGGAAAACCAAATTATCAATTTCCAAAAATGCAGAACATCATCGAGTATTTGAGAACTTATGAACAACCAAATTAAATATTGCCTAGTTTAAGCCTTTAACATCTGTATCTCTTAAAATTATGCTATAGATCATATATTTATTTTAACTACTGGACAGGACCACCAATATATTGAAGCTCCAGTGCAATTCAACGGGTTAAGTTTAAAAAACTATGTCTTACCATATGGAACACCATGAATATCAATTCCTCTAGCAGCAACATCTGTGCAGATCAGGAAACGGACATCTCCTCTCTGCAAAAACAGAGTTGTAATGAAGTGTTGTGCCAAATATAGCAACAAAAATCCCAAGCAATGAAATCAGTCCTTTGCACTTCACCTTGAAGTGTCTCTGTACATTTAAGAACACTGCAAATAAAGCATGAATAGTTTGATGAATTTACATCCTTGTTTCTTTCCCCAGCACCATAAGGCAAGCAAAAACCAACAAACAGCTTAATCAAAACTAAACTTTAATATTCAAACTTTTTTTTTAAGTGACCAAGTAAGACCTTAAAAAAGACCTTAAAGACCTTAAAAACCAGTGCAATTACTATAGAATTTAAAGTTAGGTTTTTATATCAGAATTCAAACTCACAAATGTCGTACTGATTACCAGTACAGACTCCCACAGACAGAAAATGTGCCTTACAATTTCAGGAAGTGGGACATCAGGCATTTGAATGCAATTTAATTTTAAGAGAGAAATAGGAACACAAATTAACATACAAATTCAGATATTGGGAGGTGAGGAAAAAGCCTTCAAGAATGTGCTGCATCACCTTAAATCTTTCCAGGTTTTGCTTTCTTTCTTGAGGTTTTCTATCACCATGCAGACAGACACATGAGAACTGATGTCCCTTCCTATCAGGGCCTGAAAGAATTTATATGCATTAATGACATCACATATAAGCTATGACACAGAACCATATAGAACTGGAAAAAATTTCACAGGCATTGGGGTGGAAAAAAATATGCAAGACAAGCAGTAAAACAGAGTTTCTCCCTCCTCCCAAGACCACATCTGTGCAGGCATTTTTCCTTACTCCTTTTGCTCTAAATTTCCCCATTTCTAAAAATGTTCATCTTCACCTTTCTCCTCACACATCCCTTTCACTGTTCCTGTGTTTTCTTTCACATTTCTCCTATGTCTTTTTAGGTGTGAACATCTCTTCCCAAGTCTCTTGCCCTTACTGACTATCAATTTTACTAGCATGTTTCAGCAGAGGCACCGTATATCTTCTCACTGATTCAAATTTTGGTACATGATGGGTTTCCATTCATTTTTGAACTATCTGGAACAGATACAGTACAGTTCATTGCCTTCTTTGACAAAGGCCATCCCTGCAGCTGCCTGCTACAGAACTCTGAATTTTATGCCCAGTCAGTACATAAAATTGTGCTTCAGTTTTTTTATTTGTGCTGTGTCCCAGTACTGGTGCTCTATCATGCAGATTTGGTGTTGAAAAACACAGAAGTGAGAAAAGCAAGCTGAGTAAGGTTGACATGAAAACATTACCTCCACCCTGTTGGATGAAGTATTGCTCCATATTATCACAGTCTATTTTAGTCCTGCAGAAGATAATGGCTTGATCCATCTTATGCTCTTTGATTGCCCGAACAGTGTATTCTCCTTTTAGAATTTTAATAGCTTCAGACCACATTTCTAAATAAAAATAAAGAAGTAATTTCACTCAAATTGTTTAAAAACATGAAGAACCTTTGAACTGCATATCTCTGAAGTTCTCTAGCCTTCAAGTAGACAGTTAAACTTTTATTATTAAAGCAAGTAGGCTAAACCTTCAGTTTCTACCACTCCCTTCCATGCTCCTTTTCTCCAAGGTGATACAATACAGGAAGAACAAAAACACTCAGAAGTTTCAGGTTTCTTATACACACCAACGACCACTTGTCTACAAATGTGAAAAATATATATTCATATCTCTTTCCCACTTCCCAGTTACAGAAACACATTTCTCTTCAAGACTGTGAGAATGTAGAAATAAAACTTTGCAGGAACATTACTCAAGGCCAGTATCTACTACAATTTACCTTTAATTCAAAACATTTACAAAAACGTCATGATTTCTTAGTGTTGCTCATTACCTGGAGTGTTAGCACCAGGTCGTGTATTGTCTTTTGCATGTACTTCATCAGTCTAGGAAAAACACAAACAAAAAAGCCCCTCAAGTCAGTAGTCTACTCTTCACAGAGAAATACTTAACTCCATTAACTTGTTACTAGGAAGAAATAAAAGTTTAGAAGTCATCTTCGCATTCTGTTCTCCCACCAGCCATGTTTACCTATCCTTAGCTAAAGGAAAGTCTTGTGTTTAAGCATACAAAATTTATTCATAAAAAAGGGCAATAAAACTATTTATGTAGCCACTGATAGGAAATACCTTTGAACAAAGTGAAGAATTGAAAACATCCAAACAAACCAGAATAAAAAGATTTTGTAAAATATGGTTAAATCACACAAACAACAATTCCTTATCTTTTCCCCTATGCTTGGCTGAATTGGATATAAACTTAAAATCCAAAAGAAATTAACTCATACTAAGACTTAATGAAAAGGTACTAACTCATGACAAACAGGGGTTCCAAAGACAAAGAAAAGTAAAGAAAACCTATAGATCTGTAACTGCATCAGAGCTGCCAAGAACAAAACATGGTTTCAGGTTATTCAGAACTTGAATACTAAAGATCTGAACAACCAACACCTTCTCATGTGAAAAGGTGTCAGGTGAATGTAGAATCTGTACTCTCAAATGCAGTCTGATATGAAATCCATTCCTGTAAAAACTGCTCATCTCACATGGGTTGGAGACAGAACTACCTTACACAATGATCCATCTTGGCAGGTTTTTTCCCTCCTGCCAAGTCAGAAAAGAGATACTAAGTACAGTTAGGCCATGGATCATTAGCTGTGAAATGAGTGAAAGAGCACAATGCCATTGTTCTCTAGTGCAAATCAGACTTACTCTATCAAGCTCCTCCTCAGTCATGTTTAACACTGAGCTGTTCAGAAACCATGTTATGACACCACTGATATGATGCTGACCACCATGGAACAAACCATTTCAGATTAAGCTGTTTCAATAGCCAGCAAAGATCCTTCAATATTAGGCCCCTGTTCTGAAGGTTAAATAAGTAAACATGGACAAATAACCTCAATTTTCACTTACTCTGATATGATTTTTGCCAAGCCTTTCCCAGAGTTTATCAGCTTTTGGATTTACAGGCACAACTACATGGTGTACAGTTTCAGGGACAGAATCTTCTCCTTTCAAATCGACCCAGGTGGGAAAATGCATGATTTTTTCGGATAGTTTTTTCACATCAAAAGAATGCAGTGTTGCAGAGCACACAATCACCTGAAAAGAAGAGAGTCACATGGATACCACTGAAGATAAGATCCTCCCATTCCAAAAAGGTGGGAGTAGAACTGTATGAATGTTATGTAGTTGAATAGCATAATGTAGCAAAACAGAAAGTCTCTGGATTTGCTCATCACAGGAACCACTCAGCTGGCAAGAGTCAGGACACAAAATAAAAGTTGCTTAATTATTCTGTTACAGAGACTCAAAAAATTAGTACGAAGAATGCAAAACTATTGAAAGTTGATGAATCAAGATTATTAACACATTAGAAATCATAAAGTATGTGTTCAGTCACGTTTGCTAGATTTATATATAAATAATTAAAATTAAATTGAAAACTCCTGAACACTAGGCTTCAACATTTAGAACGGTAAAAATATTCTTCACGGGCAATTACTGAACTCTCTGAACACATGCTAGTTTTGGACAAGAGCTTTGGGGAAATCCAAAGAAGCATGCTCTATGCCAAATAATAGTCAACAACTGAAAGTAGAGCACACCACACACTCCCAAAAATATTTAAGCAAAAAAACCCCCAAAAAATCCCCACAACAGAAAAAAAACCAAACCACAAACATTTTATACCTGAAGTCTCTTTCCATCTGAGGTTATCTGAGGAATTTGACTATGGATCCTGTTTATGAAATCTGAATAACCTTGGAGGAGAAGGCCATCCTGCGTGGGGATGAAATAAAAGAGATGAAGCTGTAAATCTCTCTCATTTCTCAGTCTTTATACATGAGTTAAATAAGCAATACACTCCTAGTCTCAGAAGTTCTTGCTTTTAATTAGCTGGACAGGTCAATGCATGGCAGGGATATTATTACTAAGGAGAAAAAACCCCAGTAACTTACACTACCAAAAACCCCCAGCACTTACATTATAGCGGCTGAGAAGCTCAGCTGCTACTCCTAGCTAATACCTCAAGGCATTTGATCTTTGTGAATATTCAGATGTACTACAACAGGCCATAGAGACGCCCTTATTTTACAGTATATTGAGTACAACATTCACTGGCCTAAAGACCTGCCAGGTTAACTAACACTTATATTTTGTCTTTGTCCTTTGAGCTCCCTGCAGTGGCAGGGACAGATTTCAGTACCTTGTAAATATAATTTGAAATACATTTTCCTATCAGAAAAATTCCAAACAGATTCAACAGAGAGGCTAGGAAGGTGGGAAAAAAACAAAGTAGGTTACTATGGTTGCAAACAATGAAACAATGAGAGGATTAAGGTGGAACAGTCTACAGGTATCTAACTGTTCCAATGAATTATCAAATACTATAGAACAATCATGTTTCACTTTTTTGCAAATATCATATTGCATTTAAGAACAGAATTTCAGTAGCACTTAGTTCTCTACATACAGCTTCATCCAAAACCAGGAATCTAACTTGAGATAAATTTATCTTCCCTGTTGAGACCAGGTCATCCAGCCTTCCAGGAGTTCCAACAACAATATCCACCTATGAAGTACATAAAGAGAGTGAGTTGGTCCTGTAACTAACTAGAGACATGAAAAATTTTATCTAAGCTTAATATTATGAAACAATTATCAGTATAATGCTTTATCTTCTATTAATTATAACTTCATAAAATCCTAGAGTAATTTGAGTCTGAGGGATCTCTTGAGATTATCCGGTCTCCACTCCTCACCTTCACAAGCAAATCAAGGACAACTGCTAAGTTTCTCTAAGTAGTTGCCTAATACAATTTTCAGTACCCTTCTGGAAAGGGATTCTACAACCTCCTCTCTAGGCAACCTGCATTTTGGTTCTACAGTCACTTCATTAGCAAAATCTACCTTAGGGAGAGAGCCTTCCCTTATTTGGGAAGTGCTGTGCCCCGTTTTCCTTGCCTGAACCCCAAGCTGCATAATCTTGTTATCAAAAGCCAACAAACAGATTTGTTTTTCAACGTGTTTTGTTCGTCAAATTTGTCTCATGGTGGAAGGATACAAAGTCTATCAACTATAGAAATAACTTCAAATTTTGCCAGACAGAAAGGTTGACAATCAGGAATTTAGCATTCACATGGAAGTCAAATAATCTTCCAGTTCAAGTAGGCTTAACAGAAAATTTTTATTTTGGCAGCTAAAACCACTAGAAAATTTATCAATAGTGATGTGCTTTCACTTCCAAAAGTGAGTCTTAAATAAAAAACATGGCCTTGTGACTCTGTTCTCCCTACAGTGAGATTGAGTCAATTGTACATTACATGCTGCTGAAACCAGACCACTTCCTTCTATGTAGGACTGGTTTGTAGTGTAGGTTCATCTTGATAACTACAGACTATTTTTATTCACAAAAAAAGGACACAAGTTAATAGGAAAACTGTCTTGTTGGTTAAGGACAAATGGCAAACAATTACACATTTATTTTAAGATCTTCAGGAGCACTCAGGCTTCAACAGAACTTGACTAAGTAGCAGAGGTACTTGTATTGACGTGGAAGTAAAGGAACAACTGCTAGACTGGTACAACATGAGCTTCCTAGTAACTGTACATTTTCTTTTTAACACGTTTATTATTCTTATTACATGAGTTACCACCATTAATATCCTCTAGCAACATCATAAATTACTTGTAACCCAAACTAATAAATCATATGAAAAAAATACAACTTACACCTTGTTCCAGTACAGAGAGTTGATCTCTTGCAGCAACTCCACCAATAATAAGCAGTTCCCTGAAATCACATCAATATATTCAACATTTACCCATTTATTATATTCAGAAGGTATACTTAGAACCAGTCTTCAGACAAATGTTTTTATTGATAGTTGACAATTAACAGTTCTGAATAGTAATTTCAAGAACAAAATAATAGAAAAAAACTAATTTTCAAACTCATTCTTTCACACATAGTGTTCAGTTCAAGTGAAAACTTTGTTACCAAACTCTATTTGAATGTGTTTACTTTATCACTATTGTATTAAGCAAATTTGCACCTTAACAAATTTAATCTTACAAAAAATGTTTCTTAAAAATCTCACAAATAATGTAACTTAGTTCAATAAAGTTTCCTGTGTCCTTGAAAGTTAGAAATGCAAATAACAGTAAACTAAATGAGTATTTCATTGTAGCTTCCCCATTCCTATTGCTTGGTCCCAGCAATTCTAGTAAATCAACTTTTATAAACAGATTGCAGCTTAGAATTGGAAAATGTTTAAGTTTTAGAGGCACAGTCAAAGCAGAGACAACTTAAAACCAAACCAACTTATAGATGATTCATCTTTTGGAATTGCACCTCCATGATAATTTGTCCTGTAAGCACACCCTGTATACAACTATTTGATGGAGATGAAAAACAAACAAAATGAGGGGGTAGACGGAGATGGGGGCATAAGAAAATGTTTAGGAAAGAAGGGCAGTAAGCTGATAATATTTTTAGTCAAGAGAAGTATGTGAAGTATCACAGCAGTTATTGCCGATAATTAAAAAAAAACCCCTACCCACCATGAGAAAGGCAGTCCACTGATAAAACATTCCCAAAACCCCCTAAGTGGTCTAATTGCAGTTGCATAGTCAGAAGTTTGGTTGGTAGCAGGTTATTACTGATATTATTATCATCAGTAGCACTGCATATTATGGTTCATTTAGCTACAAAGTGGAACCTACGCCCCCATCTCCCCATGAAGTTAAAACCACGGAAAATACCACAAATGCAGCTAACAAATTCACTATTACCTTAATTTGGGATTATCAACATATTTTTTGAACTGCTTCACATTGTTCAATGTTTGCTCTGCCAGCTCTCTTGATGGTTCTACAATCAATGCTTTTGGAGCATTTGGAAGGTTCTGTGCTTGACCCACCTGCGCACTTCCTAAGTGGAAAAAAAATCACCATTAAGACAAACTACATTCCTATTCTGGAATTTTTTACTGGAAACAGATCTGGATTTTCTATTAGTAATTAAAACCTAACAATTCTAAATGCGCCATTGAAAGGTGAAGTGATTGCTCTCTCAATTATGAGTAACTTCAGAATAATGATCAGAACTTACAAGTGGATGTATGGGCCACACAGGATAACTCATTCCATTGTGGGGCATAAAGACCCACACATTTTTATGATAACACTGTTGAAAAATTTAACTGGACTTCTTTTATCTGATGTACTTCTAAATTCAAAATATTAAAGACTATTGGTGGTTTAACAGTAAGAAAAACTGGTATACTTTCAAAAAAGCATCAATATTTCTTCATTACTGCTGTATTTAAGATCTTTCTGATTGCAATTAAAGGGATCCAAAGATGCTCTGTAATACAACCCGAATATAGAAACAAGAGAAGTTTGTAAAAATCAAACCTACCTGAGTGTTGTGATTTTACAACACTACCCTCAGGAGCCTTGCAAAGGCCAACATAGCCATCTTTTGGTGGAAACTTGAAATCTTCTTCACCAAAATTGAATTTCAATTCAGCATTCTAGGTTTCAACGAAGTTGTGTCATACACACAGATTCAAGAGACCACATAAAATGAGAAACAACTCAGTAATGAAAAAAACAGATCAACAAGGAGATAGGGAAGGTCTTTTCTTCTCCCATCTTATATACTCCTCTTCCCAAGTTACTGGAACTTAAAAAACCCCAACCAAACACACAGAAAAAAGCCAACAAAAAAATGAAATCATTTTTTCTGAAGCTGCACATTTCTCTAACAACTGAAATGTTTTGCTAAAATCTCTACTGCTTGAGTGATAGACTCAAGAAGACTAACTCAGAAAGACATACTACTACCTTACAGTAGAGTTCAGAACAAATGAAACAGGCTGACTTTCAAGGTATGTGCTTGTATCAGTCGAATGGCAGTATACCACAGTTTAATACACACAACATAGCTCTGTTACTAGGAATTACTTATCCATGCTATTCTTCCTATAAATTCAAGATTAAAATTTTAATTAAAACATTTAGCTTAAATGGTACTCAAAGCTACGTTATTACTTTAGTAGTGAATACTGGTAAACCAAAGAAAACTGACTTTACATGCACAACTGCAATAATTGTAAGTGGCTATGCAAATTTTATACTTAAGTAGCTCATTAACAAACCCAGAAAAACTATAATAATCTTGGATATCTGCAATATTCCTGTTACCTTCAGTACACAAGCTGCAAAAAGAGCTTGGTTCCTTATATGTGGTGGGATTTCAAATGCAAGGCCAAGGTCCTTCCCTGAAAGTAGGGTTGGTTCAGTCAGACTCTGCAAGTGTGTGCATTCCTCTCCCCCCCTCCCCGCCAGTGAAAGCATCCAAATAAAATTCCAAAGAAAGACAATAAAACCTACCATTTTTGGAAAATTTTATTTGTCCTTTTTCTGTGTCTAGATAACAGCCAATTGTATCATGCATAGTGAATTCCTGCAAAAAAAAACCAAACAAAAAAAAACAAAAAAAAAAAGTTTGTGAAACTAAGACTTCTTCAGTGCATTAAGACATCTTAGTGCTTATATTCTGCCAGCTTTTAGTTTTCTCACCTCTCCCTAACAAATGCTGGTTCTTGAGAGAAGTCAAGCAAGTTCAATTTATTTCAGTCAGACCATTGTAAATAGAAGATATCTTTTTATTTGATTACAAGTCTTCAGTAAACTGCCCAATTGATCTTAGATATTTAAACATTTATTACAGCTTAAAATTTACTTCAAAGACCAAACACAACAATGATATATTTAAGTCATTTACCTAGAAGTAGTCTGCATTATGGAAAAGCACATTAGTCACCTATTTATTAGCCAATGTAAATCTAAGCTTAGAACACCAAACATGACATCAGAAAACTGTATTTTGACTATAATAAAAGACTAATTCTTGAAGATGATGCTATATGCATTTATGCATACTTAAGTGCTTTACTAAAGAATCTTGAGATCTGCTAGTTTTAAAGGTATTCAATAACATACATTATATATTACATATATTATATATTATATATTATTAAGTGCTTCTAATCAACAGCTCAAGAGTCACTATTAAGCAATCTACAGTAGTCATAAAAGTTTCAGGTTTTATGACATTGAGTTGTTATTATTAGCACAAAAAGACTTGAGTTTTTGCTTCAGTACTCATTTATTTATGTTTAAATATCTCAATTCCACTGCCACACTACACAAAAACCATTAAAGATATTCCCAGCAGACACTTCAGAAGTGTACATTAAGGTAATGGCAAACCCAACTAAATAGCCAGAAATAGTGCACTCCAACTATGTCTTAATAGCAATTAATAATGCATTTTGACAGATTACAGAGTTGTGAAATTACTTCTATTTTAACTTCTAGTAAACAGAATACGATGCCCTCACTTGCACGTTCTCAGTGTATACATATGGGTTGATTTATTCAAGCTAAAGATGAAGTAAGTCAAGATAAATCTCAAGAGATCAGTTAACTTTTAACCTGTAACACACAGCAAAATTTTAACTTCTAAATAAGAGTCCATATAATTGCAGTATAACCACTATCATGTCTCACGCTTATAACTGCTTTTGTTGAATTTTTAATAAGCTTTTATGCAAAAATGCTTCAATGTTCCATTGCCCTTTTGCCCGGTGAGCCTCCCTTAGCAGTGAGCACTATTTCAAAAGACAGTTGACTGTAATAGCACAAAACTAACATGTAAAAGTTTTAATAGTATTTCTACCAAATGCAATTCAAGCTTACCTCACCATAGCTGTCAAACTGCTTGTTGTGAGATTTCTTACCAGTGCCACCAAATCCAAAGCCAAATTTATCAGTGCCTGAAAACAAGACAATAGGCTTTTATGTTTTGGTTGACAGGTTACGCTTTTTCCTTCTGGTATTAGCAACTGAAATTTCCAACACTACTACATAAGCAAATAACACACAGTGCTAACTACAGATTTCTGACCTGGATGTACACCAAACTAGTACTTTTGCAGCAGTACATTTATTGATTTTACCAGTCTCCAGTCAAAAAAAAAAAAAAAAAAAAGAGACATAAAAGGCAGAAAGCCACAGAAGACAGGAAAACACTGACACCAAAGACTTCCCCTTACAGGAAGTAAAATACTTATACAAAACATTTTCAACTCCCCAATATTGGGATCCTGCCCAAGAAGTCCATTCTCTGCAACACTACAACAGCACTCTACCCATTCCATGTCAATATTAAAACTATCTATAGGTTCTTCAGAAGGAAACTCACCCAGATCCAGTGAAGCCTGCATAGTTGACCAACCAACTCTGCACAAGCCTTGGTCATGACAGGAAACTTCATAGTAGTATTTCCCTTTAAAAGAAAAAGAAAGGATCTAATACAATACTCAAGTTCATTAATGTGGTTCAGTCTTGCTACTTCCAAGACCATACAAATCTAACAATCCCAGTCCTGCTGCAAGTGTCATAGAATCCCCTACACTGTGTTTGTGTGAAAAGGTTGTGTGTATACCTATGTATGGAATGAAGAAAGAGCAGGCAAAAGAGACAAAGTACACACTGAGGGGTAGTGTGAGAAAGGCTCCAAAGGAGTGACAAGCAAAGAGAGAAGTGGTCCTACTCAATGCACAGGAACTGATAAAACTCAGGACACAAGGTTCTGCAGAATCAGTACCAAACCACCAGCACGCCCTAGCATCAACAACTACTTATGTCACTTGAAGAATATCCAGCTGGCTGTTATGTACATACAGATGACAGAATTATCTGCACACACCATTAAAGGAGACTGTTTAGGGTCTTTCTGAACACACACCCAATACCACTGGAGTATCAGGATGACTCTGCTTCTGAGTCAGGTTTTAGGGTTGGCCTCTCAACATTGCTACAACCACAGAACCATGAAATTTTTGCTCATCAGGATGAACTCTGTAAGGAAACAACTCAAAGTACTGTGTGCATAGCCATTTTCTAAAAAAAATGCATTCTGATGAATATTAGTTATGATTCTGCCTCCTGCAACTCAGTCTCCTATTAATGCCTGAAGATTTTTAGCTTTCTATGTATACTTCATGTATTTGTAGCTTAGTGGACCATTAAATGCCTAGGTATAACTTCTAGTACTTTTCCAGCTCTCCTTATCACAGTGAACAAACTCGTTGATACATTCTTAAACTTTTGTTTAGTCTTGCTTGTTTGTTTGACAAGGACATTTTATTTTGTACCACATATTGTAGACATAATAAAGGTAGAGTCTGAGAACCAGGGGGAGGACTCCAATGGGGCAGAACCCAGGGGGGAGGATTACCTAACCGACTGCTCCTCTATCTGAACAATATTGGCTGGATAATCTAAGTGCCTGAGCTTATAAAATGGTAGGAATCTAATTTACGGCATGGTTTTCACCATATTGTGCACCCGAAGGTTTTCAAGTAAATGTTTGCTTTACTATTATCATTTTAAGGTTGTTTGGGAAGGTTTTGTTCTACTTTCAGGCATCACTATCAGGGAAAAGGTAATTTACAACACAAGGAGAACCAAACAGAGGTATTTGTCATTTCCAAGTCTTAAGCTACTAAATTTTGTCAGATGGATAGAAAGTTTTTATTGCAACCATCTACATTAACAACGGCTGACAAGCAGGCATTTCAGCTAAAACTCTTCTAGAAGAGTATTAAAAACACATCACTTTATATGTACCTTTAGTCACTCCTCTAGTTGCTCTGCATCCATGCCATTCTTTTATCTCTCTGCTTTGGCAACACAAACCATCTGATCCAATTGCTGAAAATTACAAGACAGTTTTAGTTAAAAGAAATTGCCTAACTGCTTTTAAAAGAAAACTTCATGCATTCTTTCCTCCAGCTTATTCTTTTTTACCAAGCAAAAATTCTCAAGTAAACAGCAGGACAACTCACCAAAAGCTGATCCTCTGTCATAGGGGTTCATTTGCCATTTATTGAGCACTAAGTTTGAAAGACAGTAAAAGAAAAAGCATTTAATCAACAAAGCAAGCCTGAGAAACTCAAATTAGAAGATCAAATTGTTTCTACAGTGTTTGGCTTAATTTTCTGGGGAAATAGCTTTGTTCCAATGAAATTCATATAAGCTCAAATGAAGGCCTACAATCCAAAGGATTCTGCATTTGCTTAATGCAAAGGTATTCTATGGAAGTTTAGATTATTCCATTAAGAACAGATTAAGTTACTTAAAAATGCAACTGCAAACAATGAAGACTTTTATAAAATAAGGTGTTTCACACAATCACAATCAAATTCAGATAGAAAAAAATCCAAAACTGTATTAAGAACAACAAATCCGAAATGCACTATTTGCCATTTCTGTTCCAAGTTTACATTAAGGTTTTTACAGACTGTAAGTTAAAATGTCATTACTAAGGAGGTAAGATACATGCACATAGAATTTCTGACTTCATTTTTCATATGCCCAATAACATGCTGTAATAAAATCTATACATGATTTAAAAAAAAAACAGATGTCATTTCAATTAGGCTTACTGAGTGTATTTACGTTCTCTCAAGAAGGATTTCATTTAAACTTTTTTAAAGTTGACTTTACTGTCACCAATGTAGCAGGCAGTTATAATGATGACAACTTCTATAACATCTTCAGAGTGTTGTTTGTGCAAATACCATTCACTTCCATAAAACCCAATCTTATCAGTACCACAGACTGGATGTGGTTATTGGCTTTACAGTTCCAAGCTTAATTAAATGGATGCATAACAGACTATCAAATACTGCGAGGATATTATCATGGTTACAATCCATTTCATATAGCTAAGTTTCAGCCCTGTGCATTTCCTGCTCAATTCTATGTTTACTAGAACAAACAAGATATCAATTATTTAATTCCAAACCTAGGCAGTTGCCAAAAGGAACACAACAGATCTACTCAGCACACCAGAACGGAAAGATCCTACACTGTTACCCCAGCCACACAAAAATAAGTTTGAGCCTGGAAGAGCTTTCTGCTCAAGCTCACTTAAGAGGCCCAAACCAACTTCATAGTGTCATAGCTGGTCTCACCTAATCCTGCAACGGAAAGATATTTTTTAACTCCTTTTTTTAAGGTGGACTCCACCACCACTTCACATCTTGCAAAGCATTAACCTAGTACAGCTTTCAGAAGAATACTGGAAAGCCAGGTGTGGATCAGCCAGCCTCAAGCTGAAAACAAGAACATTACTAAGAGTCTGCAGTCATATGCACACCAGTTCTTCCCAGGATTCCACCAGTAAATGCATATTCTCTGTTTAATAAAACACTGAATGATGATATTCGATTTACATTATCCCAAATCATGGAAAAAATACTTATCTAATGGCAGGCTAACTTTACTTTTAAAAGTGACAAAATCAACACAAGTTAGCAGAGTTTTGAATTTAAGGAGTGTGACATATAAAAACTTACCTGCCCCTCCAGTTTTAATGGTGGCTTTTCCTTTCTTGCCTTCCATTTGGTCTTTCAGTGTCTCATAAACAATCTGGATAACTGGAATGCTGAAAGCCTAAAATGAAAAGTCACTTTCATTCCACAATTTATACACTTATTTCCAGCCTTGTTTTTGGGTGCAATACCCTCAGCCAGAAACACTGAAATACATTCCTACATATACTATTACTTAATGCTTAAACACATATAAACATTCTCTGCATATATGAAACTACTTAAAGACTTTTACTTTCTCACTTCTAAGCATTTAAAGACTTTTACTTTCTGCTAATATAAATTTGATTACTTACACCAGTTTTTCCACTCCCGGTTTCAGCAGCCTATAGGAAGAAAAATACAAGAGTTTTACCAGGACTGTAAGGACTGTTCTAGAATTCTGTTTTGATACTAGGTTTATTTTTTAGGAAGTATTATTTCGGTTTATGGAATGAAGACCACAGAGATCCATAAAATACATGATGAACAAGGCATGCTAATCTGATACTTTCAAGGTTATTGATACTGCAGCATTGGCTTGGGCAGTATCAGCCATGTTCCAAGAGCTGTGTCAAGTATTTACAGTCAGAAGGAGAGCAGATGAGATCAGACAGCCCTCATTCATGTGGCAGTGCCTGTCAAGAAGTCAAAAAATAAAGCCTAATACTCCCAGATTTCATCTGCAAGAACAGCTGGAAACACACTAGTAACTTTTACCTGAAGAATATCCTTTCTATTGAAGTAGGACAGGAGAGCTAGTCTAACTATGGGCCTGTCTGGAAAGCACAAAATTCACCACACAAACAACAATTGAAAGACACGGGATTTCTACGAATAGGGCTATCCTGCCTACATACCATGAGCACATCACCACCTCCTAAGATCAACGGGATGGATTCTGCTTGGATATCTGTAGGGAGACTACAGGAAAGAACACATTAACACAAGGCAATGTTCTACATCAGTAGAGAAAGAAATTTTTACTTATATAGAAATTGAGAGAAACCACAGTCATCTGCAAGATAAAGCAGGTAACTATTCCTCCTGGCTTGCAGTGGATTCAGCTGCACCTTGGTAAGAGCACTACATCTCACATCATTATGTTAAACTATATAAAAAAAAAGCTTATTAACTATATATTCCTTGTCTTCCTTTCTTCAAATGAGTTTTTCTTGAAAGTCACTTATGCTGACCTCATTTACATGATTCCTGTTCAAAACTGGAAAAAAAAAGTAAAGATAACTAAACTCAAACAGCATTTTCAGACAATCACACCTAATCAATAGTCATATGAGAAGAATTACATACATTAAGTTTGTCCATACTGACAACTTTCTGAATAATAATTCAAAACAAACTTTGAAGTAAAAACATGTTGGCCAAACAAGTACCCAAACACAAGAATAACAACTTTTTTAGAAGAGTGACACACATGCACTAAGTTTGAAAAACACAATCATAGACCACAGTCTGGAAAACACATACTACACTAGCGTCAATTATGTGACAGTATTTCATTCAGGAACTCCATGATACATATAAATAAACCAGAGGCACAGAGCCTTTTGTGAAACAAAAGAAGCAGTCATGCTCTGCCTGTCCAAGTTTAAATGTTACTGCTGCAGTCACAGTTTGTATTCTTCAGTCTTTCACACTATAGAGCAGTGCGTGAGATGCAATGACAGTAAAACACACACCCACTTTGCTTTAATGTCACAGCAGAGGTGCTTTAAGAAGCATGTCATACATTGCTGAAAGGTAAATTAGAGTTTGCCACACTCCTACTTACAGCCAGTCCATCTCCTCCACTGCTTGAGCTATCTCAGGCATAACACCCATTTCTGTAAGACAAGCAAAAAAGGATCAAGCAGTGTTATTAACCTCACATTGCCCTAAGACTGCCAAGCGTCAACACTTCCAGCTACAGCCAGAACCATGGAAAACCACTCCTTTGGGCAACAGCATGGTCAGCCTTCACTCCAGCACCCACTGATGGAGACATTCTCCCTTCCTCACAAGCAGCTTTGAGAGTTTCCCCACTCAGAGCAGAGTAAGTCAGGCATACGCAGGGCAGGGGCAGGAACAGACACAGCAGCAAAGCGAACACACTGGGAACAGAGCACCATTTCAAGGGCAAGGTACTTCTCTTTGCACTTTTAAGGAAGTTGCCTATGCAGACAATACGACAGACTTTGTTAATTACAAGCACCCAACTTTCTCTACAGCTGAGGTGCAAACAGTAGAAAAAACCTGCATCCTGCAAGGACTCTAGTTCACCAAATCTTGCCTGACAATAAGACAACAAGGCTTTGATTTTGATCAAGTTATTAATTACATCCACTTTTTAAAGTTTTTTTCTTGGATACCCCTTCTGGCAAACTCATATCAAGGTCTGATGGTTGTACCTCAGACACAAGTGAAATAGGGAGCAACGTGCTTCTATGCTGATAAACAAATCCTCTGTATTTAAAAAGGAAAACAAAAGAAACCTACAGGTATTTAATACAGCCAAGAGGAAAGCAGGTCCTAAGCAACCCAAATGCTGGTAGCGCACCATCAAAATTACAATTTATCTGTTGTTTATCTCCTTGGGTACATAAGCTTACTCTAAATCAATTCCTTCAACATGCACCTTTCCAAGCAGAGGTCTCACACACTGGCCTCTGCACTGCCACAAGCTGGGGCTCAGACACAGCACGCACGTGCACACACGCTGAGCTGCGCTGCTGCAGGTGGATGTGCACAGCCAAAAATTATTCTTCCACTTGCTATAATACCAAGGCTGTAAGAAACGCGTTTTATTTGTAATGTGGTTGCAGGAAGCTTTAATACTTTCAAGTGCTGGACTCTAATCCTACATAAGTAGACAATTCACACAAGCAATAAAATCAATAGTAATCAAAACCGATTTCTACTAATTCCAAGTTGGAAACAAACCCATAATTTTTCCCCATATACTTCCAACTCACACAGTTTAATTCAACATAAAGTACAAAAAATTTAACCAAACAATGACACCATGACATTTTCCTCAACTACATCCAAATTAATCCCGCTACCTAGCATCCAAACTGATCTCTAGATCAGTTTGAAGAAGCTTCAGCAGTTCTCCCCATGATAAGATGCAGAAAGTTCATTTAAAAGGAACAAATTAAAAACACCATCTACATTAAAACTTTACAGAACTTTGATCTTGGCTAGCTGCCTAGTTCTACAAATACCTACATGGGAAAGGGGACACAAAGAGTGATGCTTCTGCGTTTAATAGTAAGCTTTTGGATTACAGTTTACTGTTATATACACATATATAGTTTGTAAAATATATATATAGTTTGCTAAACCGTATCACCAAGCAGAGCTTCTCTTAAAAAGCCAGTTATTATCCACTGCTATACAGGAACAGTTATGATAAACCTCCTGTTACTGAAAGCAGTCAGCATAAGGAACGAGCCTAACTTTTAAGCAGCCCCTTTGCTAGATTCACACATGCACTAAAACCTGCAAAACCATTCCGATAACCACTTCTCACAACCTACAGAAGCCCGAGGACACGGGGAGAGGCACCTACACCCCCCGCAGGCCTCGCAACCTCCAGCCTGATCTATGGTCAGCCACACACTACCGCGAGCCAGGCTGGAAGGGCGGCCGAGGAGTTTCCCCCGGCGCCGCAGGGAGCCAGGGAGGCGGCGGGCAAAGGCGAGCGGCCCGCTCAGGGCCGAGAGGCCGCAGCCCCCGCGCCACGTACCCGAGAACGCCGCCATCTTCGCCCCGGGAGCGCCGCGAACAGCGCAGGGCGCAGGCGCGCGGCCCGGCCGCCGCTTTCTGGGGCCGGGTGGGCGCAGGAGCCGCCGCGCCGCGCGTTCCGCCCCAGCCCGTGAGCGCCGCCGGGTATGGACGGCCCCAGGCGCCTCAGAGAGTCAAACGCACCGCGCTGTGTGTCAGATATACGCGAACAATGATACTTTACTCTCCAGTTTTTATAGAAGCTTCCCCAAATTCCGCACCATCTTGTTCTAGGGTAACTTCTAGTGACATTAAACGGGAGAACCTTCGGGGTTTTGTAAAAGACAAAATGGGATTGCAAGTGCAGAAGTGCGGCGTCTACACTAGTTACAACACGAGCCAATGGGGCATCTGGCCGCTAAGTGGAAGGCACAGCATAAACTATTGCCTACTGTTTTCCATTGTGAAACACAGCTTCAATCTTTCTGAAGGCAGCATGAGATAGAGACACATCTGGTTCAAAGGCCAAAAAAATCCCCAAAACAACTATCTCTGACGATGTAGCTCTCTTGAGTACTGTGTTGCAATTTGAATACTTGTTTTGTCCCGGTGGTTTGTTTCAAGATTTTTTAAAAAACTTGCTGAGCCCTACTAGCTGTTGACTTACACTGTAGAAACTGGTGTCATGCAGAGAAAAATACAGCAGGGCATTTTATACCCTTCATACCAGGCTGTTTGCATTGCAATGGTTTCTCATGTATTAATAATTCCTTTGGGAGTATATTCCTTTGATGTGCCTCTTTTCTTTCACTATTATTTGCTATATCTGTCAATCATTAGTTTGCTTGCTTTCAGATAAATGACAAAAGTAGTGATATTTTAAAGGCACAGATATGAATAATGCACAGATTCAGCCACGTCTCTTAAGAAAACCTGTTTGTAGGCAGACCTTGATATCAATATATAGTGCTGCTTGTTGGTGTGGAACGTGAAGCGTAATTTACTATACCTCTCCCACAATTCTTTGAAACTTACAAACATGTTGTTATACTATTTACTATTGCTTTACAAGCTACATTGTCAAATATAGTTAAAAATATAGAAACAGTAAAAAGGTATTTTTTCTCAGTAGTTGTTTATTCTTGAAGTCTTTCCCAAGCATCCAACAGAGCTTTCATATGGCCCTGAATCCCTAGTTTCAAAATTTGAATTTTTGTTTAATCTAATTCTAGGCTACACAGTTGCCTATAAGAGCTTACTACCACACGCGAAAATTAGACTGCAGGAGCAGAAGTGTCAGGGTCTGAAGTAATTTTATTTCTATTTTACAAATGCTTTATAAAGTTGCAGGAAAGAGGCTGAAACATGAGTTCTTCATAATTATTTCACAGAACCAGGTTGGGTAAGACATCCGAGATCATTGAGTGCAACCTGTGATGGCCCAGGAGTGCCAGGTCCAGTCTTCCCTTAAACAGCTCCATGGACAGAGACTCCACCAACTCTCTGGGCAGCCCATTTCAATATTTAACAAGTCCTTTTGTGAAGAAATCCTTCCTGGTGAACCTCCCCTGGTGCAGCCTAAGCCTGTCCTCTCATCCTATGGCTTCTTGCCTGGGGGAAGACTGATCGCAGCAGGCTCCAGCCTCCTTTCAGGTGCTCGTTCAGAGTGTTGAACCTCCTGAGCCTCCTTTTCTCCAGGCCAAACACCCCCAGCTCCCTCAGCCGCTCCTCAGCAGACTTGTGCCCCAGACCCTTCCCCAGCTCCCTGTCCTTCTCTGGACACGCTCCAGCCCCTCAATGTCCTCCCTGATGTGATGGACCAGAACTTACAAACAAGCTCATTTTATCTGCTTGAGAGAGCTGAACGCTAGGAACTCATACTTGTAGGACTGAAATATTTAGAAGTCCTACGCAGCACCATTAAAGGTGGAAGAACCACTCGCGAGAAATCCTCCTTTTCCCTTTTTGCCCATTTTTTGCCCCTATTCGGTAAGGGCTCAATCCACATCCCGAGGTCTCGCCTGCACCGGGCGCTCCCAGCCCCGCGCGCCCTCCGCTCCGGGCCGGCGCCGCGCGAGTTAAAGGCGGAGCGGTTTGGGCCCCGCCGGGCGCCGTCGCTGTGGCGGCGCGGGGAGGGCGGGGCGGCCCGGCCCGGCATGGCCGCCACCGGCGGGGACAGCGGCGGGGCGCCCCGGGAGCGCGGCATGGCCGGCGCTGGCGAGCAGGCGGAGGACGGGGAGGAGAACATCCTGTACGACCTGCTGGTCAACACCGAGTGGCCTCCGGAGACGGAGGTGCAGGTGCGTGTGGCCGCGGCACGGCCGCGGGCGGGGGAGGGGACCGGCCACGTTGGCGCGGGCGGGGACGCGGCGGCGCCCCGGGGGCTGCGGGCTGCGGGGGTGCGCTGGTGCCTCCAGGGAGGCTCAGCGGGATGCCCGCGCTGTTCCTGGCGGGCACGCGGGGTGTTCGTGCGACCATTGTCCCCTTGTGCCTTCGTGTCACTTAATTCCCACCGGCGCTTGTGCCGCCTGGGATGCCTTCTAGGGTTTCCTGCTTATTGAACTATGTATATCGGGTTTTACTGTTGAGCTGGCACAAGCGAAGCTGCGGTGAATGGAGTCCAGGTCTCATCTCTAGAAACTACTGTACGGAGAGATTTGGAGTCTGTGCTGGTGAAAATAGGACCTTCGTTGAGTTTACCTTGTATGAGGAACATTAGGTCCTCTCTCTAGACTCCTGTATCAGTACAGTTGTGTCTCTATTTGCAGGAGTGGGGTAAAAGGGAAAAATACTTCACTTTATGTCCACAATGCACACAATTATCCATTTCAGATTTCTTAAGCCAGCGCTTAAGAAATCAGAAAACATTGTTCTTGTACTGCAGGTTTTTTGTTATTTCTAGCTGTTCTTCCTGGGTCACCAGAAAGGCTGAGAAGCTCTTTCATCTTCTCTTTTTCATGTTTTCCTCTGCAATGTGCTGAGCTTGCTGCCTCTATGTCTGCTCTTGACTGACTTGGGTATAGAGGATGCAAGCAATGTGTTTTTATTTTTTTCTTGTAGTGGCTTTTAAGTCCACTGACATTTTTAATGCATTTCCCACTGAAAGTTGGTAATAGAGGCATTTTAGCAAAGTTTTGTGCTTAATGAGAACAACTGAACAGAAAAGATGTAAAAACATAACAAGTGGAAGAATGTACATGTTAAAAATTACATGAGGCATGCTCAAAAAAGTAGGTTTTCATTTATCAGATTTTTTGTTGTTGCTCTTGATCTGTAAATCCTCAGTTGCAGCAACAGGTATGGATGTTTGGAAAACACAATTGCAGTATTACCATTTATTAGCTTAATAAGTTATTTGTACAGATGAATTGATAGTTGCATCTATTTTAATTCAACTGTGTTTTGAGAAATGGTAAATAGTCTTTTAGTAGCATATGGAAACAATTTTCCTGTTGCAAACCATGAGGAGGACTTATACATAACATAAGGCTGTGGTTCTTCTACAGCTGTGTTAAGGGGGCGCATTTCTGATAAGTGCCTTTTCTGCTGCCATTAGTGTTCTTGAGGTTGTATGGTAAGTTGATTAAAGAAGTGATTAGTCTGAAAAACAATCCTGTTGTTTCATCTCCTTTTGCTAAGTGGTCCCTTTAATACCCCTGTAGGTACCAAGGGGGCTGTGAACAGTATGTCAGTGAGGTGACACCTCCCTTCAGTGGCAGGACATGGGGATGCCAAGTTAAAGTGACTGTGTAACCACAGTCTGAGGGTCCTCATCTGCCCTGGTAGTCAGAATTTCTAAGCATTGTTGAATTCTGCTTGTCAGCTTAAGCAGATGGTGCTGGTTATTTTAAACTTGGTATTTCTTGCCTATTTGTTTTAAAGATAATACCTGTTTTCAATATCAGAAGTTGGAATGTTTGAAAATACTGTGCTGTATAGTTTGCTTGGATTTACATTCTCCTTGGAAACTGTCAGTACTCAAGGACACTTCTGATAGTATTTTTACCATTTTAGCGGGAAATTGATTTTATACTGACAACATAGGCAAACAGATTATTTTGTCAGTATGAGTCAGTTTTGGCCTTAAGGTGTCCTAACAGTGATATTACTTAGATGGTTGTGCTAAGTGACTAAGTGTCCTTAGGTGACTTTCCCTTTGGAACATCTGTCTCTTTTAATCCTGTTTTTTTCGCATTGTTCAGAAAAAAATCACACCCTACTTTCTTGTAGAACTGAATCTTTTGGAATAGGTGAGGTAAGGAATGGTAGAAAAGGAAAGAAAGTTGAATGCTGCCCTGGGAAATGAAATTAGTTGCCTTCCTATGCAGTAATTTAGGTTACAAAGCCAGACCTTAAACTTTCACACATATTTATTGACTTCATCTTTCTGTTATTTCATTTGGGATTATTAATTTTTAATTGCAGATTACTGGAACTTACAGCTCTAATTATTGGAAGACGAGTCTTTTGATGAGCATATAAAATCATGTTAAATTAAAGACATTGATTAAATTGGCATGCATCTCTTAAGTTGAATGCCCAAATTTGCTTTAATTCTAATTCTTGTCAGTATTGTCATTCTTACTGCACTGAACATTCCAGTAAGAGCTTTTTGGGGGAAGAAGAGGAGGGGCGGGGGGGAGGTTATAGCAGTTATTTGTGAAGGAAACACACAAGGAATTGACTACAGCAGAGAAGAGAGTGGTGTGGAAAACAAGCAGTCTGTGTTCAGGATAGTGATGTCATTGTATATAATGCACTGTTGGAGAACACTGAAATATATAATGAGAATAAAAGGAATTACTGAATAGTAGATCCATGAAAATAGTGAATGAGGCAGTGGCTGTGGGCAAGGTTGCAAGAGAAGACTTGTGAAATGATTTATGGAAACATAGGCTGATTGAACTCTCTTCTTCAATTTATTTTCCAAAATGTATCACCTGGTCTTGTGGGTTTTTTTGCATTACAGTCTGATGTTTTGAGATTTCCCCAACACCCACCAGCTGCTGTCCCCCCAGTAAGCTTGCAGGGTATGCCGAAAAAATCCAAAACTAAGTGGGTGTCTTGTCAGCAAGAAAGTTACTTAGATTTTATTTCTGGAATACTGTAGGGAAGGAGAAGTTGAAGTTGTTTTCCCAAGAAGGAATGAATTTAAAAAGAACTACAGCATATCTGGTAACCATTGCTACAGCTGAAATTATAAGAATATATTATAAAAAGTAAAATTCAGGTCTTCAGGATATAACAGATCAGTTTTGTGAAGTGTTGAAGATGTGTGGAATAGCAGCCTGTAGTTTAGGCTCGGGAGCAGACACTTAAAATATTAAAAAAAATTCTAAAGAATTCTAAAGAGATGAAAGCAGTTTTAGGAAGTGTTTTTTACTGGAAACTTTCTCATAATCCAAAAACTTTAAACAAGCTCTGCTTTTAAGGTCCCTAGGAAATTGCAGCTCTCCCTGAGGTACTAGCGTAGCTGTAAGAAATAATTTATGCTCTCACTTATTTTACTGTAATGCCTTGTTATTTCCTAGCTGATCAACCTGAATGTGGAATGTTATCTGTTAGTACAGCTGTGTTTGCTTATTACATGCTGTGAGATGACAGCCTGGTTATTTGAAAGACTGTTTATGGATTGCCAACTTTGCCTGGAAAACTAATCTTTACTTTAATAATTTAAATTTGGGAGCCCAAATATTATTTTTTAAGCATAGACATACTGCAGAATGTTGATAAATTTGTATGTCTTTCAGTGTTTACTGCTCTGTAACTTGGTGAGGTCTGAATATTTCAGTTAATGAGAAATTTGGTCTATGTATTTTATATTGAATGGAAGAGAAAATTCAGTCATTGCCTACTCTAATGCTCAGTTTGTGGTGCTCTAATATTCTCATTAGAAAGGCATAAGCATGATTGCTTATTTTGAGGATTTGTTTGTGGATTTGAGGATTTTGAGGATTTGTCCCAAAAACTCATTTCCTCTCAAACCACGACACCTTCCTTATTGGTTTTCCTTGTTCTCTTATCAGTTTTGTATCTTTTTTCTGCTTATTTCTGGCAAATAATTTTATCTCCTCTTCTAGATAAGAATATATGTCCTGTGTTGTTTTGTTTCTGTGTTTGGAGAGTGCTTTCACTTGTGTAGTGACTGCAATTGCTCCCTCTGCCTAAACTAAAGCAGGGCAGGTGGAAAGGTTCTGTGAGATGGTCTGGAGTATAGGTGATTATCTGAATGGCCATATTACATAGTACAAATTGATGTAAAACGGGGGCTTTTTTTTCAGAAATAATTTGTTTTTCTTGATGTTTCTGAAACTTTCATGGGCAATCTTTAGGTAGCTTAGCACTTAGATATTAGCATAATATGTTGCACACCAAGTACTTTGACTGCTAGGCATTACAGATCATTGTGGCATTTATTTGGCATATGAAGAATGCTTTATAATAGCTTACAGGAGAACATAATCAGAAGGCAATGTCTTTTGCTACTACCCAAAGATTGAGGCAAAGCTGAATCAATAGACAATCTGTAGCACATTTTGTTTATTGCATCTTGGCATTTAAATTATTTGGCATTATAACCAGTTTTAGCTTATGCAGTTAAAGTAGACATTATATGAAGTGGTGAGTAATAGAAAATACATAAAGAACTTGAAGGCTAGGAGCCAACTTAAACTTAATCAGTGAATGTATGTATGAGTATTGTATTTAAGTTAAAATGTGTGACATGCTGTCTGATGATTATTATTGTAATTGCAGCCAAGAGGCAGCAGAACACATGGTGCATCATTTATCATCACTAGAGCAATTGCAGGTAAATATTACTTGTTCCTACATTCATGACTTCTAGGACTGTGTGAATTGCTTGTAAATTTTACAATTCATGCCCTTTAGAGTGCCTAATGATGGAAGTAGAATACAGCATGTGTTTTCAGGAAGATGTTTTCTGATTGTGAACATGGCTGTGTTATTTTTATGTCAATTTTGTGAGCATTTTTTTCTCCATTAGTTTGTTGGGACAAACTAATAAACCATACATCTTAGAAATAACAAGCTCTGTGTTTTGCAGAGCTTGTTTTGCAGAGCTTTTTTGTATTTGTATTTGAGCCTTTTTTTTCCCCTCTCTTAACATCTCTTGCGTTGGGTTGTCGGCTAGTTAGTTCTATGAGGAAGTTTTAGTTTCTGATGATATTACATTGCATAGACCAAGTGTTAAATGGCAGTGACTGAATTGTATTTTCATCCAGTAGGAATTTCTCTTAGAATTTGAAAAAATATGCAGATTGGTTTTTTTTGTTTGTTTAGTTTGTTTTTTATTTGCCATTTGCATTTATTCTAACATAAGAATTTGTTGTCCATGTATAAAAGATTTTTCCCTCAATACCTTTCTCTTTAGTGAGAATTTGAAATTCCCTGTACAGTAACCTGGAGTGGGTTTTAAGACTACTAGAGATGTAATTTTTACCTCTTTCCATTATAGGTCCTGCATTATTTTTGCTTCGGTACATCTGGTACAGGTAGGTTTTACAAGAATACCTCAAAAAATATTTTGTAATATTTTTAAAGCTTTTTGATTTGATGGAAAGCAATTCCTAATGGGAGTAAAACTGAACACTTGTTTAGAGTATTGCCCAAGGAATGCTTAGAATAGCCACTTTTCATAAATTGAGTTGCAGCTGAAGTCTACATAGAAGAAGACTGGTAAGTACTAGTTTGACTTTGTGCTTTTATCAGAAGCTGAAGTAGCATTGCAGTTGGAACATGTTTCTCCAAACACAAATTTGTCCTTTCCACTCCCAGCTGAGATACTGCAAAGGACGCTCTTGTGAGGTTTTTTCTTAAGCCTCAGTGACAGATAGGATGGCATGACAGGGTTTGCTTCCTTTGGAGTAATAATTATGAATTTTTTTTCTTTGACAATTCAAACTCATATGAAAAGCTTGGTAACTATTTGAGCAGCACTCATGCCATTTGTAAAGTTTAGTTTTGATTCAAAAAACCATGAAACGGTCCCAGAAATTTATTGGGGTAAGTACAACGTTTCTGGAAAATTTCAGCTCAGTCATTATATGGCTCAGCAGGTTTGAAAATAACAAGGATAATCTGTTATGTGGAAAGGGACATTCATATGACTTCCTGTGAAACAGTACTGTGCTTGAATTTGGCAGGGAATGCTGTTTTCCCTATTGCTAGTGTTCTTCTTTATTTTTGTGCACCTACACCCCCCCACCCCTTTTCTCATGAGGGGGTGATGTTTATGGCCAACATACTGTCATGTGAGTCTGGTTGTAAGAATTCATTTGTAAACAGAATTCACTTACTTTTCTTCCCTCCCTGCAATAGTCATAGTTAAAAGGTAATTTCAAGCTTTTATAATTTATTCTAGTTGCTATTTTTATGTATTTGATAATAGTGTTTTGGAGGGAGCTTGGGAGGCCTCTAGTTTACAGTCCCACTGAAAGCAGGAGATCACTGAATTTTGACTGGTTTCCTTGGGGCTCTGTCTATCTAGGTCTTGGAAAGGCTGAAGGATGGAGAACCCAGAGAGTCTCTGGTCAGCCTGTTCAAGTGCCTGACTGTCTTCATGGTGAAAAAAATCTCTTTTTAATGTCATCTTGGAACCTCCTTGGTTTTGAAATTACAGAGACATTTGGGTTGGAAAGGACCTTTACAGTCATTGAGTCCAGCTGTTACCCCAGCACTTCCAAGTCCTCCAAAGGGTTGATCATAGTTTCTTGTGCTTCAGCCATGCACCTTGTTGCTCCTGTCTTCCTGGTATCAATGAGAATGCTGCTGTATTGTCATACTGAAGCTTTCCTTTCTTCAGGCTAAACAAGTACAACTCCCACAGCATCTGATTTATTGTAGGGCAAGTACTCCAGTCCCCTGATCATCTTGGTGCCCCTCCTGTTTGCTGGTGTTCTTCTTTCAGTGGATGTACCAAAACTGGCTGGTGACCAGAGTGTAAAGAGTGATAAATGAATGATCAGTTCCCTTAATATGCAGTTTTGTTCTGTTAGTAAAAACAAGGCTGTTGTTAGCCTTTGTCGTTGGCAGGGTGCAGTGTTGATTCATGTTCAGTTGCCAACCCTCAGGTAATTGATGGTTGCCTTGAAGCTGAGCTGTCTGGTGTGTGTATCTCAGGTGCTGCATTGGTTCTTTGTGAGTTCTGATTGAGCCTGATGGTTTTGGTATTTCAGCCCTGCAAAGTTTTCTCTGCCTGCTGGACTGGTTCGCCTGGTTAGTAAGCAGATCAACTGGCATCTCGTACTTGCAAGGTAACCAGCTCCCATGCTTTGCCATTTCTTTCTAACAGGAGTAAATGTATTTATGCCTCCTCTGCTCCCCCACCATCCCCACTCAGCCATGCTGAGTTGGTATGGTGCTAAAGATGTGCTATTCTTTCTGTTCAAGAGAAATAGTGGAGGCTCTCACAGGTGGCCTCAGTGTGCTGCCTAGGGGCTTCTACCTGCTTCCCTTCACTTAGTGCACCTCTCACTCAGGGCTGAATGTCTGTCTAGCTTTTGGGGCAAAGTGGCTTGCAGTGTAGTCATTTTCAAATTCAAGTCCTGAATTTGGTTGATTAAAGACTTACAGCTTGGCAGGATATATAGTTTTAAAATAAGCAATTTATATTTGTGGGAAGTGAATGCATACCCTCAAGACTTGTCTGCTATTGCATACACAGAGAAGTGAGAGTTCCAAGGCTAGAACCAACTGTTCTGCAGGAATTTTAGCAACATCAGTGAGATCACTGGCTTTTAAAAGTAAGCACAGAAAAATGGTTCAGTGACATGTTTGCATGAAGGTAGTAGGGAAGCTTTTAGTTTGTGCTGTATGCAAAGACCCATAACTTACTGAATTGTGATAGTTGTTTATACCAGATAAAGCAACACATAGTTGTGTACATTGCTGTTGTAAAATTATCTGACTCTGACATCCTGTACAGTGGCATTTTAGACATTGGGCTGTTTTCTTAGTGCTGCTGGAAAGGAGTGGCAGATAGATTTCTCTGAAATGAAGGGTATATCATAGTGTGGATATTATTTTCAATAAAAACTGATATTTCCCATTTTAATTTTTTTTTAATTTTTAAATGAGGCAATTTAGATCTAACAATAGAGAAAAGTGCCTAGGACTCTGATACACATTCTGTAAGGAGTGGACGTCAAATGAACTTTCACATCTGTTTTTTCTTTCAGCAATGGTAAATTGTTGGCAGTTGTTCAAGACCAGTGTGTAGAAATCAGGTAACTTCGCATTATCTGTTACTTCAGGTCTGGAGTTCTGACAAAGTGTTTCTGGTCATTTGCTGGCAATACTTTTACCAATTTTTTGTTGTTGTTGTTTTGCAATGTTATATATTGTGAAATTTATCCATGGAATGATCATAAAAGCAGGAGCCTTCTGTTTCTTTTTAGTTCTCAGCCATCCGTCATTGAAAAAAAACCAAAACCCAAACCCAACATAAAACGTCCTTGACCCCCCCCCCCCAATTTGTATATCTGTATCTCTCTGTTTTCAAGATGTGAAAGAAAAACAATCAAGATCCTCAAAAAGACTCAGCACAAATCATGGTCTTTCTAACCTTTGCCTTTCTGTCCCCTCTAGAAGTTCTCACCTAATAAATGGGACAGGGAGCTAGTACGTAGTGTTCTTCTCTGTGGAGTAGCTGCCATGTATAATACTTCACCTTATTTTACAAGTGGTGTGGATTGCTGTAAAGACTGATGCTTTCCCTTTTTTTGTGCTCTCTTAAGAACAAGCTCTCCTTTGCCAGTTCAAGAGCACATTTAGCTGTAGAACAGATCTTGATTGAGTGTGTTTACTTGCTTCGCAAAAATCCATTTGCTAGAAGGTCAGACCTTCCATTTATATGTAAAAGAAGCAAGTGTATGAAAATTGTTCAATCAAAAGTGGTGTGAGCACCGTAAACGTCAGCTTAAAGACTATAAAATAAATCTTGTGTTTCAACTGTATTAATGTAACTATATTCTTGAATTGTTTCTAAAATTGTAACCTAGAGAATACTGACTAGTTGGGTTTTTTTCCTAAATTTACATGAAGCACTGAAATGATGCTGTCGTATTTTGTACAGCATTACAAATAAATGAGGGATGTTGGTATTTATGCAGTTGGAGGGTCTGTAAAATGTTATTGTTAGTTACTGTAGCTGCCTAGAGGGTGAAAGTTACTATCTACTTTTTTGAACAAGTAGGTAGAGGCATGCAGGCCTTCGAATTGTGCATTGGGAATATTTTTCTAGTGTTCTGTTACAGAAAATTGAATAGTGGGGTTTTTGTGTCTAAATTCATGAGTCTTTTTCTGTCAGGTCTGCAAAAGATGACTTTGTATCCATAGTTGGAAAATGTCAAGGTATGGCAACCTCTTCATTATTACTTAGTGTCATTGTTGTTATTCATACATTGCTAAATGGTGGTGTTGGTTTACTCTAACTTCTTAAAATCATTGGAAAGAAACTTAGTAGTTTTGCTTTGTGATCCATTACCCTCTCTCTGCCACTTCTTTCTATGATGAATGTATGAAACCTGATTTTGAAATGAAATTATAGTTAGAATTAATGACTCTGGGAGACAGACATGGTTTTTCTTTCTTTACCCTCCTCTGAGATAAGCTTGTAATGCTGGTATGCCCCCTGCATTTTTTTGTCGCAATTGACTTTCTGTTTTGTTTAAGGGATTATATTTATTTTTTCCTGTTAATAATTTTATTCATTTTTCATAGTGCCAAAGGATCCTAACCCTCAGTGGAGGAGAGTGGCATGGAGTCATGATTGTACATTACTTGCTTATGCTGAAAGCAGTGGAACAGTCAGAGTGTTTGACCTGATGGGTAGCGAGCTTTTGGTCATTTCACCGGTATGTGCTCTCTTGGGTTATATACAAATATAGTAGAGCCTTTTTTAGGGATCATGGATAATTTCCACTTTTTGACCTTTTTGAAATCATGGCTTAGTTAGCTATAAGTGCTTACACTATGAATACCACACAGAAATGGACCATAAAATGTTACACTATAATACATCACCATCCAATCAACAAAAGTCATGTGTAGCCCTTACAACAGCATAAAAGGGTATGTTTTACATCTGTCCTAAGTTGTGGTACATCTGTAGGTGCATCAGACAGTGGGAGTATGGAATCACCACAATAGATGGAGTAATAGATAATAAATATGTACTTTGTATGCAGAGTCAAAGTGTAAACCAAGAAATATTTCTGCCAGAGTACTTTGCTGTTGACAGGCCCCACACAATATATTTTGTACTTTGTATGTTCAAAGGGCGTATTGAACTGGTTTGTGAAGGTGGCTCAAGTGTATTTCCCCAGTATATTGTCTTTGCAATTTTTGTAATGATACAATTTCTTTATAATCAAGATAAAATGTATTTAGTTTTAACTAAAACTTTATTTTTTTTAAATACAATATAGTTAATTTAACTTTCTAGTTGTTTCAGTAACAAAGACACTTCTTTAAAAATCACCTTTCTCTCTCAATGTCTGCCCTCATTTTTGGGTAAAGACAGCAAGTTTTCCAGGCGATCTGAGTTACGCTATTGCTGGATTGATCTTTCTAGAATACAAAGCAAGTGCCCAGTGGTCAGCTGAGCTCCTCGTTGTTAATTACCGTGGAGAACTGAGAAGTTACCTTGTAAGGTAAGCATAAATTTTGACTTGCTTTGAGATGGCATAGTGAACTTCAAAGGAATTCTTTCTACTCTTTAAAGAAAATAAATCTCAACTAATGCATGTATTTTTTTTTTCCTGGCATACTTAGTGTTGGAACAAATCAAAGCTTTCAAGAAAGTCATAGTTTCAGCTTTAGCAGCCACTACACCCATGGGATAACAACTGTCATTTATCATCCTGGTCACAGGTAAATGTTGTGTTTGCTACCTGACATTGGTATGTAAATGATGAACAACAAGTGGCAAAAAAAGCATTGAAGTGTGTTGGATAGGGAGGGGGAGAAAAATCTATTCTTTCTAAAATTGGTATTTAGGGCATCAGTAATAATAACTCATGTCTCTTTCTACTATGAAGGAGGAACCTTAGTTCATCTCACTTGACTTTCATTATTCCATTAGTAAAGTTATGTCCTTTTCTGTTTGAGTACATTGTGTAAGCAACATGCACTTTTTAGAATGTCAGGAATAGTTTCAAAGGAGGTTTCTGGATCTGGTGAAAGATGGGTAAAGTTGAAGTATAAATTTAGTTGATTTTTTTTCCTTCTTTTTGTTTTGGGGTTTTTTGGTGTGGTTTTTTGGTTGTTTTTTTTGTTTTGTTTTGTTTTTCTATCTGGAATTCATTGCTGGTCTTGTTGGCAAGCCCATTTTCCCTAGTGTTCTGAGTGGAACTGCCAGGCTTTGGTATTTGGAGTTGTCTTGTGATGTGTTTTCTCTAGTAGTAACCTGTTGAGTACAGAAACTGGACTTGAATGTGGACTGACTGCCTGCATACTCTTGAATCTAATGTAACTGGAATAGGTCCTGGTTAGCCTATTACGTATGCTAAAAATGGGTCTACTTTTTTAGTATCAATTTGTTATGTACCAGGATGAACTCAGCAACTCTATTTCTATTACTCTTCAACTGTAGAAACTAAACTTCGTTCTAGATGTTTTTCTTGTATTAGATCTGCTAGGATTGAATCTTGTAGTGCAATGTCATATCACTGTATTGTTTTAAATAGAAATTAGACTTGGCTATAAAATACCAGAAGAAACTCACTTTTGAAAAACTTCTTCTCATTCTTCAGTATTAAGTGAGCTGTCATATCTCTCGTAGGAAAATAAATTATTATTAATGAGATGTAATGTTCTTCTAGCTTATTCTTTTGAGAGATTAATTTTGTATATGGCTTTTTCTTTCCACCTAATTCATATTTAGTAATTTCACATAATTAATACTCAGTATACTAAATTTACAGTTTTGAGGTAATAGTTGTGGGTTATGGAGCTTTGGTAGCGCTACATGACCAGACAGCAAAACCAACTCATTGCATCCTTTCATCAGACCAGGGTTAATGGTTGTAGTAGTTCCTGCTATGTGCAGCCTGTTGAGTGGCATAGTAAAGGTGAAAAATTGACACTTGAAGAAATGGACAACTGGATGGAATGGATGGAAAACAACCAGTGTTTTGCCTGTGATGGATGCAAGTCTTTTCTGTTTTTGAATTTAGTCTGTGGGAGAAAGCTTGTAAATTTGACATTGTGAAATTCTAAATTTGTGGGTAGAGTCTCTTGCTGAAATTTTCTTATCCCAAAAAACCCTAGAAGGGCTTGAACACAACTACTTCAAAGTTGTGCATTAAAGAAAATTGTTGATACACCTTGAAGTTTTAATTTTCAATAATGTGTTTGATCACTTAACACAAGTTCAACTTTGTCATTTTGTGCTTTCTTGCATTTTATTTAATCGCAGGTGGTGAAATTATACTGATCTCTCTTTATTGCTTGTAAGGCTTGACTTACACAGTAATACAGTAATGCAGTATTTTCTCATGACCCATTATAGTGCAATAAAATAGCAGTTAAGAACTTAATTTACTTTTTCAACTAGATGTATGATAGTTGCAAAGAGAAGATGTCAGTAGGGAGTGTTTCTGAATCTGTAGGAAAACTTGAAGCTATAGCTTTGGGAAAAAATCCAATAATGACTTTAACTGTTTTGGAAAAGTATTATATAGCTTAAGTTAGTTACCTAGTGCTGGTGTTCTCCTTGTGATCCCGCTTTCATCTAGAGTGGAATTTATAGTGCATTTTAGTAGACAAAACTTAAATGTCTGCTTCAGTGTGAGCTCTTTGTAAACTCAAATCCAAGGTTCAACAGCTGCTTGTTTTGTTATCTTAATCTGGAATTGAGTGTGTCATTTCTGGGCTATCTGCAATCGCTGCAGAATACGTTTGATACTAAAGTGTAAAGTTTGCAATGAAGGGCTTGTGATGAAGGAGTTGGAGGGTTTCAGATTTATTTAAATTTTTTGTACCCGAATTGCTAAGTAAAGAAGGGCATATCAAGTTTTTCTTGGATACCTCAACTGAGCTTGTTCTCGAGACAGGTGTATTACACTGGTTATCTTCAACCCAACATTTGTGTAAACCTGTGGAGTGGAGTACAATTGAGATACTGCAACAGCAGACAGTTTTTGAGACTGGAGGAACCCTTGGAGATCATCTAATCCGTTCCCCTTCACTTCAGGGTCAGCTAGAGGAGGTTGCTTGGAGCCATGTCACTGCAAGTCCAAGACCTGCACCTCTGTGTCCTCGCTTAGGAGTATGGTCTGTAAAGACCTCTGAGGTGCTCCAGAGGGTGCTGGAGACTGAGCCTGGCAGCACATCACTGTGATTTTTTTAGATTATACACAAAGACAGGTTCTGGCCATCTTTTTCTGCAAAATGCTGGACTCTAGGCCTGGCATGTACATAGATCTTTTTCCAGGTTTTGTTGAAAGGGTTCCTCACCCCTGCTAATCAGATGTCCATCTGGAACAAAAGCTCAAAGTACCCTTTGGTTAGGAGCAGCTGGCAAACCTTGCTAAAGGTTTCTAAAGCATGCTAGCTAGCTCTTCCTGTCAATGACAAATATTGTGAAGTTCCTCGAAGGCTTTCCAGGAATTCTCTGATGGTCTCAGGAGTATGTAGATGTTTAAGAATCTAGAAATGAAGCCTGGAAACCACTGCATGTTGGCTGTGCTATGTGTAGAACACATGTGCAAGGAGAAAAAATTAGTCAAGTTCATGTCTCCTGTTGCAGTTTTTGCTAAAAGTGACTTCTATTTTACTGCTGTAGGCTATTATTAACACCACAGAATAACCAAAACTCTTGAGAACTTTAAGCATCACTCTCAAGAGAGATCTTGCCACTTTCTACAACTACGTGAAATGTGATTGTAGCCTGGTGGGGTCGACCTCCTCTCCCAAGGAGCCAGGAAGACCTAGAAGAAGATGAGGCTTAAGCTGTTCCAAGAGAGTTTCAGATTGGACATCAGGAGGAATTTCTTCACATTAAGGATGATTAGACATTGGAACGGGCTCCCCAGGGAAGTGGTGGAGTCACCATCCCTTGACTGGTCTACTTGACATGGTAGTGTTTGGTCATAGGTTGATGATCTCAGAGGTTCTTTTCCAGCCTGATGATGTGATCCTGTCATTCATCCATCGTATAAAATCATCCTGCTGTATGTTTGTGACTAGCAGGAGACCTGGCAATACTACATAAGCTTTACTGATGTCTTAAGAAGGATTAAATGTGGAAGGAAATTTTTTTCCTTTATTCTTTCTTCAACTTTTGTAGGTATAGTTTTGGCATCCCCAGCAGCCAGAGCTGTGCTGTGCGAGCAGCAGCCACTGCTAGGGGCAGAGCACTTTGGGGATGGTGCAGCCTCAGGAAAGGGATAATGCAGCATTCCCAGGGCAGAGCTTTGGCTCCTGCAGTTGTGTCTTTTATTGTAGATACTTTACCTTTTGATGGGTGATTCTTGATAAAATGAAGCATCATCTCATTCAATGATGCTTCCAAACAGACACCTTTTCTCAAAGTTTTCATCAAAGTAGTCATCAGTTTAATATAGAAGTGCATAAGGTGAAGGGGCTTCAAGGGCAAATACTGTGATACAATTTAGTGGTGATCAGCAATAGTTATAAGATTTACATAAAAGGTTTTAAAATGCCACCTATGGTGTGCAATGGAAGTATTACATGCACATGTATAATTGGTACAGTGGCTTTATAAAACAGAATTGACAAGCCTTAATGTGTTCAGTTCTTCAGTGGAAGAGAAGTAGCTTTCGTACCACATCTGAATAAATGGGAATCTGATGCTTAAATTGAGTGATTGGAACTTGTTATACACCTAAGCAGTAATTTTTTATCATTTTTGGGGGTAAGAGGGAACCCAAACTTGTGGCCAGACTTACTCTGTTCTAGATGTTGGGAATTATGACTTAACCTGGAAAGCTAGGGATGAGAATGAATAGGTATACGTGCTACAAATAACAAATGTTAATTGAATGTTTTTGAAGTTTTTTTTAGATTTCAGGGTATTTACTCACAGACAAAGTTCATTGGGCTGTTAAGTGTCTTGGTATATTTAGCCTTTTGTTACTTTAAGCAAACTGCTATAGATTTAAGAAAATTAAAAAATATATAGCAGTATAGGAGCTCATAATGCATCTTTATATATATTACAGACTTCTCCTTGTAGGAGGCTGTGAAACAGATGAAGATGGAGTGTCTAAAGCAGCTGGTTGTGGAATATCTGCTTGGAGAATTCTGTCAGGCTCTCCCCATTACAAACAAGTCACTAGTTATGAAGATGATGTTAGAACAGTAAGTTTGTCTCCTCATTTTACTGGATGAATATTGTCACTGGAAGCTCAATAAATATCTCTTTATGAAAGATTAATTTAATGGGATGTTTTGCTATTTTCTAAGCTGTGATACATATGTCTAAACAGTTCTCTTTTTCCCCAAAGCATCTGTTTTTTGCTTTTTCTGTAGTATGATTTGAACTTTAAGTTCTTAATTATCACTTGTGGTTTTAAAACCAAAAACAAGAAGAAAGGAAAATTTCTGTAAATTTCCAAGCTACAATATTTTTTGCTCTTAGTTGTACATTGGGATATGTTACCTGTCTTTGTTGGGAAAAAAGTTAGAGTTTGTGCTTCTTCAACTTCAGAACAAAAGGCAGCACACCTGAAATAAATATTTCAGTTTAATTCTGTTTCTTGATTTCTTTTGCTTCTAGTAGAAGTAAATGTTTGATTTGGTAACAGCTTAGTTATACTGAAATAAATTTACAATATTCCCGGATAAATTCCAGTGTTTACTCTTATGTAGGTATTGCTTAGTATTACAAGTGAGTTGTTAATTTAATTGCAAATGAGGAGTGCTTTTCTGTGACATGTATACCTACTGAAGTTGACAGAATTAAGCAAACTGGATTTTATTATGCTTGCATTATTTTAAAGTAGGCAGTCTTATGGAAGTTTAAAAGTAGTAACATCACAGAATAAGCTGAGTTGGAAGAGACCCACAAAGATCATCGAGTTTAACTCCTGGCTCTGCACAGGATACCTTGAGTCACACTGTGTGCCCAAGAGTGTTGTCCAAACATCACTTTAGCTTGGTCAGGCTGGTGCTGTGACCACTCCTCTGGAGAGCCTGTTCCAGTGCCCAGCCACCCTTTGGGTGAAGAACCTTTTTCTGATATTCAACCTAAACCTGCCCTGACACCCCTTCAGGCCATTCCCTCAGGTCGTGTCACTGTCACCACAGAGCAGGGATCAGTGCTGGCCCCTCCTCTTCCCCTCCAAGGAAGCTGTTACTGCAGTGAGGTCTGCCCTCAGTCTCCTCCAGGCTGAACAGACCAAGTGACCTCAGTCACTCCTCTCATGGCTTCCCCTCAGGGCCCTTCACCATCCTCATGGCTTTCTTTGGGAATGCTGATGGCTTAATCTCTGTCATATATTGTAGCCCTACTGGCTCATTCAACTCACTGTCAACCAGGACCCACAAGTCCCTTTCTGCAGCACTGCTCTCCAGCCTCTCATTCCCCAGTCTGTGCACACAGCCAGGGCTACCTCAGATACACAATGTGGCACTTGGTCTTGTTAAACTTCATATGGTTGGTGATTGCCCATCTCTCTAAGTTTTCAAGGTCTTTCTGCAGAACCTCTAAAGAATCTTGCAAAGTTATTTTAGTATTTAAATATGACTTAATTTTTGGTGCATGAAACTGTAGGAGATTGTTTTTCATTGTATGATTTGTTTCTGTTCTTACAGGCACAGAGAAGAGGATTATTAAGGATTATGAATTTAAGATTTTACAGCAGGCGAGGAACAGAACAGGTATTAAGATCTAGGTCTACCTCAGAAATATATTTTACTAACATAATGGTCCATTAATGACTACCTGAGAGACTGACTGCAAGTAGGTGTTAATTTATGCAACTGAGGAATTAACATTCTATTAAATTAATCAAAAAGCTTTAGCATTAAATGGAGTAGCTTGCCACTTATTTGGCTTTCTTAAAAATCCAGTTAGTTCATTTGCTGAACCATGAATCACTGGGTTTCAGGAACAGGTCTAGAGATATAGAGTTCAATATTAAATGTAAACCCTTATTCAAAAAGAAAGGTATAAGAAGCCACCTAATTATTTGTTAATGAATGTGATAATCAGACCATGTTAGATGTGTTATATATTCTACCAGAAAAAAAGTAGATTGTGATGATGTTTCTCAAGTATATGCCCAAGAGATAAAGAATAAGAACAAAACTCAGCCTTCTGCACTACACATATCCCACTAGAAACCAGCAAAAAAACTTCAGCCCACAATTTTCACACCATGTGGGGAAGAAAAAATGAGTGGATTCAAACTAATAATTTATGGCTTAAATAGAGCAGACACAAGGACTTTATTTTTACAGTCTGAGATACTATAGAAACATTTTGCTAAGTAGCTTCAGAAGTTTATTTTGGGTCAGACTTCAACTCCCAGGACACATGTGAACCTAATGAAACTTCTGATCAGAACCAACTTATTTGTAATAAACTCTGGGTATGGACCTTGTGTTCTCCTCTGCCATCAATGAGTGTTAAACCTTGAATGTCGTGGTGAAGTGTAGGTGTGTGCTCTCTGTATTTCTAAGGTGTTGTACATGGTGCTCATGGCTTTCTTCTACATGCCTTAGGAACTTCCCATGCAGTACTGCACTTCCTTTCCTTATCTCTTGTCTGCTCATCACGTGTAGCCTGGGTTTGATTCCTTTTTCTATCCCCCTTTCCCTTGTAAAAGAGTTTATTTTCCCTTCTTTTGCATTACAAGGATAGAACAGTAAAGAATCTGTCTACCACCTTTGCTCCGTGTCCTCCTGAGAGGAAAAAATGTCTGATCAGAGTTGGAAATGACCTTAATAAATTTTTGGGAAGTTTTAGATGCCTGGTTAAAAGAGGAAATTGTCTGCTTAATTGGAAAGGGAAAACAAATCTTTCTCAATCTTTCTCAAGGGTGGAAAAGGGAGAGATTTTATCTCCTTCACTGAAAATGCTAAAGATAAAGCTAACGAGCTTTTTTAGCTGAAAAGCTTGTATTGCATGTAGCTGTACTAAACTTCAACTTCATTGCACTTGCCAGTACTAAATTAATGAAGAAATATGGAAACTTATTTATCCTTGAATGTTTTGATTCAATTTCAGAGATTATGGCTTAAATATATAAGGTATAGTTCTTATTCCTAGTGTGAAATTAACATCATACTTAAAATATGATAGATGCAGCAGCTAGAGGACTTGTAGATGAGAACTGGCAGCACTGGGATTTGATTCTTAGTGTTGTTAAATGACACTTAAAAATGTGAAGTGCCAGCCTGCTGAGTTTCTCAGCATCTTCTTTTGCTGTTCCCTTAAGCTGATGAGCTGTTTACAGGGGCAGCATTGCCTGCTTTGGCGAAGGACTGATTAATTTTTATAGATAACAGGGCTTGGGTGATAAATTCGAGTGTGTTAATGGCCACCCAATATCTAAATCTCACAGCCAGAGAATTATTACTGACTGCTGAGTAAACATTTACCTCCTTTCAAGATCTGTAATGTATACCACTGATCACTTATCTGAACAGGTTATATATTTTACCTCTATGTTTGAGTCCTTTCACAGTCTTTTGTTCTTTGTCCGTTGTGCAGGCAAATTGACTTGTAAAGAGAGAAGGGCCATTAGAAGGCATGTACAATTCCTGGGCAAATTACAGCTGAAAGTGCAGTACTGCAGCTGCCTAAGAATATAGTCAGAGAATATGAATTTTTTCTAGTATTTAAATAATTCTTAATGGGGTTAAAAAAACCCCTTAATGCTCTCCTTTTCAATTAAAAACACATTTTAGGTATGGATTTTAAGGAGTGCTCTCAACAGCTGGAAGCCATTGTACAACAGTAAACATTTCTTGATTGTTACTGCTTCTATGGCATGCCTAGAACTTTAAAAAGGCTAAGAAATAAAATGAAAATAATAGTAAAAAAACTCCCGAGTCTCAACAAACACACTGACCTGAAAAGAATGTTTATCTTCAAATAACACCTACCAGTAACATTCTGTAGAAATGCCATTTAAACTTCTTAATTGATGGATGCCAACTAACCTTTCTGTGCTTTATTTGTGTTGGGGTATTTTCTGAGAGGGGTGGTGCTGGCCTAAAAAAAATTTGTTACCTGCATACTTGGAAAAATTTAACTGTGAATCTTTCTTAAAAGGTTTTTTAAAGTGAGCTAACAAAATGGAATTTTATGAACAATGTAATTTTTGGGAATCTGGTTCCTGCTGTCTTTCAGGGAAGATGAGACACTGAGAAATGAATGGTCTTTCTGAAAACATAGAATTTTGTGGGGAAAGGGGTGAATAAATGTAAAAAATATTTTCAGAAATTGTCATTCATTGCCAGTGTCACTAAATTTGACTTAAAAATTTAAGTGTGTATTTAGAGTGTCTTGTGGAAATAGCGTACAGATCCAGTTGTAAATGTGCTGGATTTTGTGAATCCCTAAGAAGGTATTTTGTTATAAGTATATTTTGCCTCTTCAGGTGTCCAGAGCTGATGAAAAACTTAATCCAGGAGAATTTTTGTAGCCCTAAAGAAGTTAATGTACAAATATTGAATTATTTTATCTGTATGGACTTAATCTGATATTTGTTATGTTACTACTTGGTCTCTTGTCACTCAAGAGGTTCTTGGATTCTGATTCAGTGTCCTGAAATGAACAGTGTGCTCCTCTGAGATCTCTTATTGGCTGTATTTCTTGTATCACTTTTTTGTTTTCCTTTAATTTAAGAATTTAATTTGTAATAATGCTCACGTATAAGTTTACTCTCAGGGAGGAAGAGTTGTACTGAGCTGTGGTTTGGTAGTAGTCTTTCTTGAGGACTGTTAAGGAGCAATTGGGACCAGAGAGTCAGGATAGTAGAAAACTGAGGCTGCTGGATGTTTTTTTTGTCAACCTGCGGTTTTCCCTCCAAGCAGCTCTGCATTGCTGTCAGGGTGTTCTCTTAGGAATGCTGCACTTCCAGCTTTTATTTGCCATACAACAACGTGATACAGAAGTTTACATTCCTAAAGATTTATTCATGCTAAGATAGTGCTGTTCCTTCATGCGGGTTATTTTTATTTTTCCATGTCATAACTGATCTCTTACCTTTTTCTTTTAGAATAAGGGTTTTATGTTTGATTTTAATTTAAGGCATGTTAACTTTTCAGAGTAGAAGGTTGTACAAATTTTTGTTTCACTAAAATATAAAAAAAAAACATTTGGAGGAATTTTTGGGTTATTCCTTGGTGTATATTTTTATTGTGTGTGTTTGTTTATTTGCTTGGATATCATGTTCAACAGGATGGAGTTTTCAAGATGAATCTTTCTCCTGATGGAGCTCTTTTGGCAGCTATTCATTTCTCAGGAAAACTGACGATCTGGTCTATTCCATCTCTCAGACAACAAGGAGAATGGGACCAAACTGCTCAGGTAAGAAGAATGTACATGTTTAGAAGCTTGAGTTATATATCTTACTCCTCTGGAATTGTGTATTTGTAGGAGATGAGAGGAGTTCAGGTAACTGTGTTAGCTACACACTAGCTTGCTTCCCAGTCAGTTCCATGTTTTTCAAGAGCCTGATGTCGCTATAGAGCGCGACACGGCGCAAGCACCAAGACTCAGATCAGAAGGCTGTAGAGGGCTATTTATTAAAGCAACCTGTTCCCTTTATAGTTTTACAGGATATTTACATTTGCTTAAGAAACACATACACTGCCCATTGGTCATGAGAAAGAAACAAAACTCTCAATAGGTGAAAAGGAGGCATGTCACTCTGTGAGCCAACTAAAGTCCGTATCTTTTGACTTTCTCTCTTCTTCACATTGTCATGGTGATAGCCTTGGTATCTTCCTTGAGAGAGGCTTTCCTTATCTTCAGGAAGCCTTCACTGGCTCACAAGAACAGTACAAAAATGTCTTTCCTTCACCCTATACTTACATTTATTGTAATCTTTCTATGTTATGCCCGTAAACTGTGAACTTGAAAAATTACGAAAAAGAGCCAATTATGTTGCAATGAATTTTTCATGAGGCATTTTGGTACCAAGTAGGTAACTGTTGAAATTAGACTACAACGCCATTAGACTGAAATGCAGTCACAGAAGAGAAGTAGAGGCTCACATGGCTCAGTTTGTTTCACTGGTTGAAACTAAATTCTGGATTTCTTAGTGTACTCTATTCCTCCCTCAAAATTTACCATACTTGGTTCCAGATGATGCTGTAGAATATTTTCTTAATCAGTTTGCTGTTAAGTCCAATGCTTTCTGCAGGAATTGTTTGCAAAACTAAGTAGAGGAACTTACATTAGAAATTGCTCAGACACTGGCAAACTTTTAGTGACTTGTGTGAATTTAAACACTGGGTATTTAAAGCTAAATAGTTTTCAAAGAAAAAAAAAACAACCCAACTTTATTTTAATGAGGAAATGCATTCTGAAAAGTGAGAAATCTGAAATGATGCACACTAGTATGTGAAGTGTTCTGATTTTCCTCCCATTAATTTCTTGACTAATAGGCTTTTCACTGGGAGTACTGTATGTTATGTTATAAACCTACGAGACATAAACCAATATCTGTTCCAAGCAGGGTAAACAAATGGGATCGAAATGTAATTTCAAGCTTATTTAGAAAAGCATTTTTTAAACAGCAACCAAAACAAACAAACGAACAAAAACCTCAAAGAATTTCTGCTGTAGTGTTGGGATAAGCATTGTGTCTATATATGCATATCTATTTATCTCTATTTTTACTATAAACTTCAGACAAATTTTGCTCACGGATGCCTGCAGTGAGTTGTATTTTTTCTTTGTTTTTAGCAATAATGAATATGTATTCTGAAGAAGCATTCTGGACTTCATATTCAGTGAGGGTGATATAAAGGAATATTTAGTGCTTGACTGTTCTCAAAAGTTTTTTTATAGGTGAAACTGGTGTCCAAATATAATGTGTATTTTCCTAATAGGTGTGAAATTAACTTAGAGTGGCCTCATGTTTACTTTTAATTAGTAGACTTTCCTCTTCCTACTGAAAAATCAAGTCTGAAAAACACCTTCTGCTTTATCCAAATGTGCTTCATTTATTTCAGCTTGCTGTATTTCAACTGCATTGCACTGGGGGGCAGGATTTCTGTCACTGCTAAATCAGGTTTAAAATAACAGCAACAAAATTCTAAACCTTGCGGTGCCTCAGTTAATAATGCTGCTGCTTTTCTTGCAGTAGTCTTGAAAGGGGCTTTATAATTGTGAAAATAGCTGGGGAAAATACTTACAGAACTGTGCTAGACTGTCACACAGGACCACTACACAGACTATCTTGGAAATTATTTTATGTGCCTGCAGTCCTGTGTATAGACATTAGAAGCAAACACTATGCTTTTGATTGCTGGAGAACCTTTATTTCAGAAATCTTTAGGATATGGTTACTGTTTAAAGCTGGTCAGGCCATGACTTGTGGTTTTGTTTTTATTCTTTTAATTGTCTGTAGAAAAGTCCAGTGGTACTGCAGCAGTTGTATGTTTATGCTTGAGAAGAGTTTGAATTTATAGAGAGCATTTTAATTGAAAAATGAGTGGGTCAACAACAGAGTAAATAAATGGATTCTGTGTTACAAAGATGTACTTGCATGTAATTTTTTTTTTTTTTTTAGCCGGGCTATGATGAGCTTAACCCAGACTGGAGACTCTCTAGTGAAAAAAGAAAGAAAATAAAAGGTATACAGTACAGTGAGATCATTATTTTATATCACTGGGCAGTTAAAATAGTAATGCAAATAAGTGAGTTCTGAAATAGCTGAATTAAATCTCAGTCAGGGTGCCAAAATTGCATTATTTGAATTTGTAGCATGGTAGATCTAAATGAGTGTCACAATAGGGTTTTTTTTTTTTTCAGATTCTCTTTTAGGAATGCTTTTGTAGCTGTAAAAAAGTTAATATTTCAGTTAGCACAGGATTTCATTTTTTCTTCCTGTAAATGTCTAATAAGTCTTGAAAGCTACTGTAATTTAAAGATACCAGTTAAAAATTCTAAAAACAATTCTAAAGCAATTTTGTCTAACTGGATTTACCTTATCATACTCTGTTATTTTCTGAAAGCTCAGGCCAATCTGAGCAGCCATTTAGCACCTGGTTATTGCATGGCTGTTCCAAGAGTGCAGAGATCAATAGTCATTCCATGATCCATTTGCTGCTGCTTATACACATCTATATTATTAAAAATTTCCTGCTTCTTTGTATATTTTCCTTGGAGATTCTGTCTTCTGGTTAATTCATCTGACCTTCATAGGTAGGCTGCTGGTTAAGCACTATTAAAAAAGGAATAGTCTGACCTGTTTCTTAGTGCTGTTTGGGGAAAGGTTGTTTTCATCAGAGGAGTGGGAAGTGACATGTGGGGAGCAGTATGAGCCCACTCTGTGATGAACATTTTGTCCCAACACCCAGTTACCATAATCAAGACAGTGACTGGAAATGCCATAGCGTCCATCCTCAGTCCTAGAGCCTTTCTTGTTTATTTGCTTTTTTTAGTTTAATATTCCTAACAACCTCCTCTTGGAATATGTTGATATGTTTATTTGTCCTCAAAAGCAGTGTAGTCTTTTCTGATTTTCATTACTATTAGGTTTGTTGTCATGTTGAGGATGGCCTGGTAGGTAATGAAGTAGATCTTTATCTTAGATGAAGAGTCTGTTTTCGTGAAAGCAAATCAGTTTACTGTGAATTTTTTCCAAATAATTTATATATATTATATTTGTAATTGTGAGGGTTTTTTTGTTCTCAACGGCTTTATTTAATACAAAAATGGTTTAGTAAAAGATAACTGATATAAAATACAGACTTAGTGAACTAAGGTTGCAAATATAACAATAAATATCTGTTAGATTACACTGTATTTCTTCATAATGGCAGTCTCCTTTGTTCTTACCTGAGGTTTAACATTATCTTTCTTTATATGGTGCATTCTTATTTTAGATAAAGAATCCTATTACCCATTGATAGATGTAAATTGGTGGGCAGATAATTCTGTCATCCTTGCTCGCTGCTCTGGTGCATTGACTGTGTCATCAGTCAAGACATTAAGAAACCTGCTGGGAAAGACGTGTGAATGGTTTGAGAGTTCTCCTCAGGTCACCTCGGCTCACGATGGAGGATTTCTAAGTCTGGAGGTGAGGAATGTGCACAAGCAGGTATCCTTTTGGATTGCAGTTTGCTTTTTTATATGTGATCCTAAGGTAGGGGGGCTAAAATAAAAGCTGTTACTACTAATAGGAAAAGTGATTCTTCTTCCTTATCTGTAGATAAGCATTGCAGGGGGATTCTGAACTTGCTGCAGCTTAACTGTGCTAAGAAAAACTTGATAAAACAATAAATAACTTGTGGAGGGTAGAAGCAAAACTCCTGAAACGTTGAGTCTCACTGAAAGGAAAATGGCAACAGAAAAGAATTTGTGTTGACAGTAACCTTGCCTTGTATGTTAGTGTTCTGAAGAACACTGCAACCATCCCTCTTCCACTTGGAAATACATGGCTCATAAAGAAAGAGTGAACACATTTCAGTTAGACATGAGAAACACAGTGAAAGCAGAGCCACATAAGAGATACATTTTTTGTTAATTTTTAGTCGGATTCCGGAAGGGAGTAGATTAAAAAATCAACCAGTAATTTTCTTTAAAACAGAGAAAATGACTCTTTTCTAAAGCTTATACTGAAATAGGTGTTAAACATCTTAATCAAAAGTTTTAACATTAGAATCAAAAAATCTCAGTACAAAGCTTCTGTGTATGTTTTTGGAAAAGTTTTATTATTCTGGAAATAATATGTAGAGCTAATGACTGGCATACCACAGCCTAAGGATGTAGTCTTGAGATTGCATTGAATAGAAAACCTTGATTTGAGTAGCTGAGAGTTGAAAATGCTCCTGTATGCTGCAGTAAGCTATAGAAAGTGTGGGAAGATGTCTCCACTGTTCTACCCTGTCTTGGCTGGTGCAGGAGGTGTAGGATAAAGGCAGGTTACTAAGAAGCCTTCACTTTGGTAGGTGAGGGATGAAACCTCACATCCAGGAGACACATGCAGTCAGGGTTTGTGGAACAGGTTAAGCAGACTGAGAAACAAAGTGTTTAAGGGAGAGAGGGCGGAAGGATGTTGATTGTGAAATTTGAAGTGGAAGATTGCTAAACTAGTTAAGGTGTACTATGTGTATACTACTTCTTCATGTTTTCTTGCAGTGTGAGATGAAACTCGTTCCAAAAAGACTGCGCTTGGAGAGCAGGCCTGGTGATGAAGATGAGGGAGATGATGACTCGGACTCAGATGAAGAAACTTCTGCTAAGGACAGATACTTCAGCTACCTAAAGCAAGGCCTGTACTTTGTAACAGAAATGGAACGATTTGCTCCTCCGCGGAAACGACCACGTACTATTACAAAGAATTTCCGCCTTGTCAGCTTAAGATCCACGACTCCAGAGGAACTGTACCAGAGAAAAGTAAGTCTGGAAGGAAAAGTCAAATCTTTTTTAATCAGCTTTATTTAGAAATACCTTTTTATTTTTCTTTTAATTCCTGATGTGTTGACAGAAGGATTTAGGATTTATTTCTGAAAATCTCTTAACTGACAGTGTTCTGTGTCACCTGATCAAAGGGATCCTTTTTAAAAACTAGCATTATAGTAACTGAAATGATGTGGTGTTTCCACTGGGAGACACTGTGAATCATTGGCTTGGCTAGACTTGGACGTGTACTCATGTGTTTGTATTTAGTTTGAGACTTGGCACATATGTTGAGTGAAATGGGTTCGACTTGTTGTTGGTCCAGGAGTGGGTTAATTTACAGTCTTTTGTGAGTGTTTTGCATGTTTTTTCAGATATATGTACAGATTAGGCCTCTGAGTCATTCTTACCAAGCAGATACTGCTCTGTTTTTATGGATCTTGGACAGACTGCTTTGTCTAGGCCATTCCAGTTGTTCTCATGGTAAACCAGCCTGCTCTGTAACTGTTACAGTTCCCAGGGAGTGCTGGTGTCAGACTAAATATGATGTATAACTGATATGATGTTACCTAAATAACATCTTCCTTTTATTTGAGGGGAAAAATCTTTGATTTTCCAAAGGTCAGATCTGAGTCTTATCTGTATCTTGAACCAGTCTCTTTCCTACCTGCAAATGCATACCCTCAGTAATTATCCCTCTGCCTCTTTCAACACAAGAATTAACAATTCATTGTTCAATATGGAAAATCAGATGACTTTCATTTTCATGTGTTTGCTTTTTAGATTGATAATGAAGAATATGGGGAAGCATTATCTTTAGCTCAAACGTATGGCCTTGATTCTGATCTTGTATACCAAAGACAGTGGAGGAAGTCGGCGGTTAATGTCGCTTCAATTCAAGACTACTTGGTGTGTTTGTGTTTTGTGATTTTTTTTTTTTTTTTTAGACTTTCTTGTCAGACTGTCTGTGTTATCTTTACAGAAATGGAATTCTCAGTTGTGTTCTGATTTATGCAATGTAAATTGGTGGCAGATTGAAGAATTGTTCTGAAAATTCCATTTCATGTCACGTGTAAGAGAACAGTTTAACTGAAGGCCTGATCTAGAAACCTTGGCAGTTAATGAAAGTCTTTTGGGATATCTTCTAACTTCTGTTAATAGCAACACACTTCCTGTGTGTAATCTCTTCCCCCGCATGTAGCAGTAGATTATTGCCTGGCAAATGAAGAATAGTAATAGGAAATATCAACTGTTTATACTTCAAGTTATTATAGAAAGTAAACTGGGAAGGTGAAGTTGGTATCAATAGCTGCATCACAAAGTTTGAATAACAAAATATACAGTGAACTGCAAACTGTAACTGAGCTTTTGAGTAGAATTCAATATGGGGTTTTTTTTGGCTTGGAACAAAGAGTGCTAACTCAGCAGAAAAATGGTGTTGAAGTTGTACAACCTCATGGTTGTGTTAAACTATTAGTAATAGAAATATAATAATACTATAGAACAGTAATATATAGTTTAGTATTAGAATAGTAGATAGAGTATAGTAGTAGATAGAATAATATAGGTATATTAGTGTGTATATATAGTAGTATAGATAGGTATCTTAGTCTAGGCTAAAGTATTACAAGAGATCAAGAGAAGTGTATTCTGTTGTTTTTTTCAAGTCAGATATTGACTGAATGTCAAAATTCAGCCATTCTGTATATGATCTGTAATGTCAACCAAAGATCAGCAGATAAGGCAAATCTATTTTGTAATTCTGGTGCCTTTTCTGTCACAGAATCTTAGTGCTTATGAAGAGGATGGTATTGAAAATTACTCAAGTGCTATTGTGGAATTTATACACTTGGTTTGTAAAACATGTATTTTACCCCTAAACCATCACATTTTATTTAGTGCAAAAAGGAGTAAAGTTAATTAGAAAGTACAAATAATAACTTCTGTTCCAGTTGTTGTGGAAGTTCTGCTGAGTAATTTGGTATTTCCGTGCCCTTTTCTGCCATGTATATATTCCCCTCTGAGGGAATTGTGTTTATTGTGTTCTCATCTCTTTTTTTGGTTTGCACTGTCAGTCACCAGGGGAGCTTGACATTTTCTTAAGTGGAAGAAATACATGAGAACTTTAGTGTGATCTCTGGTTCCATTGCTTTGGGTTGGACCATGTAACGTTGGCTGTGCTCTTGTTCTTGGACAGAGCAAAATCAAGAAACGTGCCTGGGTTCTTCATGAGTGCTTGGAAAGAGTTCCAGAAAATGCAGATGCTGCTAAGAAGCTGCTTCAGTATGGCTTGAAGGGCACAGACTTGGAGGCTCTTGTGGCCATTGGAAAAGGAGAGGATGGTGGCAGGTTTGGGAAGAGTATTTTTTTTTTGTTTGTTTTCTTTTTAAAGAATGGGGTATAAAGTATTTTATAGTGACTTGGTAAAATTCTTTTCTTATCAACCACTAGTGAAAGTACTGAGAAGCTTTTGCAGGACATAAAGCAAGGTCATGCTTTGACTCAGACTATTCTATAGATGTCCATAAGGTACCTGTAGATTTTATCTATGTATGTATATAAAATGCAGTGTTCATTGTAAGTACATGCCCTGTAATGTCTTCATCAGAGGGAGTTTATGATGTCAATATTTTTCTATGAGAATTTATTTCTCTTGCTGCTTCTGAAAGCTGCAACTAACCCTATAAATGTATTTGGTTATGTCTTAGTTGTATGGATCAAGCAGAAGCAATAGAAACACAATAGAGACAATTCTCCTCAGTGTTCAGTTTCTGATGGTAGAAATAGAAAGAGGCTGTTCTTTCTTTGTGCAGTCTTGTGCTGGAGAGCTGCTGCCAATCCAGTTGCTGGCTGTGGAATTTAGAAACTTCTATCAAGTTTGGTTTGTTTTGTTTTAGGGAGGGAGTGGAAACAGGAGTTGATGTCTCTTGGCTTGGGAAGAATCCCTGTTTGTTTAAAACACAAAAATTCAGTATTTTTCTACAAATGTGGAGATTTTTAGTCAAAACATAGACAAAAAGCTGTTTTAATATGTCTCTTCAAAAATGATTTCACTTTTTTTTCCCCTTCATTGCTTAGATTGTTGATTTTGTCTTCCAGATTTATCTTGCCAGGGGAAGTGGACATTGAAATTCCTTATGAAGACCTTCTGTCACCAGATGAAGAAATGGATACTAGAAGGGAAAAGGAGGCCAAGAAGCGTCAAGAACTGCTATTATCAATAAACTTCTCAAAGTAAATGAAATGTTAAGCCATGTTTTATTCAGAATTATAGGTTTATAATAACTACACAGTTGCAAGAACATAATTACTCTTGTATATTATTCCTACTAGAAAAGTGGTTTAAATTTTAATTGGCATTATATTGTGTCACAGTTCTCGGTTTACTTAATTTCTTGATATATCCCAGTGCATAAGGTCATTAAAATGTGTAACCTTTGTCTTCACATGCACGTGACATAAAATACTAATGGCAAATGTGAAAATTCTTGTTCTGAACACAGGCTGACCCTGGAACAGAAGGAGCTCTGCCGCAGCAGGCTGAAGCTGTTAACTTACCTTGATCGCCTTGAGACCTATGTGGTGAGTTCTTCTGAGTTCTCACACCACAGGTATTCCTGTAACTTCTGCATCACATCATCTTACCCTTTTTTGTTATTTATTGTGGTATTAATGTTTATAGCCTTGTTGAAAGGCTATAAACTCCAGTCTATCACTGGAGAAAAGTAAGATGTTTTCTGTTCGAGTCACGGTGTTACTCCTGCTTCACTGTTTCAACAGGACAGCTTCTAGTCTTGAGAGGTGCAGTTGGGCAAAAGCCTGCTTTGAGCATCCTGTGTCTGCAGGGAATATATGCAACTACATGGCATATAGAGTTCAGGCAGGGTTACTGTGATGTCCCTGTCAGTAAAATTGTCAAGTTCTGTGCAGGTTCTCTAGCAAATCTTTTTCTTCCATGAGTTTATGAAGGTGTAAGTTTTTGGAATGTCAAACTGTATTTTACTAAGTTTTTAAATTTAAAGTTTGCAGTTGTTAATGCACACACTCCCATTATGGCTTTTACCACATCCCTGTAATTAATGATGTCTAAACCTTAATTAAAATAAGGCAGAAAATTGTTTAGCTTATCAACCAAAAATGCATCTGTTTTTTTTCATACTGAAACAAAAAACCCAGCATACATTTCAGCATATATCTCATACTTACTCATCCTGGGATAAAAAGATGTGTGGACTTTTTGATGCTTTTGTAAATCTTGTATAAAAAGCAGTCTTTTATTTTTTTGAAGGAAATCCTTGGAGGGCCTCATGCAGCTGAGCATTATGATGGAGAATTCTTTAAGAAGTTCAGAAATCAGAATATTGTCCTTTCAGCAAGAACTTATGCTCGGGTATTAATATTTATGTTGCTCGAATCCAATGTTGTTTTGATACTGCTCTTTGCACTAAAGTGCTTTTTCCTCCTCCCTTTGAACTTGGTTGAATCTCAGTAGAAATTTAAGAGGTGGTATCTTTGTTTGATTTTAAATAAATAAATGCTGTGACCCTGACCTTGTTTTTTTTGTTGCTAAAGAAAATTTTAAAATGAACTGCGTTGTATGACCTAAACTTTCTTACTCATTTTCAGTCTAAATCAGTCTTAAGCTCTGCAGCTTACTGTTCTGTTCTTCAGGAAAGCAACGTCAGAGCCCTGGAAATTTTGTTCACTTTCCATGGATCAGCTTTACTTCCACACAGACAGGCAATTCTCTCGAATTTCCCAGAGACTACTTCACCACATGAGTATGCTTTGCTGTTACCTGAAGCTTGGTAAGGGTGCATTGATAGATACTAAATCAAAGAGAGAAGACTTCTAGAGTAATACGTAAATTAATTTCCATGTATGGCAGTCTGCTATTGGTTATTATCTGGAATCAAGAGAGCAATTTTGTCTGTGTGGGACTTGGCTTTGCCAGTCATCACTTTCTGCTTTACTTTGTGCCATTTGTAGAATCCTTTTGGTCATTAACAGGGAAGTAGGGAACTTAGAGGTTCTTTGCTCTATTGCATATCTAAGAGGGAACATGGACTTTTCTGACCTGAAACTGCCCTGATTTTCACATGTGTCGTACAGGTCTTTAATTGGTTTGTGATAACAGCCAGTGTTAGGAAAGGAATAATACAAGTGTTTAGGTCCCTGGAAGCAAATACCTTTTTCTGGATTTGTTTTGTAAAGTAATTTAACACTTAAGCAGTCAGTAACTTCAGAATAATTAATCTTCTTGATACTGATTCTTGCGTAACTTGGTAAGGTAGAATTATGAAAAGCTTTAAATACAGATTTTCCTGCTGTTTCATTTCAGCAAAAAATGTTATTTTCTGTAAATTTCATCTAAATTTTTTGAGTCTTCCTTAAACATCATAATTAAGTTCTGTATATTAATTAGAATAATTTTTTGCATTTAGAGTTTCTTTTCGACACTTCAGTTATGATATTAGTTTGGAAGCGTATTGTTCAGTGCTCATAAAGAGATGGACAGATTTCATCATTTGGTATTTTACAATACGACTTTGAAGCCTTACTTAAAAGGGAAAGTTTTTGGAGGAGCTAATAGAATTTTTTTTGTAGTCTTCCATTATTATGTTTAAGCTTTTCACTTCAAGGTTTTGCCAGTCCCATTTGGGCAATTCTCCTTTTACAATAGGGTTTTTCAATTAATCAAGTTATTCCTCTGAAACTTTTCCTAACTCAAAACACTTACCAGTTTTGTTGTCCCTGAAGAGAAAGAACAGTCTTTATTTCATGATAGCTAATGCTTCCCTTTTTATTTGTTGGTAGTATTAGGAAGACATTTAGTGATTTAATTAAGGTGTGAAAACACTTGTTTTATCCTTTTCTTTAAAGTATAAATTAGGACCATGAAGAGAAATTATTGAAGTGTTTACAAAATTGGTAAAACATATTCCAATTTTTCTCCTTTTTTAAAGTTTAGAATGTGAGACATAGGGAAGAATGGTCATCTTAAATGTGGCTATGATCCATTGTTGGTCATAAATAGGGTCCTTGTGTTTCTGAAGGGTTATTTGTTCTTGGTTTTGTTGTTTTTCTTTTTTTAATTTTTTTTTTTACTTTGTTGTTTGGTTTGTTTACAAAACTGACTTATGTGCCAAGAGACAAGATGACATCTAAAATAAAACATTTCACTAGTGATCTAGTAGTAAGGATGTGAAGTTATGGGATAAGAACTTAGTTTTGTCTGCTACTGAAAAATGAAAGTATATATTTTGAATCCTTATTCTCATAGCAGACAGAACTTTCTAGTGCTAGGATCAGGTATGTGCAGATTCGCACTTTTTATCCCCCAGATTGCAGAAGAGACAATACTATGTGTCTTGAAGTTTTTGTCTTTGGACAACTACAAAATGAGGATGAGATGAACACAAATCCCGTATACTTACAAAACCAAAAATATACTGTATATTTGATATAACCTTTTTTCTAAAACTGTTTCTCTGCTACAAAACTGATTGCTCACATAATATTGTTAAATGTACTCCCTAAACCAGTATTTTAGTAATGTAATTAAATATGTACTGGTGACAGTATCTATTAATGAGACTAATATACAAATGAAATAGATTTAAGTTGTATAAAATAAAATTTTCTTACTATTTTAAGGAGGCTTCTGGCAATTCTTGTTTCACATGAATTGAAGAGAATTTAAGTTCTTTGTAATTTTTTGGTAACTTTATTGTCCTTTTAGCGCTGGTGGTTGTTTTTTAGGGAGTTTATTAGTATGGTAAAATTACTGACATTCTGTAGATATGTTGTTATTGTTGTGAAATGTCATTAAATAAGTATGTTGTTTAGCTTTCTTTGTGTTAGAAGACAGTATGTAGGCGTAATTTTCTGTAAATTAACTGATTGAGCAAGATGATGATACAATTTATTAATTCCCACAAACATAAAAAAGTTGTAAGTAGTGACTGTAATTAATATGCTTCTGAAGAAAACAAAAACATTGCAAAAATATAAACCCGATGTTTTAATTGGTAGGAAAAATGTTGCAGCATTGCCACACAGTCTCTTGCAGCTTGTAATTACAGGGGTCTCAGGACAAAGAGTGAGTCAATCTATTGATGAACTTTGACTTTAGGCAGATAGATTCTGAATCAGAAAAGGACTGTCTGATTTTCCTTTTGAAATTTCACACTGATGTAGTTGGGAAATAGGGTGTATCCTTCAGGAGGTGAGTTTTTTTCCTTTCAGTTGCAAAAAAGGCTGCTCTCTAGTGATTTCTTTTAGATCCTTGTTTTTTTCTGAAAATTTTTGATTGCAATATTTGTACCAGCAGATTTCAATAGGGTGTGTGGCCACTGTGGTGCATGTGATGAGACCACTGACACAGATGAGCTGATGTCATGGCCTGTTTAAGAGTGCAGCCTGATCCAGTGGCTTTGCTTAAAGAGCACCTTGTTCATACCTTCTTGATGCCTTTGTTGCTCAGTTTCCTGCAGCTCAGACCCCCTGCTGATCAGAAACGATTTTGGTGGAGGTGTCTTCCGTGTCTACATATATGGCTCTGTGTGTGTGTAGGAGGAAGTACTGTTTTGAATTTACCATATTGTGTCTGTGTACATTGCACACTTTGAACAATAAGGGGGTTGATTCTCAGCTGGAGCTCTGTGAGCTGACACTCATCCCTATGGGAATTCATTACATTGCTCTATGCTCACTTAGTTCTTCCATCTCTAGGGGAGTCTGGCAGAAGCAGCACATGAGATTGTGTAGCAGGTGCTGCCTTGTTAGTGCATGGAGCAGGTGAACTGGGTAAACAGGCACCTCCATCTACAGCCAGGGTAAGAGCACTGAAACAGTTGCTTGCTGTGCACCCCCACCAACATGAATACACATTCAAGTGCTATAAATGAAGAGCTTCCTAACCTGTAAGAAATGTTTTTTTAAAGGTGTTACAACTGTTCATCTGCATCCTCCAGTTCAGCTGCCAATAGTAAATTCTGAGTACCTACTGAAAGAAAGGCTCCTTTGGTTAGTGCATTCTGTAGGCATAAAGCAGGTGTTTTTCTTGTACCTGGACATGTGATTTAAAGGGCATTGTCACAAAAATTTGAGGTCTTTTCAGTCAAGGAAGAGCTGGCATAACAAATGGAGAAAAAAAGTAGATTTTTTTTTCTCTTTTGTGACAGGTTATTAGGAAGTACATACATTTTTTTCCTGTATCTGCTTGTAAAAAGTCTCAAATGGTAGATATATTTTTGTTTCTCATTTTTGGAACGTATTTTATAGCTTAGCATCTTTTGGGGTTACTCAAAACAGTTCAGGAGTTCTGTGTCTAAGCAAGGAATTAATGTATTCATGAGATTCCTGCAAAAGTCTGTGTTTTAAGTAAGCTCAACAGCTCCCTAGTTGAGAAGGAATCTGAAATACTAAGACACATTGCTGTCTGCAAATGGTATTGACTTCAAATTGGTATTGTGATAGATGGACATTACTAAGTAATGTGTTTTTGCAGAATTTGGATTGTATTGTTTTCCTACTTCTTTTTGTATTATTTCTCATCTTCTTTTATGTTGATGGCTCTTTTGTCTCTGCTGTCTCTTATTGGGATTCATGCTCCTTCTCAAAGATCCATCAGATGCACAGACTACATCTGTTAGGACAACTAGAATGAAGGTGGTAAAAGTTTAGGTATTCAAAGGAGCTGATAGCTCTTTTTAATCTCTGTTTTAATAGCTATAGCTAGTGTTCTTAAACTATAGTTAAGACTGTTGCCCTGAGGTTTTTAAACGTGATCTAGGAAAACAGTGTTTCACCGCCATTATAAATACATAACCACAGTATTTTTCCATTTTTTAAAGTTTCTTATCTTTTCTACTAGGCTAACTGCTGTATTGTAACATTACTGCTCACATTTTCAACTCATGGAAGTCTGGAACTTCAAATGTATGCTTCCCTAAGCAGCCATAAGTCTGCTATATTGCACATTATGCTATAGTAAAAATCTTCCCCCTATAGCAACTTTTTAGGTTTCTGTGTTTTTGCTTCTTAACTTTCTCAAATAGTGGTGTTCAGTTGTGACATAAAGCGACTTTTTACTACAGAGTTCTGGATGAACTCCATTTGTCTGATGAACTGGGATGGGAATGTGAAAGTATCTCCTGAAAACTTAGTGAAGGTTTTAAAACCTGAAAATTTCCATGTAGTTGACTTTCGTCTATGAATGAGTAAGTACTACTAGGAGTTCATAAGCAGTTAACTTTGCCTTTCCATAATGATATCTTCTCCTGAACTAGGTTTTTAGTTATTGCCTGTGGCACTGCAGTTTCAATAAAGCTCTTAGAGCTTCATCTCATCCCTTCCTTGTATGTGCATGTAAATAGGCTTGATAGTGGAACGTTTGCAGAACTGTCTAATATATAATCCCCTCTTTTTCATATTATTTTTTTTCTTTGGAAGCTAGACTGCATTTGTTTTTAGTGTAATTCAGAGGTGTTCACGTTAAAAGAATTAATCTCATGGTCAGTTCCCTTTTTGAATTTGCTTGAATTCATTTGTTTAGTGCTAGAATGAAAATAATAAGGGCCTGTGGTTTATGTGCATGTCTTTTTTCTTTGAACTAACAGGAAGAAAAAAAAAAACAGTTCAGAGGAAGAAATGTAGTTAATTTCAAGGATGTATTTGGTAGAAAAAAAAAGCAGATTTTATCTTTTACTATGAAGTAGAAAAAATAATTTTTGAGAGAAAGATTAGCTTGTCATGATGACACTTATGCTCTTGTCTGGATTGACTTATGGTAGGGGCAGGGAAGGTTCTTGTCCATGTAAAAATAAAGCAGTGGTTTGGAGGGAGAGAGACACTCTTCTGCAAGCTGGTTGTGTGCAAATCTGTGATAACAACAGGAATAGCTCATTTATAGCCGGGAGGCTGCTGCAGTGAGCTGGCAAAAGTGCCATAAGATTGTTGGTTGTGAGGAGTTTTTGAAGAAGAGAATCAGTGCTTGAAGCCATGAGGGAGCTGTGGAAAACATGAACTGTCAGGGAGGAAGGAGCGAAGATTCACAGAACCTGCTGTGCTGCAGCTGAAGCTGAGGTGTCATTTAGCAGAGAGAGCTGAGTATGGCCAGCATGGAGAAGGTTTCAGACAGGCCAGTGGCAGCCTTCACATAACTTCCTGTAGCATGTGAGTTGAACTGTGGCTGTACTCTTGATCCACAGAACATCAGCAGGATTTCCTTTGTATTTTTGGCTAGTTAATGCCGGACTTGTCCTGACTTCATCTACCATGTATGTCTTTTGCCTGCATAGTCCTGAACTAGAGTTTGGCTTGCCTTGTCCAATCTTCTGATAAGGTGTTCCGCTGCCGTTGTCTCTTCTCTTCATTGTTCTTTTACAGGGTACAGAATAAAATTTCTCTCAGGAACATTCATTATGCTTTATAAATGTATACTTCTGAAGTAGTATTTCATGATTTGGTGGCAGATGGCTTTGATCTTACATGGAGTTCAACATTGTCTTTAAAATAGCTTTCACAAAATCAAAATGGGCTATTGCCTCATAATTTTAATTGTATACATGACAAAAAAAAAAAACCACAGTGAGCTTCTGAACTGTGCTTGTGTGGTGTTAGCTGACTTTTCTGATATTTGGATTATTCATTCTAGGTTGCTTAGGAGAGAAGAAAGTTTCCCTCTCCCCAGATTTTATCAGAGGTTAACCACATCATTAAAACATAGCTTGATTTGTTTATATGAAATCAGTTATAACTTTATCCTCTAGTGGCAGAGCTGCTTCAGAAGAGCTGTCACTGCAGAGTGCGCAGCACAGGGATTCTGAAGGTTAGCTAACTGTGGTGGCCAAAAGCTGTGGGATACCTTTTCCACCGGTTTATGCAGATCAGCTTTTCCAAAAGGCAGGACGTTTTAGGCAGCAGCTGCACTTCAGTCTTGATAAATTTGTCATACCCTACGGATATTTCTGGTAAATGAAGCACTTCTCTCTCTGCCCACCACTTCTGATCTTGTAGTATATTGAGCAGTTGGAAACCTAAAAATACAAATAATCAGTTCTGTAGTTGCATTTACTAATTCAGCGTTCAAATACTATAAAGAAAGAGAAGATTGTTTTCATGCAATATGAGCAATGCAATGCATATCACAGCTGTTTGAGACTGTGTATCTGGGATGCCTTTCTTGTATTTCATCCTCAGCTGTGGAAAAATTGTGACATAACAAAACTGTTTTAGAGACATAAGGATTGCAGAGCAACAGAAAGTGGTGTTGATTTCCCCATTGCTATTTGAGAAGATACAGACTTTGGTCAAATGAGTTTCTAAATTAAATGAAAAAGAATAGTTTAGTTATTTTATGTATGTAACACACATGCTTATGAGGAATAAATGAGTGTTTCTAAGTATTTTTCAGACAGGGAGACATTATGAAAAAAGACAGCAAAGATTAATCTACTTCCAAAATGCCCCAAACCTACCTCTAAAAACATCAGTATCTTTCACCAAAAAGATACTGTTTCATAAATGTGTTGGGGCAAATTGCACTTTGCATTCAATGTGGATGAGTTTACAAGGGAAAAGATTTAAAGAAAAAATATTCTGAATTTTCAACTCGAAGAGTCCTAGAGACAGACCTGTTGTATGAAATGCTTAAAAGGGAAAAAAAAAGCAAACCCACACAATTGGTATTGGTAATTGAGTGAATTGGAATCTGACCTTAAAACTGAGTTAGACCTTCCTCTTTTGAAAGCCTGTTCTTGGAGAGAAAATAATCTGCAGGTTTCAATAAATGCAGTTGGTATGATACAGAAACGACAATAGCATAGACTTCTTTTGTCAAAGAAAAGAATGGAAAGAATTGCCAAGCCAGTGTAAACAATAGAGTGAAAAGAGCAATATGGGAAAAGTCAGCTCTTTTTGAAGAAACAGAGTTGAATACCTCCATAATCAGTGAATTTACTGGATTCCAATCATATTTATTCTACTGTTGAAAAGAGAGAAGGTTAAAAGGTGGAGGAGAAGCAGTGGCTCAGGAAAAATAAAAAATACCCCACAGCCATGCTAATATTTGCATACAGTTGTAGTATGGCACAGCTGATAGTTTTGTTAGTTGGGAAAGAAAGCCCCTTGCCTTGGTGACTGCAGTGATCTGTCAGCAGCTGTGTCTGGAATTCCACGTGCATAGGAAAGAGGCTTAACCTGCAGTGTCTCTGACCTCTCTGGGGTTTCGGTTACAAGAACAAACCTGCAGAGTTGTGTAGCACAAAGAGAATGAGCTCTGGATCCAGTGTACAGTGCATATACAGCAGGCTGTCTGTGCATGCTGAATTCACCCTTCAGCCCTGCTAGATCTCTCTCTGGTGTGCAGGGCGTGTGTGGAGGTTCTGATTTGCCCCCATTCAGCTGCATTTGCTGTACAGGTGTTGTAAACAAAGCACTGTAGAAAAATGTGAGTTCTGCCTCTTCTCAGATACATGTTCACGTCTGTACCTCTTTGTCCCATCTGTATGCATGTTTTTGAATTTTCAGACTGCAATGGTATTTTGACACCTGAAGACTTTTTCAACTGACTTGCTTCCATTTTAACAACTACTTTTCCAGAGTTTGGTTGCTCTCTGTTTCTGCATGAGTCACTGAAATTACTGAGAATAGAAGTCCAAGGGAAAAAATGGTCTGTGCTAAATCATAAGTATCAGTTAAGAACAAACCTTGTGATAAATGTTGAGATAAATACAGCATTCTAATCTTTGCCTTTATGGAGGCAAAGGTACAGGGATGTCTCATCCTTTGTTTGTGTCAAGACTGGTTTATTCCAGTCCTTGTATCTAATTTCAAATACAAGAGTTTTTATTGACTCTTCAGAATGAGGAGAGATAGTAAAGACAGTTGGATACAGTCATGTAGGGAGCAAGAGGAAGTTACATATTTTATTAGTATTGTTGAGAAGGTGAATGGAGTTAGGAGTCATCTCTGAGTGCTGTGGGTTCTTTTTTTGTGTGGGTGTTTTGGGCTCACCAAGAAACTTACCTGTTAAGAGTGACTTTGCATAAAGCTGATTTATACTAGGATGAAAAATCTAAATATCTTGCAGCTGTGTCTTTATTGGTGGTGTTTTCTTTAAGCATTTATAGAAGAGGATTTCTAAATGCTGCTTGACTCTTGATGAGAATTTAAAAATCTAAAATTCCTCTCTCAGCTTTTTCTAGTGGTGAAACTGAATACTTTTACAAATGGAGCCAGAGCAGAAAATACTTTAAAAAGTATTTTCCATGGCTTATGCATACACCTGACTTATTTATCTGTAACTTTTCCTGCTGTGAGAAAGGAAAAAAGATAAGAGGTAGACATTTTGCAGTCAAGATTGCACTGCATGACAGTTCTTTCCCATGAAATGAAAAATCTTTTCTTCTTTAGTGTTTCACAGTGAGGTCTGTTAATAAGCTTTTATGAAAGACTTCTGAGGTATGCTTTTAGCACTTCTGGAACTGAGGTGTCTGGACGACTGTGGGATTCACTCCTGCAAAACCTTATGCTGAATCATGATATTGGTCTTGGTAGATTTGGCCACAAGGCAAATGGCCAACAGTAATTTTCAGGAGAGGAAAATAGGTACAGGCAAGCACACTGCAACATTTACTTGAAGTTTCTCAAGTGAGAAATAACATACATCTATAACATATGGCTCAAATATCCTCAACTAGATATTTTCTAGATGTAGTAAATTTTCATGAGACTTTATTCCAGGAATTCTTTCTAATTTTGAACCCAAGTACATGGTGGTTTATCTTCTATACTATGCAGCAGGTACTTAACAGCTCGGCTACATATTGTGTAAAACTGTATTGCTGCTTATTGTAAATGAGGCCCTGGTCTCATCAGTATTTACAGTATTGTCAGAAGTAAGTACAGTGAAATATCATTTCCTATTTAAGTGAAATGATAACATGAACGACATGGTATCAGTCTTGGCATATTGTTTCTTTCTTCTAGGATTCTTCAATATGCTCTGGCATTTAGAAAAGGGGCATCATACGCGTCTTGCCTCTAGTTATTCATATTGCTTGTCTCTGTACTTTTCACCTTTATTTTTATTGCACTCTTTTGAGAAAACAGCCAGAGAGACAGTTGCACATTGCTTTGTCCCTTGATGGATTTTGGAGTTGCAGGTAGGGAAGGAAGGGAACTTCCACAGAGGGCAAAGCCTGGGGACATGAATTGAGTGAGATCTCTTTTAACCATTACTTTTTTAAAGCATTAAATCTTCAGCTTCCGTTGACACTATAAACCTGGGATGTTAGGGAAGTTATTTTTAACGTAGTCTGTAAGTAATTAATGACTTCTGCTATTTGTAAAGGATTCTATTTTAAAGTCTATTTAAAAAAATATTTGAAACAGTTGGAATTTAGGGGCAAACCCAAGTGGCTTTTGTATTATAGGGAAGGGGAAGAAAGGGATAGGGAAGAAAGTATAAATTTTTAGCTGTGAAGAGGGAAATGCAAATTATTTTCTGAAAATATTAGGGATATGGGGTAATTGCATGTCTGCAAAAAGAAACATTTGCTAAGAACGGTTGACTGTGGGCCGGGGTAAGTAACGTTTGCATAAAAATTAAACTTTTTAGTCTCTAATAGTTGTATATCTGAGTGAGTAAAGTAACTCAACTATGTTATGAATAATTAGAAACAAGTAATTTGTATTGTTACATAATCCAGTTAAAAATATACAAGTTTTGACAAATTTAATGGTAAGCCTTTTGTACTACTGAATCTGTAAAGAAATGACTTCTTATTTGGAAGTATATGTCCTGGATGTAACTTCACCACATCTATGGCAAGTAAGCTGGATGTGACAGCAAAATTATGAAGAATGTGTTCAATGTGGTATTTGTCGTGGGCAGTCTTGGGCCAGTAGAGTTTTCTATAATTTTTTTGGTGTTTTTTTTTTCCCTTTCCAGTCTCATATGGAGGGATCGTACCATTAGGGTTGTGTGTGTGTGTTTTGTCTCATTCATGCAGAGGTGGTTTTAAATTTGCATTCTAAACATCTGTGTTTGTTTGTTTGTAGTAATTTTCTTTTTAAATAATTTTTTAGTCTAAAGAGGAAAATACTGAAGTTTAAATATCTATTAAATGTATGCACCTCTTTCACCTATTTTGCATGACTTCTTTCTCTCAATAACAACCAAAGCAACCACTGGAAGAACAGCCAAACCAAAGAAAATGTCCTCAAATTTTCTTCTGTGCTTCTGAGATTAGATAGGAAGATTTATTTAGGTGGGAAGCTCTTACTTAAGAGAGTCATGAAAGTGCAGGTGACTACTGGGAACAAGACTTTGCTTTCAGAGTAAATACAACAAGTGACATGTGCTGCAATTTTCTTAAGGGGTCTTGCTGTAATTATTTACTTACTGTGTAAATAATTGCTCTACTGTCAGGTAAAGGCATCAGAGACTCTTGCAAAAGCCAGATTTTGAAATACAGGGCTAGGGGCACAGTTTGTGTTCTCTTTAGAAGAATAATGGTATAGTTTATGTTGGAAAAGACTCTTAAGATCAAGTCCGGCTTCAAACCTAACACCGCTGAGTTCACCTCTGAACAATGTCCTTAAGTGCCACACCTCCAGGTCTTCTAAATACCTTCCAGGGGTGGAGACTCAGCCAAGAGGTGAGTGAGAGAAACTGAGAGAGGTTCAGACCTTGTTTTACAGGTTCCTTGGTACTCTTTGGGCTGTTCTTAGTGGAGCTGTGGGTAGGAATGGGACTAAGGGAAGGGCAGGTTCTAGTGCACATTCTTTGCTTTCTGATTCTTCAGCCTCTGAAACTACTCAGGCCCTCAGGCTGCTTTTAGAGCTTCTGTTGCCAGCTGGTCCTTGCCAATAGCTGATTATCTTCTTGCCCCTGTAGTTTATTAAAAGAAGCAATTGCTGTTTTATTGTTTTACTAATAAAGAAATAATCTCAAATGGGCCTGTAGGACTTGACTACTTTAAATAATTTTAACAAAGTGCCTTACAAACTTTGGGGACAGAATAATGGTTAATACATTACTATGTAAGCTAATGTTGGAGGAAAAAGCTATCTGTAATGTGAACTTGGAGTTGTTGCCTGAAAATATTTTCTTAATGTTATCTTCTCATAGTAGTTCTGCTACAGTTTTGCAGACATTGGAAACAGCTTTTGAAATGAAACCCTCCTCTGTTGTTTGCTGTATAAAAACACCTTTTTCCCATTAAGAAGGTGTGTTAATATTAGAAAAAATCCTCCTAATTCCTCCTAAAAAGAACAACATCAACAGAAAAACCCCAAACCCAACCAACCAACTGAAAAAGCAAACAAACCCCCTGTCACATGAAAACAGGAGGTCTTCTCAAACCCTTCATGTTTGATTAGTCTGAGACCCTCATGTCAGACCAGTCTGTCAGTGTCCCATTATGGAGACTCTTCATGGAGTGATGCTAGGTTGGAGGGCAGTTCTGTGCCAGAGACTCCTCCTAGGCCTGCACACCATTATTCAAGTGAGTTCCCCACTACCAGTGGCTGCCAGCCCCCTTGAAGGACTCAGGTTATGGAATGACACTCTTTATTAATAAAACTGTGACAGGTTAAGGTTGAAGGACTGCTGGTGGTAATATCTGACTGCAAAAACGTAATCAAAGCAGTAAGTATTACATAATGTAGCTCTGCTGCCTAGCAAAAGTTAGCTCGAGGTTCTCATTCGGTGTGCACAGAACATGGTTCTTACCCAGTGGACATCCCTGTGGGGGAGAAGACAGGTTCAGCCCATCACCTGATCCCAGAAGTTGTGATGGAGTCTTTCCTGACTTCTTCGATTCTTAACTTTTATACTATTTTTTTACATTTAAATGAAGAAATTAGTATAAAAGTAAATACTTTTATGCCTGTTCAGTGAGGGTTGGAGGTATCTTGGAGGCAGGGAATGTTGGTATAGTATCTGATATAACATTGGGATGGGAATACGCACTAGTCCAAGGAGAGTGTTTTTGCCACGGTTGATGCCTCAACAGCAAGACATCTTCCTTTATCTCCTTTGAGTTTTAGCTGCTCTGGGATTTATCATCTAAAAAATACTGCTGAATTCCCTCCTGCAAGGATTTCAGCAGAGCCTGGCCATGGTGTCTCCACTCTGCTCCACCCTTCATTTAGGCCCCCTTGGCACGTATTGTGTGGCGGAAATCAGGCACACTGACCTCATTCCATGCAGGGAGGAGCAACTGCATTTTCCTCTATAATTTCCATGCTGTTCAGCTGTGTCTATAACTTTCCACTTTTCTTTAATTTCCCCCCCCAGTCTTTTCCCCACCTTCACACCCCCTGCTTCCCCAAACAAAATAACCAACCAACATTTCCTTGAAATGTCTTCTTAAGCCTACTGGGAATGGGAAAAAATTTGCTAAGATATGAAATTGTCTTAGACAAATTTTGGTCTGCTTTTCTGTAAAATAGAACACAGAAAAGGAGAGCATTATCATTGAAATAGTGAGTCCTGCTTGTACTGTCTTGATTTTATATTTTGGAAGACATTATTAATCACACTTTAGTTTTTCTGGTATTTGACATTTCAGCTGATAAAGAATATTTTTTACAACAAACTGGGCTTTCCATAGTAAAATTTTCAGGTATGACATTTGAAATATGACTGTATTAATTTAATTTATGAAGTCAGTTTTAAACATTAAATTATTGGTAAATTATGTTATTTAAGATTTAAACAACTACAGCACCCCTTATCTCCAAAATGTATGGACTGATGATGAATCTTTGAAAAATAAGAAGGTGGCTTTATTCCTGTTTATACAACAAATGTTAGTTTGAAGTTTTCTTTCTGAATTATTATTAGTGATGTTGCTACATGGTGCATAATTATAAAGGCAGCCACAGAGTATCTTGTTCAGGTGAACTAGAATTGAAAGAAGGTGTTGCTATAGCTCTGGCTCAGGAGTTAGCAGTTTTCATCCTCAGCCCTTCATTTGTTTGACTTCTGTAATCTGCAAACCTGTCTCTACCATTTTACTGCTGGATTACTACAGCATGTATAATTTGAAAGGTTGGAACGACTGTGTTAAAACACAAGGTGTTGCTGGCTTATGCACAGAGGAGGGAGAGAAAAGAGTGGCCAGTGTTCTGGGTGAGATGTGTATGGAGCAGGGCAGTTTATGGGCATGCCTTGCTTTGTTCAGTGAGTTTAATGTCTGTTGCTAAATGAGATGGAGGTACTGATTTTTAGCTTTTTGTTTCAACTCTTACTATATTGTGAAATTGATTTGTTGGTTGGAGTTCTGTTTATTTTTAAGCTACTGAGTTACAGTGCTGCTCTTGAAGGGATGAGAAGGTTGTGTCAGTTGTTAGTTTATAAATAGGGATTGTCTGTGTAGTATAGCTGTTGCTATTTATTTTCAGGTTCAGGAAAAAATAAATTTAAAATAGCTTATTGTTTCGGTATGCTGCACCTCTAATGTGTCTACTTTGTACATGGTTTGTTTCCTATTTCTAAAAGTGCCAGAACCTATAAAGTTCTTCTCTTCCCCATTGGTTTATGTTCTGCACAGCTTAACATGGTTTTCTAGTGTTTTATGCTGCATAAACAGCTAGCCTTCTACACCAAGCCATAACTAATCATTCTAGTAATAATCCATGGTGTTCTTAACCTGCATCTTAAACAGTTTTTTTTTTTCATTCAACCTCCGTATTTAGTAGGTGTTTCATTGTAGAAGCTTGTAGTCAGAAACTCAGATTAAATTTGAGATCAGTGCAGCCGGGCCTGTGTAGTTTCAGTATGAAGATTTATGCTAAAATTTAAATGATTTTATTTTTGCTTTTCAAGTTGTGAATATCATAGGTTTTTACTCATTTCAGGCTTTTGTGACAGCATATGAAGTTAGTATACTTGTGAAATGGTAAAAACTCTGAAAGTATATAGTGAGTTTTTTTCCCTTTGTTTAAAGCATGGTCAGTAAGAAAATTTATTAATCTTTTTTATTTGCTCTTTAATGGTATAGGTAGAATATGGGTTTGTATGGATAACATGCAGGGAAAACCACACCTGTAAAGCTGCACTAACAAGTAATGAATCTTAAGTAATTGATATTGTAATTGACTGACATGCTTATCATGAATTCACTGAAATAATTTTGTATGCTTTATATTCCATTTATTGAATGCCATAACAAATTAAAAAGACATAAAATTATGTAAAGCTTCTCTTTTTTGTCATACCAGCTACAAGAAGGGGACATTGAAAATTCTTCCTTGGAATGAGCAGAAACATCGTGAAGAAGACTGGTGTGAAAAACAAGAATGCAGGTAAGTATATATAAAAGTGAAAATACAAAGAATTTATTTACTAATTCTTAAAAAAGCAAAAATATAAAGAATTTGTTTACTAATTCTTAAAATGTGGGAATTGACCCAGAAAGACTCACTTACTATTTTTGTGCACACTAACTTGTGTTTTCAGCTTTCTTAGGGACACTGACTGAGCCAAATGGAAAGCAGAGGTTGTGCAAACCTGGATCTTCAGTAGAGAGCATTCTCTTTCATGATCTGTCACATGTTTGAAATCTCTTACTAGTTCAGTAGAGAGGATTCTTTCTTTCATGATTTCTCTCCTGTTCAGAATCTTTTAGTAGTTCCTTTGCTGACAAAAACTAACACTCACTGTGGTAGGTTGATTGTATAATTTTCTTTCAGAAGTTTTAGGAAAAAGACTGAAGTTAAAAAATAGAGATAGATAAATACATACTTAACCATATACTTTTTTTTTTTTTTTTAAAGGATGGTTATTGAACCAACTTTGCAAGATGAAGGCCAGTTTCTGTATGAAAAACAACCTGAGTTACTGAAGTACAGGACTACTGACCTTTCTGTAGATCTCGTCACAGATTGGTATTTGAGCAGAGCACAGGAAATTGAGGAATATGCCATGCAGGTGAGAATAGCAGTGAGGAAGTGGTGGTGGCTGAGCAGCCTTCTTCAACAGAATCCTTAATAGTCTTAATGCGTATAATAGGACACTTTTCCCTCAGTAGTGTACACTCTGTCTCAACTTCATTATGGCTTTTGAAGTACTTGTTTTTATTCTGCAGTGTACTTAGGCTTGCTCTAAAGTTTATTCAGCCAGATAATTAATCCATATAAATAAATAAGGAAGCCACTAGATTCTGGTTTACCATAGCGGACAGTTGCTCTTTTGTAATCCATGAAAAGTGTTTACCATGGCATTTTATGTTTGTAACTAAGGGAGGGAAAGTTGTGCACAGTATGTTGGGAATGTGTTTTATGACCTGTCACATGCTGCTGTGTTATGTATATTGATACATGCCTGTCACGCATGTCACTGTCATGTCAGTAAATGGTACTGTCATGATTTATTCCTGGCAGTTCTGTTGTGTGTCTGTGGGACTACTGTGCAGCTTATTTCTGCTTGATTTTCTTTATATGTTAGAAGTGTTTGAAGCCTATTGCACATAAGACCAGAGTTCATCACTCTTGTGCTCTGGTATTTTATTGCTTCTCAAGCCAATTTAGCTGTATGAAAAGGAGGGTGACTGGAAATATCACTATAGGTTAGTTCTGATTATTGAGTTCTTCTATTCCACAAGTCTGCACTCCACCAGGGCTCTTTTTAATCATAGTTGCCTGTGATCTTAACAACCATTCAATAGGTATGGAAATGAAAGCAACTTCCAAGGATCAATGAAATTATATAACATACAAATTAAGTTGCATTCTGCTCTTCAAAACTTATGTCTGCCTCACTGAATATTTACAGCCAGTATTGTGTTCTTTGAAATCAAAACAGAACCTTTCATACAAAGGTAGTGTCAGTCACTGGAGAAAGACTGTCATTGGTTTTTGTGACTCTGTCATGGTTAGCTAGAAAAGTCATATTGTACGTCAATTACCTGATTGTTTTAGTTTAAAGCAATCCTTCATATTCCATGAGATGAGCTGTGTGTGATCTCCAGAAGGACTAATGTTCTAATTTACATGCGTCTATATGATGCATCTTGGTTGAAAGTATATAACAGTATCATCCCCTAAGATTAAGCATTTTGTGTGATCTTCATAAAACTGCGAAGGGCAATCCTTTTAGGAATATGCAGTCCACAAAAACTTCTAGGAACTTCAAATTACTTATTAAGCAACAGGGGAATAAAATAGATGCACAGACTGGACTCAGATTGAAGTTGGTGTTCGGCAAACACTTGTTCAGCAGTGTTTTTTTAATTATTTTTCAGGTTGACTGTGCTCTGTCCCTTGTTCGTCTTGGCATGGAGAGGAACATTCCTGGTCTGCAGGTGCTTTGTGACAATCTGATCACTCTTGAGACAGTGGTTTATGAGACTGATGGTGATCGAACTTTGACTTTGAAGGAACTTTTAGAGATGAAGGACATTGAGAAGCTGAGACTGTTGATGAAGAATGTAAGTATTTTGAATAAGTCAATAAGTATACCTTGAAATCCAGTAACTCAGATTACCCTGGATCCTGTGTATGTAAAGATGCTCATTTTTCTGTTGAACCTCCATCTTTAATTCAGTAAAAATTCCACATTTTCACTGTTCCTTTTTTTTTTTTTTTTGTGTTAGGGTTGTTCTTTTTGTTTCGTTTTTGTTTCTTTTTCTTTCTAACAAAAGCTAAATTTGCTGTTTTCTCAAAGACCTACTTTATCCCTGGCTGAGGACTCAACGTTAGTAAATTTTACTTGGAAAGCTGTGAATTGC